>NW_022196904.1:109458753-109460766 GCF_008632895.1 Mastomys coucha
TTCTTACTCTGTATCCTCACTAGCATGATCTGTCACTTGTTTTATTGATCTTAGCCATTTTGACGAGTTTAAGACATAATCTCAAAATAGTCTTGTTTTGCATTTCCCTAATGGTTAGGTATGCAGAACATAACTGTTTCTTGATTATTTGAGGTTCCTCTTTTGAGAATTCTGTTTAGATCTATACCTCATTTGTTTCCTTGATGCCTAGTTAGTTTAGTTCTCTATATACTTTGGATGTTAGTTCTCTATTGGATGTGCAGCTGATAAAATTTCTCCCCACTCAGTCTGCTGCTGCCTTTCCTGAATAACGGTGATGTTAAGAAGTAGTACCCTGCAGTTTTATTGGTTGGGTTTTTTTTTTTTTAATTCCTTCACTAACACTGATTTTATGTCCTATTAATATTTTGATGAGAATTGTTTTTCTTTATTTTTAATTCTTCTCTCATACAATACATCTTAACCTCAGTTTCCCCCCTTTCACTCCTCCTAGTTTCCCCATACTTCCCTTTTTCCTCAGATCCACTGTCCCTCCATTTCTGTTCAGAAAGGAGCAGTTTTAGCATAACAAGATCCCATGCTTAGAAGATTAACAATATCCAGTATTTAGTAATTATCTACATGTTCACTTACTTTGTCTAGTTTCATAGTTAAGACTGGAAACACAGTAACTTTTTGGAAACATAATGTAAGTATATTCAACTTCATTATTTGTTGTAGCATTAAAAAGTTAATTGTAATTTCTTATTTGAAGCTCGCTTGGCTGCTTCTGCTGGAAACCTCCTATTTTTTGCCAGTTTCTTTCCCTATAACTTCATTTCTGAATACTATGGAATGTTGGACCTTAATACCAAGATAACTGCCTGTCTGAGTGCAAATGTTGCTTTGGCACTGGGAATTAATATTTTAATCAAGTTGGAAATACAAGGTGGGTACTGATTGGTATTGCTGATTCAATTCTTAGGAAACTGGGTAAATAGGATAAGAGAAGGTAAGAAAATGTTATATTTCATCCAAATTTGCATATTATATGTGGTTATGTAAAATATGAAAAATTTAAAGCTCCCACAGCTACCTGGTCAGCTGCTGGCAGTTAATGGGCGGGGGTTGGGGGGAGTTAGCTTGTTGAGCACTGTAGCCCATGGTGATGTCCAGACACAATGTCCAGACAGCACGAACTGGGTTCAAGAGCTATTTAAAAAAGACATGGAGTTAAGAGAGGGATGGGGAGGAAGTCGAATGAGTTAGAGATGGAGAACAAGGAGTGGATATGTCCTAAGTGCATATGGAATTATGAAAGAATGAGCAAAAATTTTAAAAGAAAAGAAAAAGCTCAAATTGTTCCATCTTTTGTTCTATGAATTTACACTGTCAAAGGAAATCATTTTAGAACTTCTGTTATTTTTATTCTCTAAAATATAAAATCATGACTTTTTGCCCATACAAGAATATACTTTTATTCTTTTGTAACATTGCATAGTATTTGCCCATAATCAACCACTTCTTGTCCATGTTTAGGTGATTTATGGCTTATGTATGTGGTCATCTGTGCATACTAATCTGCAACATAAATTTCCACTTCCAAAAGTGCTAACAACTTACACTGAGCAAGGAGGCATTGCCTATATCCTGGCTACTTAGCAGGTTGAAATGGAACTTGAATCTAAGAGTTTAAGACTATTCTGAATGACATAGCAGGACTCTGGATTATTTTTTAAATGTCTAAGCTATAAAAGGTCCTGTCTCATAAAGTACTTACACAACTTAAATTTTATTTATATTACAATAGCTATCAAATAGATTATTCTAATTATAATATATTGATTTTTTTACTTTCTTTTTTATTAGATATTTTCATTATTTACATGTAAATTTCTCCTTTCCCAGTTTCCCCTCCAAAAAACAAAGAAACAAACAAAAACAACAAAAACAAACGCTGTTGCCTCCCCACCCCATGCCTGCCACCCCACCCTCTCCCACTTATTGGCCCTGGCATTCCCCTACACTGGGGCA
>NW_022196904.1:109461564-109462075 GCF_008632895.1 Mastomys coucha
GGAGCATGTGTCCTTATTACATGTTGGAGCATCTTTTGGGTATATGCCCAGGAGTGGTATAGCTGGATGCTCCAGTAGAACTATGTCCAACTTCCGGAGGAACTGCTAAACTGAATTCCAGAGTGGTTGTACCAGTTTGCAATCCCACCAGCAATGAAGTAATGTTCCTCTTTCTCCACAACCTCTCCAGCATCTGCTGTCCCCTGAGCCTTTTATCCTAGCCAATCTGACTGGTATGAGGTGGAATCTCAAAGTTGTTTTGATTTGCATTTCCCTGATGACTAAGGATATAGAACATTTCTTTAGGTGCTTCACAGCCATTTGGTGTTCATCACTTGAGAATTCTTTGTTTAGCTCTGTACCCCATTTTTAATAGGGTTATTTGGTTCTCTGGAGTCTAACTTCTTGAATTCTTTGTATACATTGGACATTTGCTCTCTATTAGATATAGGGTTGGTAAAGATCTTTTCCCAATCTGTTGGTTGCCATTTTGTCCTATTGACAGTGTCTT
>NW_022196904.1:109464163-109469967 GCF_008632895.1 Mastomys coucha
CAAAGAACCAGCTCCTGGTTTGGTTGATTCTTTGTATAGTCCTTTTTGTTTCTATTTGGTTGATTTCAACCCTGAGTTTGATTATTTTCTGCCTTTGACTCCTCTTGGGTGAATTTGCTTCTTTTTGTTCTAGCGCCTTCAGGTGTGCTGTCAAATTGCTGGTGTATGCGCTGTCCAGTTTCTTTTTGGAGGCACTTAAAGCTATGAGTTTTCCTCTTAGGACTGCTTTCATTGTGTCCCATAAGTTTGGGTATGTTGTGGCTTCATTTTCATTAAATTCTAGAAAGTCTTTAATTTCTTTCTTTATTCCTTCCTTGACCAAGTTATCATTGAGTAGAGTGTTGTTAAGCTTCCATGTATATGTGGGCATTCTATTGTTTATATTGTTATTGAGGAGCCTGCAAATTTCATGAATTCATTGTTTTTAATAGCTGATTTAATACTCCATTGTGTAATTGTACCTCATTTTCTGTATCCATTACTCTGTTAAGGGACATCTAGGTTGTTTCCAGCTTCTGGCTATTATAAATAAGGCTGCTATGAACATAGTAGAGCATGTAATTCTTAACATGTTATTATTGTCCTATTTTTCCTTTTCTTTAATCATTGAGGTTACATCTTGAATTTTAGGACCAGTTCCATCAAGTTCTATGAAAACTAACATCAGGACTTAGTGAAATTTTTGTTCTGTTTTTCAATTAATGTGAAGAATTAAAAATACTTAATGTCTCAACTATGATTAAAAACCTTCCAGTAGGCTTTTGTAGTAGGATCTGATAATTTTTTTTAATTTCCTCAGTTTCTGTTGTTATATCTTCCTTTTCATTTCTGATTTTGTTAATTTGGATACTGTCTCTGTGCCCTCTGCTTAGTCTGGATAAAGGTTTAATCTATCTTGTTGATTTCCTCAAAGAACCAGCTCCTGGTTTTATTGATTCTTTGTATAGTTCTTTTTGTTTCTACTTGGTTGATTTCAGGTCTAAGTTTGATTATTTCCTGCAGTCTAGAACCCAATCACAAAAGAACACACATGGTATACACTCACTGATAAGTGGATACTAGCCCAAAAGCTCAGAATACCCAAGATACAATTCACAGACCACATGAAGAAGGAAGACCAAAGTGTGGATGCTTCAGTCCTTCTTAGAAGGGGGAACAAATTACTCATGGTAGGAAATACTGAGACAAAGTGTGGAGCAGAGACTGAAGGAAAGGCCATCCAGAGACTGCCCCACCTGAGGATCCATCCCATATACACACCAAACTCAGACACCATTGTGGATGCCAACAAGTGCTGACTGACAGGAGGAGCCTGATATAGCTGTCTCCTGAGAGGCTCTGCCAGAGTCTGACAAACACAGAGGCAGTTGCTCTCAGCCAACCATTGAGCATGGGGTCCCTGTGGGCCCGGGTCTCACTGCTGCTGATGCTGGGACTGCTCGGCGCATTAGTTAAAAGGAGGCAATGCATAGTCATGAGATTTTATTATAGAAAAGAGAAAAGAGGCCGGCCATGACCATGTGGAGAGAGAGAAGAAGGAGAGGAGAAGAAGAGAGGAAGAGAACAAGAGAGAAAGCAAGAGAGGGGAGAGCAAGAAAGAGAGGAGGGCAAGAGAGGAAGAGAGGGCAAGAGAGAGGAGGGGGGGGAGGCAAACTACCCCTTATATTGTGAGGCAGGGTTATCTGGCTGTGGTCAGATGACTGGGGATAGGGTCCAGCTAGAATGCTGGGAGCTTGGGGCATTGTCTACGGGACAGAACGCACATCTCACCGGGATTGGCTGTGGGGGTTTTGGACTGAAACAGGAGCCAGGGACCCAGGAGGTGTGGCTGAACTCCTTCCATCCTTTTCAGGCAGAAATGTTGCCCACTGTGTAACCAGGGTTGCAGACTACTGGGCCTAGGCTGCCTGAACAGACCACTGCCCCATGTTTCCCCAATGGAGGAGTTAGAGAAAGAACTGAAGGAGCTAAAGGGGTTTGCAACCCCATAGGAAGAACAACAATGTCAACCAACTAGACCCCCCAGAGCTCCCAGGGACTAAACCACCAACCAACCAAGGAGTACACAGGGAGAGACCCACGGCTCCAGCTGCATATGTAGCAGAGGATGGCTTTGTCTGGCACCAAAGGGAGGGGAGATCCTTGGTCCTATGAAGGCTTGATGCCTTAGTGTAGGGGAATGCGAGGGTGGGGAGGCAGGAGTGGGTATGTGGGTTGGGGAATACCCTCATGGAAGCAGGGAGAGGGGGAATGGGGTAGGGGGATTCCAAGGGAGGGACTAGGAAAAGGGATAACATTTAAAATATAAATAAAGAAAATATCCAACTTAAAAAAAAAAAAAACTTCCAATATGTAGCCAATCAGATGACTGTGTATGTTATTTATTTGTAGATTCTTCTGTAATTCTCATCTTGCAGGAAACATTAACAATCCACATTACTTCATCTAGGTCCTTATTTCCATTGGTTTATTGTGGAAGAGCACAACTATTTAGTTCCCTAATTATTTTTATCAGGCTTATCAGTTTTACATGAGTTATTGTCTCTTTCTCTACTATAAACTTTATCTTTCAGGAATTCTACTTTAAGGCAGGAGGACTTGAGCTTACAGAAAATTTCCTGTGGTCTATATTTTGACTCCAATTTTCCTATGACTTCTAATTTATTATTTATTACCTCTCAAAATTGATTAAATTTTGATCATCATTTTTTCCATAGGATAGTTTTTTATATTATTACCCTTTAAAAATACCTAGTGTTCGTGGCTGTTTTTGAGGGGGAAATGGCAAAGGTGAAGAGCAAATGAGCTTCCTAAAGTGTTGTCCTTTTTAAGTCTTGACTCTTGAGGCATGCTCTCTGCAAACCCTCGTCTTTCTCCTGCTACAGGCACAGGAAAGGAAAAGCATTTCTTTTCTTCCTTTGCAGTCCATCAGTGCCATCACTCAGCAGAACTCCTTGGTTTCTTCTGTTTGGTAGTCAGTCAGCTTCAGCACTAGAGAATAATAGAGTTTATACATTTGAGCATTCTTGTGCTTGTTTCTCTGGAAGGAATGAATCTTTTGACGAGAAACAACCCAGATTCTACTAAGTCTACTCCTTCCTTGTACTTGGACTGTTCTTTATTTGTTTCTGTTATTCATTCAATTTCAGTCATTCCCATTTGTTTTTAAAGGTTTTGAAGAAAAAAGGGAGAAATGTAACCACCTTGTTCTGTAGTAATATATTTGCTAAGGGCTACAGCTGAGAGGTAACTCACAGCTGAGATCTCACCCATATCCAATGTCTCCCTTTTATTTCAGAGATTGGTGTTAAATGGCACAGTCACAGAGATCTCACCCATGTCCAATGTCTCCCTTTTATTTCAGAGATTGGTGTTAAATGGCACAACCTTTGGACACCAGCCAATCTTGAGGATAACTTCAACTTTGGCTATATGCTTGGAATGCTTTTGTTTGATGCTTTCCTATACAGCCTTGTAACCTGGTATGTAGAAGCTGTCTTTCCTGGGCAGTGTGGTGTGCCTCAGCCATGGTACTTTTTCCTTATGGTGAGTTTTTTTCTTTCTTCCTACTTTCTTTTACTGAAAATAGATTTTTTTTCATATAATATATTCTGTTTATGGTTTCCTCTCCTTCAACTCTTTGATCCTCCCACCTCTCTTTATGTGGGTTTTAATGTTGCTGTTGTTCCAAATGCTCATAGGCTTTGTGAACCTACTTCACAAATGTAATCAAATTTAGAAGCCAAATATAATATCCTAATCTATATGCTTTCAATACTGAGACCTTGTGCATTTCTTGATGTGCTATAAATTCTGCTGTGTATATAGTTGTATAACATGTATGACTAGAACACTGAAACTTTTAAAACTGTAAGTATTATAATCCCTCTGTAGCCTGACAATATATTAGTCCCTTAGATTAGAGAGTTGGGAACCAAAGAAAACTCATACCAGATTAACGTGAGGTACTTTATTAGATTCTAGCAAAGAGAGAGCTCAATAACTCCAGTATCTAAGCTTCAATACTTTGTCCCTTTCAGGGGGACTAACCAGTTATTGGCATACAGTAGAATAGATCCTGCTTCTTATCCTTCAGAGTTCCTTATAGTATTTGCGTGGTCTCAGTGGAGGCACCATGGCCAAGTGGGATAAGCCAGGACTCCAAGCTCATTCTCTAAAATTCAGTTCAGCCCTTCTACCTTGAGAACTACTAACAGTTTTTTTTTTTTTAATACTGGAGATTAAAACTGTAGATAATTTTACTGCAGAGTATCATACCTGAAAATATAGCTTTGTTCTTCAGGAAGAGTAAACCAAGCCAGGCTGTTTCCTAGTTCTTAGAAATCTTCACTTTTTTAGTGAAATACATATGATATAAAATTAGCCATTTTAAAATGAAGTCACTAATATTTAGTGTATTTACCATGTACAGTCACAGTACGTGACCCCTTGACCCCACGACTCACAGTTTTTCATTCTACAGAGCTAAAACTCTGATCTAAAAAGAAGTCATCTCTTGTTGTTTGTGTTTCAGCCCCACTAATTTGCTTGCTTTTTCTATGAATTTATTTACTCAAGGGGTGTAAAAATGCAGTCATAATAATTACCTATTTGTAGATGCTTCTTTAATTTTTCAGGTTTATTCATGAAAGGGACCAAGTGCTGAAGTTTAGATACATAAATTATTTAGTTCTCTCCCTTTTAGAATCTAATAAAGCACTGCAAGTTAATTTGTTGTGAGCTCCCTTTGGTTCCCAACCCTCTAATCTAAGGGACTACATCATTGGGCTACAGTCATAGCATTTACAGTTTTAAGTGTTATTATGTGTGGCATCCTGCCCCTCTGCTCTGTGGTGGTTCTGGAGTCAACAGAGGTCCAGGATTGACTCTGGGTTGTGAAAACCCTGGCTCCAGAGATCAAACGGACTTTGCAGCTCAGAAGTTCTAAAGAAATGAAACTCAACCTGCTTCCGCTTTGAAGTGCTGCTTTGTATACAGACTGACAGGTCCCACTGTTTATGTTAAAAGCTTGTCAGATCTTCCTTTCAAGATCCTCCTCCTCAGGTCTGGTGTTTATGGATTTTCTCCTGTTTATGTTAGATGGGCGGGTTTCAATTTCCTCTGGGTCTGGTTCCTAAGCATAACTATAAATACTGAGTGAATTACAGTAAAGCTCTCTCATCATCACATCTACCTGGCATCCATGTCCTTCCTTACTAACCTTTTGCCTTCTCAGGTACTCAATTATCTCCAGTCCAAGAAGCACCCATCAGAGCTAACAATTATGAATTCATCTTTACTCATCTTCTTGTAGGCTGCATAATATTGCACATCTCATTGGAGGACATATTTATTGTATTCTGTTGAGGATATGACTTTTTAACTATTTTGAGTATGTAGCTAGGGATAAAATTGCTAGTTCTTGCAGTACTTCTGTATTTAAGGTTTTGGAAACTAACTGATCATCCCACTTTTTTGTCATCCCTCCCAGTAAAGTACTATTCCCTCACTCATACATTCCTTTTTTTTTTAACATTTAAAACATATTTTAATTAAATAGAATTGAATCACATTCTTGTTTCCCTTTTGTACCACCGCCATAGACCCCCTTCAATACCTATAATATCTTTTTTGTCATATTCCTTTAAAATTTATAAAATATTATAACAATAAAAATAAGTATTATAAAACTTGTTTAATATAAAACAACAATCAATTTAACAGTCTTATGTAGACGCCCATCTACAGCAATAGTGAAAATACATTTTTCTCAATATAAATTTTAAATAACTCCAAACATATTA
>NW_022196904.1:109471222-109502855 GCF_008632895.1 Mastomys coucha
GTCTGGGCTGGCATTTGTGTTCTTGTAGGGTCTGTATGACATCTACCCAGGATCTTCTAGCTTTCATACTCTCTGGTGAGAAATATGCTGTAACCCCACCCCACCCCGACATCTGGTTATCTCTAGTGCTACCTGCCCTTGCTAAATCTGACTGGAGCCTGTCCTTTCTGTGATCCTGGTTGTGGCAGAACTCCTCAGAGTCAACCTTTCTCTGGAATCCTGTGATTCTGGGATCCTGTGATCCTGGGCTTGTTAGATCTACCTGGGAGTGTGACTTTCTCTGTGTGTTGTGGGACTGGCTGCAGAGCTTGTGCCCAAGGTCTGCTCAGAACACTACCCCAGACAGACAGGAAGGAACCAGAGTCACTGGGCTGACGGAGTCCCTGTATGCCTGGTCCCTTTGGTCCCAGTTACTCCCAGTGTTGGGAAAGATGTTGGTTCCTGCTCACCTCTGATCCTGGGTGTGTCAGCACACCTGGGAGTGGAGCTTCCTCTGGGTGTTGTAAAATTGGCTGCAGAACTTGTACCCAAGGTCTGCTCTGGACCCCAGCCCAGACAGACTGGCATACATTCCTTTTATGGTAGTTACCCTCATAAGTTTTATGTGACATTTACTTGAATTTCCTGATAGCAAATCATAGGTATGATATTTACGTGCTTATTGGCCTTTAAATGCCTTGGTTTTTTGTTTGTTTGTTTGTTTTGTTTTTTGTTTGTTTGTTTGGTTTTTGGTTTTTCAAGACAGGGTTTCTCTTTGTAGCCCTGGCTGTCCTGGAACTCACTCTGTAGACCAGGCTGGCCTTGAACTCAGAAATCCACATGCCTCTGCCTCCCAAGTGCTGGGATTAAAGGCGTGTACCACCTAAATGAGTAGCAATAATAATAATTAAGCAAGCTAAATGCCTTGTTTATAGAAACACATATTCAGGTCTTATGCCCATTCAGTAATGGTTATTTGTTTTCTTATGTATCTAGTGTGCTAAACCCTTCTTTGATATGATTTACAAATATTATCTCCCATTCTGCAAATGGAAGAGAATTATCCTTTACTCTACATTGTATTCTTTGTTTTATTATTGATTTTTTGTGGATTTCAGATCATGTTCCCCAGTCCCACTCATCTCCATCCCTCCATGTCTGCCCCTCTGTTTATGTAACCCCTCCCTAAAAGAAAACAAAAAACAAAGTGCTACAGGAAGAAACTCAACCATTGTGGGACTGGCTCAGGCACACAGGTGTAGTGGACATGAAACCACAAAGCTGCTTGGCTTCCTGCCTCTTGGTTGCCTTTTTCTACTTCTACTGCATGATCTGGAGTCCCTCTGCTTACAGGCAGCATCAGAAACCCATCATCTCTCTGCTTTCCCTTACCTGAGTCGCACCGCTTCTTCATGTTCTTCTGGTGGGCGAACTCTCCCTCGTTTACACAGGTCATGGCAGTGCCTCCAACCTGCCTCCAATGTGTCCCTCTTCAGGCGGACATTGCAAGCTTCTTCATGGTTTAAGAAACAAAGTTTTCAATCTTTCATCATTGAGTATTGTTATCTACAAGTTTGGAGTTTTGGTAGTTTTTGTTTTTCCATGAAAACACTTACTTCTAGATTTCTACGATTTTTATCATGCATGAATTGAAATGATCCTATGGTTACTACAGTGATTGAGTATAGTATCTGGAGCCATTCCTGCAACACATTTCACTTTGGAATGGTATATAATCATTTTAATATTCTAGTGGATTCATCTTGCTGGTGTTATATTGAAGAGTGTTGCATTTATATGATAAGAAGTATAGTTTGTCTGGTTTGGGTGTTAGGGTGATGCCAATCTCACAATGAATTAGGAGGTATTCCCTTATATTTTTTGCAAGAGTTGAATAAAAACTGTTAATTTTTGTTTAAATGTTTGAGAAAATTCCTTACTGAAACCATCTAGCCTAGTCTTTGTAGGAATGGTATTGATCTGTGATTCCCTTTGTTATAGATCTATTCAGAGCCCAGTCCTTTTTTTTTTAACTTAGCTTTTTTATTCTGTTTTGGTCATGTTTTCCTTGTCCCCCAACTTTGCCCAGAGCCTCCCCATCTCCCTACAGAGCAACCCAACTTTATGTTCTTTTTCTCCCTTTCATAAAAAATTTTTGTTATTATTATATTTCTATTTATTTATTAATATAAAGAATATAGTATGATAAGCTCTTTATCCTAATCCAAGCACTGAGTAAAAGATTAACAACCAACCCTCATTTGTTTGGCATGATTTAAATTTTCAGAAACAGCAAATTAAAACAAAAGTTTTTTATACTTATTTTGGTTAATGATCTCCTATCTTTTTCTGTAGCGCTCATATTGGTTTGGCAAACCAAAAATTAGAAAGACTACAGAAGAGACAAAGTGTTTCCCCATAGTCCATAACTGTTATGAGGCTGAACCTAGCAACTTGGAGGCAGGAATCCAGATCAAGCATTTGCACAAGGTATTGTTTCAAATTTCCCTGCAGGAACACAAAACCAAAAGCATTGAGATGGTTCATAATTGGCTAGTCCAACAAAAAGAGAGACACTTTCATTGTTTATTTGCATCATAATTAATACAGTTGTCCTCTGAGAACCAGAGTTTGGGTGGAGTTGATATATCTTTACAGATGCTGTGTTATTCACTCCATCTTTGTGTATACTTTCATTCTTCTGAAATGGATATAGCAACAAGTGATAATGTAATTTTGTAAAATCTATGTTAATAAATAAACTTGATGCAATGGTTCATTTAGATGTAGTGAGGATATAATATTACTGGCAGCCCTCTGGTAGTTAACTTCTGCTTTTTAAACTCTGAAATAGTCTTTATTTCATCTTCATCTAAGAATGTCTTCTTTTTTTTTTTTTTTTTTTTTTTTTTTTTTGGTTTTTCTGTGACAGGGTTTCTCTGTGCCTCTTGGCAGAATATTTTCATTGGATATAAAATTTTAAATTAGCACATAAAAATTTTATATATTTTATGTGTACAGTAGGAGTTGTATATATATGTACTATGTAAAGGGTTTACCATCCTGGATATTTAAAATACATTACCATCTATTGGTTTTAATAGTTCATCTTAGTGAGAAAATTTAAAAATCTACTCTCATCAAATTTCATATAAAACTACTATATTATTAACTACCATTACATGTTATACTTAGGCCCAAAGATTTCTTTTGTAACTGAGAATTGAAGTCCTTTAACCAGTGTATCTCTGTGTCCCTCAGTACTCAATAACCACTATTCTTCCCTAATGTGGTGTTTTTAGATTTTTACATGGAGATGGAATCATAATTTGGCTTGTGTATCTGACTTTTATTCATGATAATATTCTCTGGGGTTCATTCGTGTGTTACAATTGGCAAAATTTCCTTCTTTTGTGACCAAATAATATTTCAAGTTGTGTCTCACATTTTTATCCATTTATCTGTTGATAGACAGGTTTTGGACATTATGAGTTATGCTTCACTAAACCTGGAAATGTTTGTTTTTATCTCAGAAAGGAGATAATCTTAGCATTGCATCATTAGTTGTTTGCCATAGACTTGTATTATTTGTAAATGTGCTTTTATTTCCTCAGATGAAGTGATGAGATGAGAGCCCTACCCAAACTGTACATATACATAGCTTGGGCTAAGCTCAGAGCATTTCCTTCTCTGTTCTGTCACTAGATCTAGGCCTGGAACCTTCTAGCCTCTGTACACTCTAATCTTCCAAGATAACTGATTCAATCCAGTTTTTCTCAGCTTCTGATTGAATTGCTCTGCCTGGCCTCATACTAACTTTGGCAATATGCTTCTGGCTTTTTCCTCATTCTCTGACTCATTTTGTCTTCACCTGTCTCTGTAAAACCATCTTAGTAAAACTAACACACATACACATACACACACACATACACATACACACACACACACACACACACACACACACACACACACACCACATCATACCATCTTTGTTCTCTCTCACTGCTCTTATGTATCCTCTCTTCCTCTGCTGTTCTCCTATGAGTTTGGCTTTTCCTAACTCTGATTCATTCTGCCAAATGTCTGTCTGATTTGTCACTTTGTCTGCCCATCAGTTAGACTTTACTTTCAAACAAGGCTGCTTCCTTCTACAAACTATCCCTTCATTGTTAGGGATTAAAGGTGTGTACTAAGAGTGTGTGTGTATTCCATCCAGATCATATTGTAATGCATGACAACATTCCAGCTGGATCAGATATTTGGATGTGATCCCTTACCAGAGCAGCTATGTTGCTGGATTAAAATTCTTCTACAATAATTAGATTAAGTAACTTGCTTTCTGTTATTATTTTGTTATAATTTCTAAAAATAAGTGATAAAGTATAAGTACTTTTTCTACATTTTTATATAATTTGAAAAGGTTTTTTTTTTCCTTAATTCTGTTTCTTTCTCCTTTTACATGTGTTTGTGCATGGGTGTGTGCTTGTGCACACATGTATGGGTACATTATTCATTGAAGCCTGTCTCTCAGTCAGACCTAGAGCTCACAAATATGTCTAATCTTGATAGTCATCATGCTCCATGGATCCCCTGTTTTGCCTTCCCAAGCTGGAATTAGAAGCAGACCACCATGCCCATCAGGTATTGAAAGACCCCTGTAGGGACTCCTCCACTCAAGTCTCGGGAGACTGCCCCCAAGGAAACACGAGAGACCGTCTTGATGCAAACACACGAGGCAGTTTAATATCGGAGCGCTCTGGGCCAACACATATTTCATGCAGGAGACAGTGGAATCGACAACCAGGCTCAGGGGCTAGGGGTTTATATAGGAAAAAGGTCTGAGGAAACAAAGGAATTGGTGTGGCTATACACGATTGGCTATTTTAAATGTAGTTCGTGCAGATCAGAGCAGAAAATTCCTAAAGGGGGGTGCTACTCAGGGGTTTCTAGCTGACCTTTAACTATATCTAAGAGGACTAGATGGCCCATTACTCAGTGTCCGCCCAGGCACGTCCTTGCATGTCTGGACCCCAGACATGTCCTTGCATATTTTGGTTCTATCTTTATGGTTTATGTCTTCCTGACCTGTCAGTCCCTGGGATATCTAACAGCTTGCTTGCTTTTGCTTAGGATTGTTTGAACATTCACAGGCCTAGCCCACGGTGTCTTTCTCCAACTTGTAATTTTCACATGCTTTAAACTCAATTTCTCTTTTCAAAACTTAATTTCTCCTTTCAGTATTTACATGAATTCAGGATCAGACCCTTATGCAGGAAGCACTTTAAACACTGAGCCATTTCCTTGGTCTTCTGTCTCTATTGTTTTTATTTTTGGTACAGAGTGTTGCTATGTAACTAGGTTGGCTTTGAACACATGATCTTTCTGCCCTCTGTCTCCCAAATACCGGGATTATTGGTGTTGTATCTTTTCACAAGAGTTGTTTTCAGTGAAAAAAAAAAAATCTGTTTCAGTTCTTATTTTGCTTCCTAAATGTTCTTTTATTTTTCTGGTAATTTACAAAAATTTCTCACTAATTTTGTACAATTTGATAGTTTTTACTCAAGGTGGTTTCCCTTTGGACCTCTTCCTGGCTTTATTTGTTGCAGTAAATCTCCAACCCAAATATGTCCTGGCAATGAAAACACAACTCAATTAATATGAATACAAACTGTACCACACTTTGATCTTCCTTCTTGATTTTCATGTGGTTTGTGAATTATATCCTGGGTATTCTGAGCTTCTGGGCTAATAACTTATCAGTGAGTACATACCATGTATGTTCTTTTGTGATTGGGTTACCTCACTCAGGATGATTTTTTCTAGTTCCACTCATTTGCCTAAGAATTTCATGAATTCATTGTTTTTAATAGCTGAGTAGTACTCCATTGTGTAAATGTACCACATTTTCTGTATCCATTCTTCTGTTGAGGGACATTTGGGTTGTTTCCAGCTTCTGACTATTATAAATAAGGCTGCTATGAACATAGTGGAACATGTGTCCTTAGTACATATTGGAGCATCTTCTGGGTATATGCCCAGGAGTTGTATGGCTGGGTCTTCAAGTAGAACTATTATCAATTTTCTGAAGAACTGCCAGATTGTTTTCCAAAACGGTTTTACTAACTTGCAATCCCACCAGCAATGGAGGAGTGTTCCTCTTTCTCTACATCCTCACCAGCATCTGCTCCCACCTGAGTTTTTGATCTTAACCATTCTGATTGTTGTGAGGTGGATTCTCAAGGTCATTTTGATTTGCATTTCCCTGATGGCTAAGGATGTTGAACACTTCTTTAGGTGCTTCTTGGCCATCCAAGATTCCTCAGTTGAGAATTCTTTGTTTACCTCTGTACCTCATTTTAAAAATAGGGTTATTTGGTTCTTTGGAGTCTAACTTCTTAAGTTCTTTGTATATTTTAGGTATCAGCCCTCTATTGGATGTAGGATTGGTAAAGATCTTTTCCCAATCTGTTGGTTGCCAGTTTGACCTATTGACAGTGCCCTTTGCCTTACAGAACCTTTGCAATTTTATGAGGTCACATTTGTCAATTCTTGATCTTACAGCATAAGCCATTGATGTTCTGTTCAGGAACTTTTCCCCTGTGCCCATGTGTTCAAGGCTGAAGGAGATTGCAACCCCATAGGAAGAACAACAATATCAACTTCTTTTCCCCCCATCTCCCCGATCCAAGGGACTAAACCACCAACTAAAGAGTATATATGGAGTTATCCATGGCTCCAACTATGTATGAAGCAGATAAGGATCTTGCATCTATGGGATGGGAGGCCCTTAGTCCTATGGAGGCTTGATGCCCCCTCCCCTCAGCGTAGGGGAATGGTAAAGGGGTGAGGTAGGTGGGTGGGTGGGTGGGTGAAGGGATACCTCATAGTGGCAAAGGGGTGGGGGAATGGGATTGGGGCTTTGTGGAGGGGAACCCAGGAAGGGGGACAACATTTGAAATATAAATAAATAAAATAACCAATAAAAATGAATTAAAAAAAAAACTTTCTCTTCAAGGGAATGAGGTCAGGGGCCAAGACAATCTGACCTTTCTTAGGCTCTTAAGGCACTATCAGATGTATCATTTTAGGCCCATTGTTTTACTCATAATGTTGTTCATATCTGCAAGTATTTTAATATCCCCTTATTTTTTGTCCCCTTATGTTTTGTGAAGGCTTCTGTAAAACAGGGATTATGTGTGATTTATGTTAAGGTATAGAATTAAATTCAAGCATCTCTTGTTTGCATATTGATATGCATTAGGTAAGTTTGAAGGAAAGGAACAATTAATTTTTTTTTCAAAAGACAACTTTGATTTTTATATTCATTGAAGTATAAGTTAATAATATAGATATATTCATGGTTTTAGACATGCCTATTTAGAGATACAAAGCTACACCAACTTAGAGGAATAGAGTGACTGTATAAACTGATGACATAACTGCCTCATGGCATGGCCAAGGGGAAGGGCTTTATTGTAAATAAAGGGTTTCATTGTCAAGAGAAAGAACAGCCAGAGCCATCTGGAAGGGTCCAGAATAGAAAGAGAAAGTAGACTAAATGTGGCCAGCAGATTGAACCTGGCCATGATAATATCAGGAACAGAGCAGAGCAGAGTGCATGAGAAATACAGGGTTATAAGGAGCATGGGTAGCTGGGGGTAGGGAAGCCAATGAGCTGGGGGAATGTAAGGGAAGTGAGAAGAGCTAAGATGGTAATGTGTACTTTGAAATGTATATAACATGTACGTGTGATACTGAGGGAGTCTGGAGGCTAACACACTCTTTGGTATGCTAACAAGTACCACCAGTAGCCATTTATCCCTTCTGCCAATAAAAAGGGAAATAATTTTTTTTGGTAGTAGAAAACCAACTTCACAAATTACTGAGAAATGCCAACTTTTATCTAATGTCTAAGCTGAGCCCATTTCCGGATATCTGGACTGCTTTTTGAAGTTTGGGGAGCTAGAGTTTCCTTTGGACCTAACAGCATCATCCATTATTGACAGCATGTGTTGGATAAGTACAGAGGATGTTAATGTCTGTCTTTTTAACTGACAGATAACCGTTACTCTTTCATCCCACAGGAATTTAGAAACAAACCTGCAGTAAACAACTTGTCACTGAACATATATGAGGGGCAGGTCACTGTTCTTCTGGGACACAATGGGGCAGGAAAGACCACAACCTTGTCAGTTCTCACAGGTGTGTATTCATCTGCATCCAGGAGAAAGGTATCTTCTTGAGATTGAGAAACAGTGAGTCTTTTACTCTTGGGGCCTGGCCACTGATCTCTCCAGACACAGCAGAATAGTCATGTGTTTAGGTTACGGTTTCCATTGCTGTGAAGAGACAATATGATGAAGGCAACTCTTACAAAGAAAAACATTTAATTGGTGCTGGCTTATCAGTTTCAGAGGTTCAGTCTATTGTCATCATGGCAGAGTGCAACAGATGTGGTGCTGGAGAAAGAGCTGAGAGTTCTACATCTTGATCCAAAGGCAGCAGTAGGAGACTGTGTCACACTAGGTATAGCCTGAACGAATATAAGGCCTCAAAGCCTGCTTCCACAAGGACACACTTTCTCCAATAAGGCCATACTTACTCCAATAAAGCACACTCCCTAATAGTGCCTCTCCTTATGGGCCAAGCATTCAAACACACAAATCTGTGGAGGCCAAACCTATTCAAACCATCACACTGTACTACTTGAAGCAAAGTACTCTTAGAGAAAAATGAGAATTCAGTTAAGAAATGTCACTCTGAACAACAAAAGGATTAAAAAAAAGGTTGTACCAGTCCGGGCGGTGGTAGCACAACGCCTTTAATCCCAGCACTTGGGAGGCAGAGGCAGGTGGATTTCTGAGTTCGAGGCCAGCCTGGTCTACAGAGTGAGTTCCAGGATAGCCAGGGCTACACAGAGAAACCCTGTCTCGGAAAAACAAAACCAAAAAAAAAAAAAAAGGTTGTACTAATCCAGGGGAGATGCAGATGTACTGTGTTCCTGTAAAACCTTCCTTCAAGGCAGTTTAACTCATAGCCTAGAGGATGGTTTTCATTAGTTTTCTCTCTTGGGTAGGAGAAGGGAGAGAATGCACCTTCTACCTAGTCTCATGGACTCAAGTTTGCTCTCCAAAGGCTGGATTTCTACTTCATCTCTTCTCAAATGTTGAAACAATGCTAGAACTTTAACACCTGAATGGCAGGGAACAAAAGACAGAGGGAAGGTGTTTTCCTAGAGCCCTCATTCTTCTGACATAATGAGAAAGAGCAGAAAACCAAGGCAAATGGAGTCTTATTCCAAACCTCTTAGAGTTCCAGCTGAAGGACTGATTTCTATTTCACTTATGCTGAGTGCTAAGGGAACAATGAAGCCCTGAAAGTAGGATAGCTAAAAGCAGAGGAGGCGGCAGACATCCCCTACAGCTGACCCTGTCCTGCAAGCTGGGAAAATGTACCAGACAAGTGTTTTTCCTCCCCTGGACACAGAAAAGCTAGAGCGTCTTATTCCCAAGTCTTTCTGTATTCTCCAAGTAACTCTTTTCCACTTTGTGTTAAGCACTCATTTTCTGTGTCATGTATTACCTACAATGAACAGTATTATATAAAGGACTCTAAACTGTGTTAAAAGATTCAATTTCATGTTAGGGGTTGCTCCTCAAAAGTAAATCATGGAAGTATGGATATGGTGTGTTTAGCATACTATGTGCTTAGCATACTAAATTATATGCATATTTCAGAACCCATCAGCATGCATACTTTGAGTGCACGTAATTCTTTATCAAATGTACATCAGTAAAGCTAAAAGCTAAAATTACAATAAATTCTTTTTTGGATACATGTCTGGGAATATTGAGAACAGAGTCTTAAGAGATACTTTCACACTCAAGTTTCTAGCAATATTTGCCCAAGCTACAGAAGTAATCCAGATTTCTGTTAACAGATAACTAGTAAGAAAAATGTAGTATATTCCTATTCATATAATAAAATATTCCGGACTTAAACCAGAAGGAAACCCTATCTCATACTATAAACATGGATAAAATCTGATATTACTAAGTAAACCAATTACAAAACAAAAAATTTAGAATAATTCCACTTATGAGAGATATCTACAGCTGCCAACTTCATAGAAACAAGCTGGAGAATCATGATTGATAGAGATTTTTCATTACAAACAATGGAATATAACTGGTAGCACAATGACAGTTTTAAAGTAGAGGAGGCATAGATTTTTAACCAAATTTTTATGAGTAACAAAACTGTCCTTTAAAAATAATAGGGAAATTTAGACAGCAGAAAATAGAGGCTGAAGGAGTTCATTACTATAACATTTAACATTACAGAAAATGCTGGAATCCTTTGTGTAATAATGAAATAAACTAGAAAGTAACAAATCTTCTATGAAGAAGATATTTAAAGCAAATGCATATAAAAATAAAATAAGTATGATTGTAGTTTTGGTTTGCTAGATTATTAGAAAGACAAATGCATAAAAATTATTAATCTGTAATTGAGCACATATGTATAAAAATGTAATTTATAGTATAACATAAAAGGAATGGGGTGTAGATATATAAGAGCAAAGTTTAGGTTAGTTGTTTATTGTTGTTTCTGTTTCATTCTGTGAAAGAATATCCTGACAAGAATAACTTATCAGAGGAAGTGTTTGTTTTAGCTCACAGTTCTAGGAGGTTACAGTCCATCATGGTGATCAAGACATGGCATCAGGCAGGGAAGGCATGGTGGCAGAAACAGGAGGCTACTTGGCCACATTGCACCTCTACTTAGCAAGTAAAGAGTGAACAGGAAGGGAAGCCAGGCTTCACACCTAGTGATTCACTCACTCTATGAGTTCTACATCCTTTCCAAACAATAGCACCAGCCTGTGGGGCACAGTTTATATTTAAATCACAGCACTGGCAAAGCTAAAATGGTATCAGTTCAACCAAATTAAAATAAATGTAAAATATTGATTTTTTTTTACCATAACCATGAAAGTTAAATACAAAGAAAATCATCTAAACAAAAATTAAGGCAGTAATGAAGGAATTGAGGGATAAACAGAAAACAGAACAAAGTGACAAAACCAGTTCCTCCTTATAAGTATTTGCTTAATATTTAAAGTATCTAGTTGAAAATTGGGTTTTAGAAACATGGATTCTTTTATAGTTACCATTCTCTATGTTTCCTATAAATATATGATGATATTCATAAATGACATTGTTTAGTTCCCCCTTGATGAGCATGGAAGAAAGGGTAGGCAAATGCTAGTCCAAACTACTATCTCTGTTCTTACTAGCCTTCAGGTGGCTAAAGTATGCTGTGTCCCCTCAGCATGTAGGAGCCAGCCTTCCAGACTGATGGATGCATGGTCCAACTCTCTCCAAAGATGATACTGTGTCCAAAGGTAGGGAGGAAAGTCTGTGGCAACTGCCATCCTATGAAACTGTCCCGCAGTTTCACGAACTTGGGTTCTCTCAGGTGAAGGATTAAAGGACCTGAAATATAGGGTTGGAGAGCAAGAGAAAGGACAAAGCCAAGTTGCGCCCCAATCAAGGCTTCGTACTTTACTTACTTAGAGTGTTCAGCATTTTTATATGTACATGAGAAACTGAAACTGAATCTCTAGGTTACAATGATATTTGCATAACATAAACACTGCGGAAGGAGTCAGGAGCAAAGGTTACCAGCAGCTGGATGTCTGCAGATGTCTTCAGGCAGTGGGCGTCCTTGTTGTGTCACCCCCTGCAGCTTTCTTCAGAGAGGTACTGACAGTCTCCAGAGGGCCTTTGTCTTGGCTCCCCAGGTGACAGCCTCAAGCGGGAAATCGGAAAAGTACTTTCGAAGATGACTTCTACCTGTCTGCTTCCACTTTGGGAGAGACTCTATCCTTCAAAGAACCCAAAGTATTTATTCTTTAAGAGTTTGGGAAATTTATTATGACTTATTTTAATTTTTTGTTCTTCTTTCATATATTAGATTTCAACTGCAGTTTCCCCTTACTCCCTCCCCACCCCAACTTCTCCTTTCTACCCTACCTCCCCTCTCCCACAGATTCCACTCCCAGACCTCCCCTCAGAAAAGAGCAGGCATCCTAGGGACAGCAACCAAACATGGCATAACAAGCTACAATAAGACCAGACACATACATCACATCAAAGCTGGAAAAGACAACCCAGTAGAAGGGAAAGAATCCTATAAATAGACAAAAGAGTCAGGGACAGATCCCACTCTCACTGTTGAGATTTCCACAAGAACACTGAGCTACTCAGCTATAACATATATGTAGAGGACCTCTAGGTCAGACCTCTACAAATTCCCCAATCTCTAAAGTTCCCATGAGTCCTAGTCCATTATATGGGCCTGACCCTTCTGGTTCCTCCAGTCCCTCTTCCCCTCCTCCACAAGGCTCCCTGAACTTCACCTCACGTCTGGTAGTGGTATTCTGCATCTACTCCCATAAGTTGCTGGATTAACTCTCTGGTCTTATTGATAATGATTCTGCTAGGCTCCAATCCCAAAACACTCTCCAGGTTCGACTCTGCAGGTCAAAGGTTTTGTGGCTGGGTTGGTGTTCCAAACCCTCCACTTGGGCAGCCTTTCCTCATTCTAGAAGATGGCCAGTTCAGTCCCTATATCCCCCATAACTAGGAGTCTTTGCTAGGGTTACTCTCGTAGATTCCATGGAGTTTCCATTAATGAGGTTTCTACTTGCCATCCAAATGCCCCCAAATTCCAGTCACTTTGTTAGGGTCCAAGAATCAGATGAATGATAATCCTAGACTCAAATAGTATGCAAAAGCAAAGAACATTTAATTCAGCTGAATTTCCTGCATGCAGGGGTCTCCCCATTCAGGAATGGAGACCCTAGTGGACTTGCAGGCCTGGCTTTTGTAGTCAGGAGAATTCCAGGGAGGGGTATGTGCCCATTTACCTGGATTGGTTAGCTCTATCTCTAGGGGTCTGACTGATTCTACAATTGTTTGGGCTCTGGAAACTTCCAAGGGGGTTGCTTACTCATTCTAGCTACCTATTCTAACTTCAGGCCAGATGACAAGGTATTCTCGGATTGGCTGCCCATGACTGTGGTTGGCTGACTACAGGTTCCTGGATCTGGGTTCTATTTCTGGGAAACAGAAACTTAGGCCTAGTCTCCCAAACTGCCAGTATGTAGCCTGTCATGGAGTCAGCCTGGCTCTGGCTAACTCAGTCCTCTCAGTTTCTTCCAGTATTTTTCCCTCCTTTCCCCCACCCTCATTCTCATGTTCCCAACCCCACCCACCTCCAGTCTAACTGTGAAATCTGTTCTATTTCCCCCTCCTGGAGAGTTCCTTGACTTCCCACTTTAAGCCCTTCTTGTTACTTAGCCTTTCTGGGTCTGTGGACTGTAACATGATTGTTTTATTTTACAGCTAATATCCACTTATCAATGAGTACATATTCTGTTTGTCTTCTGGGTGTGTGTTACCTCACTCAGGATGATTTTTTTCCTAGTTCCATCTACTTACTTGCAAATTTCATGATGACGTTGTTTTTAACAGCTAAATAATACTCCATTGTATAAATATACCACATATGATAGTCTGTATATGCTTGGCTCAGGGAGTGGCACTATTAGAAAATGTGGCCCTGTTGGAGTAGGTGCGTCACTATGGTGTGGGCTTTAAGACCCTCATCCTAGCTACCTGAGAAGCCAGTATTCTGCTAGCAGCCTTCAGATGAAGATGTAGACCTCTCAGCTCCTTCTACACCATGCCTGCCTGAATGCTGTCATGCTCCTGCCTTGATGATAATGAACTAAACCTCTGAATGAGTAAGCCAGCCCCAACTAAATGTCATCCTTGTAAGAGTTGCCTTGGTTGTGGTATCTGTTCACAGCAGAAAATCCCTAACTAAGACACCACGTTTTCTTTATCCATTCTTTGGTTGAGGGACATCTAGGTTGTTTCCAGTTTCTGGCTATTATGAATAAAACTGCTATGAACATAGTTGAACATATATAGGTGTCCTTGTGTATGGTGGAGCATTCTTTGGGTATATGCCCAGGAGTGAGAGACCACCATATTGACTTCCAAAGTACCCTTTCAAGTTTTCACTCCCACCATCAGTGGAGGAGTGCCAACACCATGTGTTTTTTATTATAACAACTTTGTAGTACAGCTTGAGATCAGGAATAGTTATACGTCTAAAAATTCTTTTATTGTATAAGATTGCTTTAGCTACCTGGGTCTTGTGTGTTTCTATATGAAGTTGAGTATTCTTTCAAGGTCTGTAAAAAAATTATGTTGAGATTTTGATGGGAACTGCATTGAATCTGTAGATTGCTTTTTGTAGGATGACCATTTTTACTATTTTAATCCTACCAATACATGAACATGGGGGAATCTTTCTACCTTCTGATATTTTCATCAATTTTCTTTTTCAAAGACTTGAAGTATATATCATAGATCTTTCACTCGCTTGGTTAAAATTACTCTAAGATATTTTATGTTATTTGTGACTATTGTGAAGGGTGTTTTTTTTCTCATTTCTTTCTCAATCCATTTGTCATGTATATAAAGGAGGGCTACTGATTTTTTTTTTTTTTAATCTTGTATCAGCCACATCTTGGGAGTTTATCAGCTGTAGAAATTCCCTAGTAGAATTTTTGGAGTCCCTTATGTATGCTATCATATCATCTGTCAGTAATGATACTTCACCTTCTTCCTTTTGAATTTGTATCCTTTTTATCACATTTAGTTGTCTTTCTTCTTTAGCTAGAATTTCAAGTATTTTATTGAATATAAATATGGAGAGAGATAGCAGCCTTGTCTTGTTTCTAATTTTAGAGTAATTGCTTTGACTTTTTCTTGATTTAATTTGATGCTAGCTATATGTTTGCTGTAAGTTGCCTTTATTATGTTTAGGTATGTACCTGTACCCTTAATCTATCTAAGACTTTTATCACGAAGGAGTGTTGAATTTTTCTCAAAAATATTTTCAATATCTAATGAGATTATCATGTGGGTTTTTTCTTTCAGTTTGTTTATATGGTGGATTATATTGACAGATTTTCATATGTTGAACTGTACTTGCATCTCTGGGATGAAGTCTGCTTGATCATAATAGATGATCTTTTTCAATATGTTCTTGGATTTAGTTTGCAGGTATTTTATTGAGTATTTTACATCAACGTTTATGAAGGAAATTGGCCTGTAATTTTCTTTCTTTGTTGAATTGTGTGGTTTGGGTATCAGGGTGACTGTAACCTCATAAAATGAATTGGGCAATGTTTCTTCTGTTTCTATTTTGTAGAATAATTGAGGACTATTGATATTAGATCTTCTTTGAAAGTCTGGTAAAATTCTTCACTAACACCATCTGGCCCTGGGTTTTTTGTTTTTTAGGGTTTTGCCGGGGGGAGGGGCCTCAGGGGGCAGTATAGCAGTACAAAATTAATGCTACTCAAATCAATCCCAGAGGCAGCAGAAGGTTCCTCTACACCTGCCCAAATCTTCTGGGTTCCTGAATGGAAGACACATACACACAGCCTTTATATTTTTATATGCCTTAATCAGCTCAATGGATGGGCCACTTCCTAACCTCCATGTGGGTAATCTACCTCCCTCTGGTATTCCCAGGTTATTACTTATTAAAATCTATATTCCATCCTTGATGCCCTAGACCCAGTCAGGGGGCCCTCTTGAAGCTGCTTTTCCCCAGTGCCTACATTGTGGCTGTGCTCTCTGTCTCATACCTTCTCAGGCATGGTATCTTTCTTCTCCTGTCATGGTGGGTCTCCTTCCTTCTCCTGTCTGTCACTAGCCTGGGAATCCTGAAAGTCCCGCCTCTGTCTGCCCTGCCCAGGCATTAGCTGTTGGCATCTTTCTTTACCAATCAGAACCAGCTGTGGGCAGGGTTCCTCAGTGTCTTACATGTGGGACACTGCAAACAGGTTTATGAGGGGAACATAATTAGCATGATAATACAAGTGGCTACAGTTCTCCCTTTTTGTCCATTAAGAAGGCTTTTTCTCTCAGATATATATTGAAAATAATTATAACAGTAATGTAAACTATAAGGTATGATATATACTAATAATATCCAGTCCATCAATTTTGTTGATTTAGATAAATTACTCTATCATCTCTCCTAATTTAAAGAGTTTACAACTCTATACCTGAATTATGTTTTGATTTTAACTTGCATTCCCATCTGAAAACCATCTTTTCAAATCTAGATCATCTTCCTTAACACTAGGCAACTTAAGTTTGATTATCAGACTATAATTAGTCTTCGACCCCATCAGGGATCCAAGAATGAATTAGATATTACCTGAATATATAGGAAGCACACAAATATAGCTTCCAAAACGTAAACTATTTACAGATACAGCTGACTGCTTAGACAGTCCCCTATGTTTCTGATAACACTGAAGCATCTGTCTTCAGCCTTCTGATCTAGAACCATCTGACAGACCCTAAGTGAAGCAGGACTTATGAAGGACTAACATGCTCTGACTTGGTAGAGCTAAGCTCTCGACTATCCTGCATCATGCATCCTTTCCTGGACAGTATCTTTTTGTCTGCAGATGGATTAGGGCAATTCTTGCCCAGTGGCTACCTTGCTGCAATTGGAGCAACTCCGTATGGAGGTAATGATGCTCAATATCTTCTTTGAGGTAGGATGGGTATACTGTCAGGAGCAGAGATGTCTCCTAGTTAAAAGATTTATTAATGATGAAATGATTTTAAATTTTAATTTTATAGATCTCTGATGCTTTAGAAGACTGTGTATATGTAGTATGTCTGAACTGTTATACCTTGACTACTCTTAGCTATTTCTATTTGGATAATATTGAAAACAATTTATTATAATTAAATCAGAATCTAATATTACCATGAGATTAGTATCTGACCCTTAACTTGCATTACTCATCCTAAACATTTTGCAATAGAAGCTATTGGAAGGACTGGGTCTAAGCCTTATATTCTTTTCTTTTCTTTTTTTTTTTTTTTTGGTTTATGTATTTATTTGTTTGTTTACTTTAGATGAGTATACTGTAGCTATCTTCAAACATACCAGAAGATGGCATCAGATCATATTACAGATGGTTGTAAGCCACCATGTGGTTGCTGGTAATTGAACTCAGGACCTCTAAAAGAACACTCAGTGCTCTTAACCACTGAACAATCTCCCCAGCCCCAAGCCTTGTATTCTTTTTTTTACTGGATATTTTATTTATTTACATTTGAAATGTCATCTCCTTTCCTGATTTCCCCTGCAGTAACTCCCTGTCTCATCCCCCCTCCTCCTGTTTATATGAGGGTATGCCCTGACCCACCAACCAACTCCTACCTCCCTGCCCTTGCATTCCCCTACACTGGGGCATTGAGCCTTCATGTGACCAAGGGCCTCTTCTCCCATTGATACCAAACAAGGCTATCCTCTGCTATATATATGGCTGGAGCCATCTTGTGCTCCTTGGTTGGTGGTTTAGACCCTGGGAGATCTGTTGGTTGATATTGTTGTTCTCTCTATGGGGTTGCAAACACCTTCAGCTCCTTCAGTCCTTTCTCAAACTTCTCCATCGGGAACCCCATGATCAGTTCAATGGTTGGGTAGGAACCTCCACCTCTGTATATGTCAGGCTCTGGCAGAGCCTCTCAGGAGACAGCTATTATCAGGCTCCTGTCAGCATACACATCTTGGCATCCACAATAATTTCTTGGTTTGGTGACTATGTATGGGATGGATCCCCAGGTGGAGCAGTCTTGGGGATAGCCTTTCCTTCACTCTCTACTCCACTGTCTCTGTATTTGCTTCCGTATTTTGTTACCCCTTCTAAGACAGACTGAAGCACCCACACTTTGGTCTTCCTTCTTCTTGAGCTTCATGTGGTCTGTGAATTGTATCTTGAGTATTCCAAACTTTTGGGCTAATATCCACTTATCACTTAACACGTGTGTTCTTCTGTGATTGGGTTACTTCACTCAGAATGATATTTTCTAGTTCTATCCATTTGCTTAAGAATTTCATGAATTCTCCAGTTTTCCACTAGAAGCCTTCAGATGAAGATGTAGAACTCTCAGTTCCTCCTGCACCATGCCTGCTTGGAGGCTGCCATGCTCCCATCTTGATGATAATGGACTGAACCTCTGAAACTGTAAGCCATCTCCAATTAAATGTTGTCCTTATAAGAAAAAAAAAAGAATTTCATGAATTCATTGTTTTTAATAGCTGAGTAGTACTCCACTGTGTAAATATACTACATTTTCTGTATTCATTCATCTGTTGAAGGACATCTGGGTTCTTTCCAGCTTCCGGCTATTATAAATAAGGCTGCTATGAACATAGTGGAGCCTTATTATATGTTATATGTTGGAGCATCTTTTGGGTATATGCCCAGGAGTGGTATAGCTGGGTCCTCAGGCAATACTATGCCCAAGTTTCTGAGGAGCCACCAGACTGATTTCCAAAGTGGTTGTACCTGCTTGCAATCCTACCAGCAATGGAGGAGTGTTCCTTTTTCTCCACATCCTTGGCAGCATCTCCTGTCGGCTGAGTTTTTGATCTTAGCCATTCTGACTAATGTGAGGGGGAATCTCAGGGTTGTTTTGATTTGCATTTCCCTGATGACTAAAGATGTTGAACATTTCTTAGGTGCTTCTCTACCATTTGAGTTTCCTCAGTTGAAAATTCTTTGTTTAGCTCTGTACCCCATTTTTAATGGGGCTATTTGATTGTCTGGAGTCTAACTTCTTGAGTTATATATATATTCTCTATCAGATGAAGGATTGGTAAGATATTTTCCCAATCTGTGGGCTGCCATTTTGTCCTTTGCCTTACAAAAGCTTTGCAGTTTTATGAAGTCCCATTTGTCAGTTCTTGATCTTAGAGCATAAGCCATTGGTGTTCTGTTCAGGAACTTTATCCCTGTGCCCATGTATTCTAGGCTCTTCCTCACTTTCTCTTCTATTAGTTTTCTTTTCAACCCTTTACCTTTTACCTAAGAAAGAAAGAAAAGAGAAGAGAAAGGAAAGACAGAAATCCCTAAGTCTGAGCTCTCTATTCAGTGTCCTTCCTGTCCAAAATTAGGACTATTTCCAAGTTATCCCTTAAAATGACAATCTAGCTATAATTTATAAAATAACCATAGGCAGACTCTCAAACCCAAGGGATCAGGATGGCCACTCTTCCCGGCAGTGGTCCCCTTTACCACATAGTACCCAGCCCCCATTCTTTCCTCTCCACCATCCCCTCAGACACCTCTCACTTCTCTGTCCTAGACTTCAAGGGTACCTTCTTTTCTATTTCTCTCGACCCCCAGTCAAAAAATATCTTTCCCTTTACTTGGACTAACCCAGACTCATCCTTCTATTCAACTCTCATGAACCACCCTACCCAGGGGTTCTAGGACAGCCTGCATCTATTGGCCAGGCTTGGCCTCTGACTTACTCTCTTTGTCTCTCCCTAAATCTAAATAAACAATATGTACATTATCTTCTACTTTGTAGTCCATTGCTACAAGTTTACCAAGCTGACACCTCTACCTCAAGCCATCCTGGAAAGTTCTGTCCCTCAAAGAAACCCTATGTAAAGACTATCTTCTGTTCTATACTGCTTCTTGCCCCGAGTATAGGCTGCCACCCTCATGGGTCTTTCCCAGTAAGTATCTGGAATGAGGTTTGCTGTGCTGTGTAACTTTGTGCTGTATGCTGGTACTCCTTGGTTCCCAACTATTAGGATACCTTTCCTTTCAGAGCTGCAACACTTCCGTCATGGAAACCTTTCCCTTCAGAGCTATAGCATGTACCCTGGGAAAACTTTCCTCAGTGCTATAACACTTCTACGTAGTATTTTACATATGCAGTAACTATCTGATTACACTGATGTATTAGACTATAGCAACTAACCTGAATGTTTTATTAATAAATTTCATAAATAAATAAAAAGGACTAATGCCTCAGAGGCAGTTCCTGGGTGTTTTTCTTTATTTCTCTGTAGACAACAGTACCAATTCCCTTAATATTCAGAATCTAATAGGAGCTTGCAAGTGTATTGTTTATTACATGAAAACTTAGCTTATTCCATGTCTTCTATGTACTTCTAGGTCGTTTTGCTGCTACCAAAGGAGAGGCCTATATTAATGGATATAATATTTCAGATAACATGATTGAAATTAGAAAAGACTTGGGCTTCTGCCCTCAACACGACCTATTGTTTGATGATTTGACACTATCAGAACACCTTTTTTTCTACTGTATGGTAAGTCAGAAGTATATCTTATAAAATTACTTAGTAAAATTGACTTTCCTTTTTGATATGCAGATCTATTTTAACTTTTTAAATTAAATTTATTTTACTATTTTGAAAAAAACTTTAAACTTCACTATATTGTTCTACAGTACTTGATCCACAATCTCCTGACAGTGTAGTTTACTAAGGTTCTGGGGCTGCCAAGCTCCTGGTTCAGCAAGAGTTTTGTTTTGTTTTGTTTTGTTTTGTTTTGTTTTGTTTGTTTGAATGAATGACTACAATTATGTCAATATTCAGAGCTCTTTTACTATAGTCTCAGTCTCTACCATGTACATAGTATCTGTTGGTCCATCTTACACTGGGAAGTGGTTCAGTCATGGTTTTCAGTGTTTGCTATTCATCTGTTAGGATTAGATCTGTATATGCAAATGTTGTAATGACTACGCAACTTTGTTAACATCCTGTACAACATCATTTTCCTGCTTGTCTTCTCTCTGTGTACTTCCTGCTTTCCCAGATTCTTTTGTCATTTGTTGAGCCAGAAATTATCTCCTTCCATGACTGTGCTACATCCAACCTGGAGAAAGACAAGAGTAGGCTGTGAGCCTTCCCTAATGGAGCCAGAGATCTATGGGATAGTTTTCTTCTCCCTCAGAGTTTGACTCCTACAGACTTCTTATTTATTCCTGTCAGTGTCTTCACCAGGAGAATTCTATGACTGGTGTACAAAAGAAGGAGAAAAACATTTGGTCCTCTGGCTGTCTGGTTTCCTTTTCAATTCAAATCAAACTGGAAAGTTTCTCTTTACTCTCAGTCTGGACTACAGAGCTCACTTGCCTGCTTTGCATTGCTTGGAGTTCATGCTAACGGGTACACAAGAAAGTGCTTAATGCGTCCTTGTCTCGGTGGGACTCTAGATTCTGGGCTTCTCAAGACAGCTGCTGACTTTCCCTTTCCCTGTGATTAACATGGTCGGTAGGCTATAAATTTTCACAGGGTATGGAGCTCATCACAGATGTGTGCATGTACGTGCATGTGTGTGTTCCCATGTCTTTGTTAATGGGCTACAGATATCTTTATCCTGGGACTTTCTCATACTCTGCCACCAAGTTACATCTCTAGTCTCTGAAAATTTTTAGTTTAGGAACTGTCCCTTAGTGTGAGGGAAGATATACAAGATAGAAGACACTTTTAATTGATGTAAATAAAACAGATATAAAGTATTTCTAGGGATAGATCTGCAATACACTTGTATCTGTATAATGTGTAATGATCCTTGATTCTTTCTGACAATAAAATTGGATGCATAATATGAATTCTGGCTTCTCTTTCCAGGTAAAAGGAGTACCTCAAAACATAAACTGTGTGGAAATTGACAGTATGCTGTCTGCTTTTAACCTGCAAGAAAACTACCATACATTATCAGGCTCAGTGAGTGGAGGAGTGAGGCGCAAACTCTCCATCATTTTAGCACTTATGGGGGGCTCCAAGGTATTCAAAAGACAAAGAAAGGGGAACATGTGAGCACAGAGTGGGAGGTGAAGCAGGGACTCTGTATGAGTTGCTGCAGCTGTTGGAAAGCTCAGCTCTCTAAAACCTGCAAGCTGATATGAATATGAATATGAAAGGAAACATGACAATGAAAGAAGGAGTCATCTACATTTTTATCCCAGCTGGTATAAAATGATGTTTGGGATCATTGCTATTTTCTTAGGTTCACATCTACTGTAGTTGTCAATCTGTGCCTTAGTTCCAGGGTTCTCCCTTCAAATAGTAAAGCAGCCTAGTATTAGTTATCAGTGGTCATAGAATTGTTCTTCTGGCTTTTAGGTAGTGATACTTGATGAACCATCATCTGGCATGGACCCAGTGTCAAGAAGGGCCACCTGGGATATCCTTCAGCATTATAAACACAATCGGACCATCTTACTGACCACCCACTACATGGATGAAGCTGACGTCCTGGGTGACCGCGTTGCCATCATGGTCAGGGGGACCTTGCACTGCTGTGGCTCTTCAGTATTCCTGAAACAGATATATGGTCTTGCTCCATTTGATCTTTCTTAGGATACCAATACCTTAATAATACTCTTAACATTATCTTCATTATATTTTGATTATATACCCCAAACTTAATGACCTTCTATTCTGCAATCTTGGTCTCAATTATTATAATTTTAAAAAAATATTTTTTCCTTCTTTGAGATTTTCTTATGTATTTTGATCGTGGTTTTTGCAATTTTACACAAAGTTGCTGACCCATTTTGTACTTGCTGTCAACCTTTGTCTCTGTAATGTATTCCTACATCCAGACAGTTATTTGGCTGATTGAAATAACTGGTTGATTCATTCATTCAATCAGTCAGTCAGTTATCCATTGAGAGAAGGAATGCAATATCCCTCATTTTAATTTCTTTGTTGCCAACCAGTATCAAATCCCCATCATAATGACATGAGTCTGAAGTGTTGTGATTAGCAATAAGAATGTGATGCAGAATAAGTTAATCAAATAAGTGAGGGCTGGAGAAATGGCTCAGTGGTTTAGAACACTTGTTGCTCTTGCAGAGGATCTAGGTTAAATTTTCGTCACCTACAGGGCAGCTCATAATCATCTATAATTCCAGTCCCAAGGAATCCATTGCCCTCGTGTACCCTCCACAGAAACTAGGCATGCATGTGGTTCACGGACATATATGCAGGCCAAATATTCAAATAAAATAAGATTATATGAGTGAAATAAAGCAATTTGATAATTGTATGTATCTATAGTAAGTGACTAAATCGGTATCATAAACAGTGAATTATTGTGGGTTAAAAATCACAGCAGGAATTTTCACTTGAGGCTATAAATGTAAGTCATGGCAGTAAGATTCTAAAATTAGAGTATATAAATATAAGTAGAAATAATTAAATGTTAATTAACATAAATTTATTCAGGATTTGAGTCCACTCAACTCAATTACTGATCTCCTATGACAATAGCCCCACTTTATAGAACATAATCCCTTGAGAATTTCATTTATAATATTTTGATCATATTCTCATACATATATTTATTAGATTATTATATCTTGTGTATAAGGATGTATTTGCCTGCATGTACGTATGCACACCACATGCCTGGTGCCAGTGGAAGTCAGGACATTGAGCTTCCTAGAGCTCACTATGGGCGCTTGAAAAGCACCATATGGGTGCCAAGAGCCAAACCTAGATCCTCTGCAAGAGAAACACGTGCTGGTGACTGCTCAGCCATTTCTCAAACTGCCTGTAACCCCAGATAGATTTTTTTAAATATTATCTAATGTCAATTTAGATACCAATTTCAGTTTTCAAAGTTTATGATTACTTTACAGATTGAAACATCCTGATAAAATATATTTTTATTTGTGATACTTACTTGTGTATCCTTGGGGTTTAGATTAATGTCTGATACATGGTGTACAACAACAGCAAATAAATGATTATTAAGACTTCTATTTCAAGATAAGTAGCCCAGTAACAGGGGCCTCACGTTTATATGTCAGCTATGTTTGGATACATGTGCTAAATCATTATGGTTCTCTAAGGATTATGTTGAAATTCTAGAAGTAGCTATTGTTTATTCAGTGTCTTAGAGTGCCATTTGAAAGCTTTTGTATCAGCTACCACATTTTCATTACTGAAGGTCTTATGGCAAACCATAACTTCTTTCTTGTAGAAGTAGATAACCTGAACCATGAAGAGCAAAGATTGATCTTAAGTGTATTAAAAAAAAGAAGTAGAAAGCTTCTTCAGTTGGTCATCTAAATGGTTTATTTCAGGTGCTGGATATCATATAGTCATGGAGAAGGAACAGTATTGTGATGTTGATAGTATCATTACAATGGTTCAGCAGCATGTTCCAGGTGCTATGTTGGAAAATGATATAGGAAATGAATTATCATTTATTCTACCCAAAAAGTATGTATCAAGGTATGGATCTCAGTAATTCTAGATGATTGTGTGGGGGTTACCAGAAACATGTTTTCATTTTCTAGACTTAGTGAGTAATGTATTTATAGTAAACCAAGTTCCTTTTTATCATTTATAAAGTTTCTTAGCTATCATTTGCAAGGTAGACTTAGGAAGTTCATGGCTATAATATTTCTGTTACTGAACAAAGGTGGAATTGTTTGGAAATAATTAGGAGTTGTGGTCTTAGAGGAGCGCATCTCTGGGGGGTGGGCTTTAAGGTTTCAAAACCCAAGCCATTCCCACACAGCATTCTCCCATATTCTCATTCTCTCTCTCTCTCTCTCTCTCTCTCTCTCTCTCTCTCTCTCTCTCTCTCTCTCTCTCTGTCCTTCTCTCTCTCTCTCCCTTTCTCTCTCCTTTCCTCCTTCCCTTCTTCCCTCCCTCCCTCTTTTCCTCCCAACATCCCTTCCTCCATATTCCTTCCTCCCTGTTCCTCCCTCCGTCCTCCTCCTCATAGATCAAGTGTAAGCTCTCAGCTACTACTCTAGCACCATGCTCACATGCCTGCTCCCATGCTCCCTGCTATGATAATCATAAACTAACTCTCTAAAACTATAAGCAAGTCCCCCAATAAACTCTTTCTTCTACAAGTGTTTTGGCCATGGTATCTCCTCAGAGAAAAACAGTTAGTACAGAAGTTAGTACCAAGACATGAACTATTACTGTGACCAACCTCATCATGCTAGACTCTTTTAGAGGAATGTGAAAATTTTTGGTATTATGAACCAGAAAAGCAGTTAGCACTATAAATACGGCATAATGGGCCATCCTAGAAGGAGTTTGGAAGACAGTAAGTAGTGCTGAGAGCAATGTGTACTAGGGAAACCCAGCTCAGAAGGTTTCAAAGGGGAACAATACTAGCAACTGAGTAAGAGACATTCTTGTGATGTTTTTGCAAGGAATGTGGCTACTTTCTGCCCTTGTCCTGGGAATCTTCTAAGGCTAAATTGAAGCACTTGGGGCTAATTTCATTGGCAGAGGAGATTTCAAGACTGGCTAATCCTCACTCTATTATGTAGTTATTAGTTATCATTCTTGTACACATCTACATTGAAAAAGAGCAAGCAAGGGCTAAGAGAAATATAAACGTATGGTTTAAGTAGAAAAATGTTACCAGAAAATTTAATGTTGGAACCTTGGTTTATGCTGGAAGACATGAAGTAAAAATGGACTAAAGGGAGTGGTACCCTCAGGGTGAGACCACACCTACCTAATTCTATGACTTTTGAAAGGCCTAAGAAATTATGTGTTACTAAAAAGCAACAACATATCAAAATTTATGCAAGTGTAATTCAAGGGAGGACCAAGTTCTCTCCAAACAGGCAACAAAACTTGGCAGCGTGGCCATGTGGTTCTGGCTTTAAAGTCATGGAGGATATAGGAATAAAGGGGCTATGAACTCTTCCTCCATGGTTAAGGAAAGCCACTGAGGCCCTGTGTGTGACAGGAGAAACCCTACATGGATCCCAGAGAGGCCATTGTGTGAAGCTGTGAAAATGATGTCTGGGTTGCATTGAACAACTCAATATGTTGGAGTTGCCAAAACCACTGGAGTCCTTTTAGCAGTGCACTTGCAGCCACCCCCTTCCCACCCCAATTCCATTTACTAAAGACCCAAAGAAACTGGGTAAAAGGGATGTCCAAGGGCAGATGTGTGAATCTCACTCAGATAGGGAAACTAGTCATTGGAAGTAGATATAGATGGAATTTGGTAGGAGAGTTCATAGCATCCATGTCTTCTTTGGCTCTGGGTTACCTCACTTAGGATCATATGCTCATGATTCATCCATTTCCCTGAAAATTCAAGATGTCTTTGTTTTCAATAGCTGAACAGTATTCCATTGTACAGATGTACTATCTTTTCTCTAACCATTCTTCAGGTGAAAGGCATCTGGATTGTTTCCAGTTTCTGGCTATTACAAATGGGCAAGTGTCTCTGTGATGTAGTGGGGCATCTTTTGGGTATATGCCCAGGACTGGTATAGTTGGGTCTTGAGATAAAACTATCTCCAGTTTCCCTAGAAGCCACCAACTTGATTTCCAAAGTTGTTGTACAAGTTTACACACCCATCATCAATGTTAAGAATTCTGGTTAGCTCTGTACTCCATTTTTAATTGGGTTATATAGGTTGTTGGTGTCTCTAATTCCTTGAGTTCTTTATAAATATTGTATACTAGCCCTCAGTTGGATACAGGGTTGAAAAGATCTTTTTCCAACTTGTAGGCTGCCATTTTGTCCTATTGACACTTTCCTATGCCTTACTGAAACTTTTTAGTTTCATGAGGTTCCATTTGTCAGTTGTTTTTTTGTTCAGGAAGTTGTCTCCTGTGTTCAAAGCTATTTTCTGCTTTCTATTCTGTTAGATTTCATGTATCCAGTCTTACGTTGATGTCTTTGATCCACTTGGACTTGAGTTTTATGCAGGGTGATAAATTTGGATCTGTTTACATTCTTCTGCATGCAGACATCCAATTAGACCAACATCATTTGTTGGTTCAAGGTTCAAAGGAAGAAATGCAAAGCGTGTTTTTCACCCAAGAGCCTGGAGTGGATATTTTGCATTATCTGCCAGAAATTTTATGGCACTGGACCCTCTTCCAGAACCTTACTGTAAATATGGGGTTTTTTTCCTCAGTCAATTGTAAACCTGTTTTTCTCTGTCACTGTATAGAACCTATCTGTATGTACTTTACAGAGAGTTTCCTTGTTGTCTTGTCTGATCTGTATTTTGCTTACTTTGATCCTCAAGAAGACTTATGTATGCTTTGTTGTACACATGGGATTGAGATAAACATCCTCAGAATGATTTTCTCCAAATTGTGCTGTGTTTAAATGTGCTTAAAATAGGGCTGGTGAGATGGCTCAGTGGGTAAGAGCACTGACTGCTCTCCCAGATGTCCTGAGTTCAAATCCCAGCAACCACATGGTAGCTCACAACCATCCATCATGAGATCTGACGCCCTCTTCTGGGGTGTCTGAAAACAGCTACAGTGTACTTATTTATAATAATAAAGTTTTAAATGTGCTTAAAATAAATACTCAGGGGCAGGCTCCCAATATTTGAAACAACTGCTACTAAGTTGTTTTGAGCTGAACTACCTTCTTGCCTCCCACAACTCATCTCTCTCAGCTGTCTGTGAAAGTTTCAGAGACCCCTGCATTTAGATTCAAAACTAACACACAAAAATAACTAGCTCTTCTATCTACAGATTTCAAACAAATTGAGAGTCAGACCAGAAAAACAGTATTTTTCACAATTGCCTAAAAAAAATAAAATATCTTGGGATAACTAAGCAAGTGAAAGAAGACTTGTATGATTAAAAACTTTGAGACATTGATAAAATAAGTTGAAGATATCAGAAGATGGAAAGATCTGTGTTCATGAGTCAGCGTGATGAATACAGTGACAGTAGCCAAAAGCTATATACAGATTTAATGCAATCTCCATCAAAATCCCAACACAATTCTTGACAGAAACTGAAAAAACAATCTTCACTTCCTATAGAAACACATGCACACACATTCACATACACATACACACAGGATAGCCAAAGCAATCCTGAATAAGAAAACAACTGTTGGAGGAATCACCATACCAGATTTCAAGTTGTATTACAGAACTATAGTAACAATAATAATAATAATAATAATAATAATAATAATAATAATGAAGAAGAAGAAGAAGAAGAAGAAGAAGAATGCTAATAGCATAAAAACAGAAAGATTGACCAGTAGAATCAATTTGAAGACTCAGATATACCTATGGACACCTGATTTCTTTTTAAAAGGAAGTCTGAAATATACACTAGGGAAAAGGTCTCTAACAAATGATTATGATCAAACTGGATGACTCAATGTATAATAATGCAAATGGATACACACCTATCACCCTCCTCAAAACTCAACTCCAAATAGATCAAGGAACTCAACATAAGACCATATATCCTTGAATCTGATAGAAGAGGAAGTGAAGAACAGACTTGACTTCATTGACACAAGAAATGACTTTCTGAACAGAACACCAATAGCACAGGTGCTAGGACCTCATGAGACTGAAAAGCCCCTGTACAACAAATGATACTATCATTTGGGCAAAACAGCAGGCTAAAGGAAGGGGAAGCAATTTATCAATTACACATCAAAAAAAATAGTATCTAAAATATGGGGTTTTTTTTAACTTTTAAAACTAGACATCAAGAATACAACACAAAGATGTGGTACAGAAGTAATCAGAGAGTTCTCAAAAGATGAAAGTCAAATGACTGAAAAGCATTCAAAGAGATGTTAGAATCCTTTGCCATCAGGGGAATGTAAATTAGAACTATTTTGAGATTTCATCTTACCCCCAGTCAATATGGCCAAGATAATGAGACAAATAACAGCTCATTCAGTAAAGATGGGAGTAAAGAAGAACACCCATCCGTTGCTGGTATGAATGCAAACTTACATAGTCAATATGGAAATCATTGTGGCAGTTTCTTAAGAAGCTTCAAGTGGATCTACCTCAAGATCCACTGCACCATTCTTAGGCATATACCCAAAGGTCTCTCCATTCTACTGCAGATACATTTGGCTCATCCATGTTCATTGATGATGTACTTAAAATAGCCAGAAATTGGAAACAGCCTAGATGTCAGTCAACTGATGAATGGATAATTAAAATATAACTCAATTTCACAATGGAATGCTATTTAGTAAAGAACTGCAGGGACAAAATGGAGAAGAGCCTGAGGAAAAGGAAGTCCAGTGACAGGCCCAAATTGGGATCCAGGTCAAGGGGAGGCCCCAAGGCCTGACACTATTACTGAGGCTATGATGTGCTCACAAAAAGGGGCCTATCATGACCCAAGAAGCCGATGAAAGAATCAGATACAGAAATTTACACCCAGCCAGTGGACAGAAGCTGCTGACCCCTGTGATTGAATTAGGGAAAATCTAGAAGCTGAGGAGGAGGGCGACCCTATAAGAAGACCAGCAATCTCAACTAACCTGGACCCCCAAGATCTCTCAGACACTGAACCACCAACCAGGCAGCATACACCTGCTGATATGAGGTCCCCAACACATATACAGCAAAGGACTGCTGGATCTGGACTCAGTCATAGAAGATGCACCTACCCTCAAGAGACTGGAGGCCCCAGTGAGTGGGGATTTCTGATTGGGATTGGGGTTGGGGGCACACCTTAGTGGAGATAGGGGGAGGAGGTATGAGTGTGCAGAAGTAGACTGGGAGGGGGATAAAGTCTGGACTGTAAAAGATTAAAATTTTAATTGTTTTTAAAAAATTTTTTACAAAAACTTTAACTTTCAGATAAACAAATGGAGATAGAAAGAAATCATCCTGAGTGAAGCAATCTAGACAGACCGTAAAAGAAAAATATTGTATGTTTTTCCTTATATATATTAATATTAAAAGTTACACATGTGTGCAGCACATGGTGTGTGTGTGTGTGTGTGTGTGTGTGTGTGTGTGTGTGTGTGTGTGTGTAGCTAGCTTAATCAATAGCTTAAGTAGCTAGTATGGGACTTGGGTTGGGAGGAACAGCTCTCCCAAGAAAGAAAAAAGTAGAATATATAGTTAAGAAAAGAGGGGAATGGAGAGAGAAGGTTAAATGGGGAGGGAAATGGAAAATGAGCTAATTAAGGGACTAGGGGAAGGACAACTAATGTTATGGACCATTTGAGGTACTATATGGAAACCTATAGTAGAATTTTATACATATATATCTTCATATATACATACATGTATGTATACATATATAAATACATATATATACATGCATGTGTTTGATTGTATGTGTATGTAGACATAGATGAAAGAAATCTAAATGAAATAATAGGGGAGACAGTGGCTTTACACTGAGTAGATGGGAACTAACTCAGAGACCAACATTAAAACAGTGTGCAAAGATTAAGAGATTTTAGAGAACTCAGTCCTTAATGTTATGTCTTCATCAAAGCTCTTCCCTAAGGGGCTCAGGAGACTATGCAGAAGAGGCAGATTTTAAGAACCAGAATGGAATGAACAACTCCAGAGAAAGTATCTTCCAAACACAACAGGTCTCATGCACAGTTTCAAGCCAGATGGTGTTCAAGTTCTTAAGAGAGTTTCTTAATTAGTGATTGATGTAAGAGGGCCTAGCCAATTATTGGTGGTGCCATCTCTGGCCTTGGTGATGGTGGGTTGTAGAAGAAAGCAGGCTGAGCAAGCTTTGAGGTCTGAGTTACCTCACTCAGGATGAAATTTTCTAGTTCCATCCACTTGCCTGCAAAACTCAGGATGTCCTCATTCTTAATAGCTGAATAGTATTCCATTGTGTAAATGTACCACACTATCTGTATCCATCCTTCCATTGAGGGACATCTGGGTTGTTTCCAAATTCTGGCTATCACAAATAAAGCCACTATGAACATAGTGGAACATGTACCCCTGTGGCATGGTGGGGCATACTTGGGTATATTCCCAAGAGTGGTATACCTGGGTCTCCAGGTAGATCTATTTCCAATCTTCTGAGGAACCTCCAGAGTGATTTCCAGAGTGGTTGTACTAGTTTGCAGCCCCATCAGCAATGGAGGAGTGTTCTTCTTTCTCCACATCCTCTCCAATATGTGTTGTCACCTGAGTTTTTGATCTTAGCCATTCTGATTGGTGTCAGGTAAAATCTCAGGGTCATTTTGATTTGCAGTTCTCTGATCTCTAAGGACTTTGAACATTTCTTTAGGTGCTTCTCAGCCATTTGAGATTCCTCTGTTGTGAATTCTTGGTTTAGTTCTATACCCTATTTCTTGACTGGGTTGTTTGGGTTTTTTGGTGGTTAGCTTCTTGAGTGCTTTATATATTTTGGATATTAGCCCTCTATCGGATGTTGAATTAGTGAAGATTTTTTCCCAAAATGCAGGTTGCCTATTTGTCCTATTGATAATGTCCTTACAGAAGCTTTCCAGTTTCGTGAAGTCCCATTTATCAATTGTTGATCTTAGAGCGTGAGCCATTAGAGTTCTGTTTAGGAAGTTTCCCCTTGTGCCAATGAGTTCAAGGCTCTTTCCCACTTTCTCTTCTATTAGATTCAGTGTATCTGGTTTTATGTTGAGGTCCTTGATCCACTTGGACTTGAGCAAGGTGACAAATGTGGATCTATTTTCATTTTTCTACACACAGATTGCCAGGTAGATCAGCACCATTTATTGAAGATGCTTTCTTTTTTCCATTGTACATTTTTTGGCTTCTTTGTCAAAGATCAAGTATCCATAAGTATGTGGTTTTATTTCTGGGACTTCAATTCTATTCCACTGATTAACATGTCTGTCTCTGTACCAATATCATGCTATTTTAATCACTATTGCTCTGTAGTACAGCTTGAGGTCAAGGATGGTGATTCCCACAGAAGTTCTTTTATTGTCAAGAATTGTTTTCACTATTCT
>NW_022196904.1:109502865-109509513 GCF_008632895.1 Mastomys coucha
TTTGAAGAATTGTGTTGGGATTTTGATAGGAATTGTGTTGAATCTGTAGTTTGCCTTTGGAAGGATGGCCATTTTTACTATGTTAATTCTGCCAATCTATGAGCATGGGAGAGCTCTCCATTTTCTGAAGTTTTCCTTGATTTCTTTCTTAAGACTTGAAATTCTTCTCATTACAGATCATTTACTTGCTTGGTTAGAGTCACACCAAGATATTTTATATTATTTGTGAGTATTGTGAAAGGTGTTGTTTCACTGATTTCTTTCTCAGCCTGTTTATCATTTGTATAAAGGAAGGCTATTGGTTTATTTGAGTTAATTTTATATCCAGCCACTTTGCTGAAGTTGTTTATCAGCAGTAGTTCTCTGGTGGAATTTTTGGGGTTGCTTATGTATACTGTCATATCTTCTGCAAATTATGCCATGTTTGATTGATATTCCTGGAGGCCTACTCTTTTCTTAAGGGAAACAGAGGAGGAGTGGATCTCGAGATGAGAGGAGATGGAAGAGGGTGAGAAGAGAATTGAAGAGGGTGAGATGGAAGATGGAAGAGGGTGGGAAGAGAAAAGTGCAGTCAGGAGGCAATATATGAAAGAAGAATAAAAAATATATAAAAATAAAGTCTCCTAACCAAAATGGCCCAGGGGCAGAAGGTTTTAGGGCAGAATCCTACTATACTTTCAAAGAAGAGTTAATGCTAATACTTCTAAAATTATTTCAAAGTAGAAAAAGAAGGAACTTTGCTTAATTTGTTTTGCAAGGCCACAGCTATCCTAATACCAATCCACATATCCAAACCACATAAATACCCAATAAGGAAAAAGAATTACAGATGTTTCCCTTATGAACTTAGATACAAAAAATTCTCAATTAAATACTTGCAAAGAAAACTCCAGAATGCATCAAAAAAATCATCCAACCATGATCCAGTAGGTTTCATCCCAGAAATCCAGGGATGGCTCAACACAGGTAAGTCAATAAATGTAATCCTACACATAAACAGACTGAAGGACAAAAACTACTTGATCATCTTATTAAGAGCAAAATATGCCTATGACAAAATCCAACATTGCTTCATGATAAAAGTGCTAGAGAGACTAGGGATATGAGGGACAAACCTCAACAGGAGAAAATTGACAGCAAGCCCACAGCCAATATCAAACCAACATCAACAAATGGAGAAAATCCCAGTGTATTTACACTAAAATCTGGAATAAGACAAGAATGCCTGCTGTCTCTCTACCAATTGAATATAAGGCTGGACTATTTAGCTAGAGCAATAAGAACTGAAAAGAGTTCAAAGGTATAAATAGGAAAGGGAGAAGTCAAAGTATCCTAATTCTCAGGTGATAAGATTATATACCAGGAAATTACTACTGCTGATAAACACTTTCAGCTTAGCAGCAGGATATAAAATTAATGTTACAAAAGTTAGTAGCCTTCATTTATGCTAATAACAGACTTACTGAAAGATAAAGGGAAATAGCATCTTTCACAATGGCCTCAAAAAAATATATTGGAATAACTAACCAACCAAGTGATAGATTTGTATAATAAAAAACTTTAAGACACTGAAGAAAGAAATTGAAGACAGCACTAGAAGATGGAAAGATCTTTCATTCTCATAGACCAATAGAATCAATATTGTGAAAATAGCCATCCTACCAAAAGCAGTCTACAGAAAAATCCTATGAATATTATTCATATAAGCTAAAAAAAAAAAACCTTAAACTTCATATTCATATGGAAATGCAAAAATTCAGGATAGCTAACACAATCTTGAATAATGGAAATATCAACACTCCACATTTTATGCTGTAAAATAGAGATGTAGTAACTAAAAACTGTGGCATTGGCATAAAAACAGATTGCCCAATGGAATAGAACTGAAGATCTAAAGCAGACAGATTGACCAATGGAATAGAACTGAAGTTCTTGGCATAACTCCTCAAACCTATATACATTTGATTTTTTACAAAGAAGCCAGAAATATACACTGAAGAAAATACAGCATCTTCAACAAATGGTGCTGGTCAAACTGGATAGATGCAGGTAGAAGAGTGAAAGTTCAATACCCTGCACAAAACTATACTCCAAATGGATCAGAGACCTCGAAACCAGATTGCTGAATCTGATAGAAGAGAAAACATAGAATACATTGTAATTAATCAACACAGAAAGGACTTTTGATCAGGACCTGCATAGTGTAGGCAATAAGTATAGCAATTAATAAATGGAAGCTCATGAAACTAAAAGGTGTCTTGTCTGTACAGCAAGTGACACCACCATTTAAACACGAGGAAGCCCACAGAATGGCAAAAATATTCACCAGTTGCTAGTATATACAAAGAACAAACAAAAGAAAAGAAAATCCTGATTATGAAAACAACTCAGTTTTAAAATGGGGTTAGAAATGTTCAAAATTCTTACCTGTAGGGAAGTGCAAATTAAAACTACTTTGAGCCAGGCGGTGGTGGCGCACGCCTTTAATCCCAGCACTTGGGAGGCAGAGGCAGGCGGATCTCTGAGTTCGAGGCCACCCTGGTCTACAGAGTGAGTTCCAGGACAGCCAGCGCTATACAGAGAAACCCTGTCTCGAAAACAAACAAAACAAAACAAAAAACTACTTTTGAGATTTCATCTTACCATAGTCAGAAATGCCAAGGTGAATAAACCAAATGACGGCACATGCTGGCAAGATTGTAGTGAAAGAGTGAAAATGCTTACAGCCACTGTGAAAGTCAGTGTGGAAGATTCTCAAAATCTTACTGCAGAGATACAGTACATACATGTTCATTACTGCTCTATTCATAAGAGCAAGAAATTGAGATCAACCTAAATATCCATCAGCTAATGAATGAATAATGAAAAATGTGGTTCATTTACACAGTGGAATTATTCGGATGTTAAGAAAATAAAATTATGAAATTTGTATGTAAATGGGTGGAGCTATAAACAACCATCCCAAGGAAACTAACTTAGACCCAGAAAGACAAACATTACATGTTCACTCTTATATATGGATGTTAACTTTTAAGCCTTTGATATGTATGCTTCATTTAGAATACCCACAGAGGCTAAGTAGCTAGTAAGAAATCAAAGGAGATGAGGAAGATCTTTCAAGAAAGTGGAAATAGGCCAGTCCAGGCTACCATACCCAGCAAAACTCTCAATTACCATAGATGGAGAAAACAAGATATTCAATGAGAAAAAGAAATTTACACAATATCTTTCCACAAATCCAGCCCTACAAAGGGTAATAGATGGAAAACACCAACATAAGGAACAAAACTACACCCTAGAAGAAACAAGAAAGTAATCTTTCAACAAACCCAATTCCACTTTTTACAACAAAAACAACAGGAAGTAACAATTACTTTTTCTTAATATCTTAATATGAAAATTAATATTGCCATCATATCCTAATCGATTGAAATCCAAAAATATGAGGAATTAGAAATTTGTTGACTATCATCTAATGGTCTCTCTAATTTGGTAATTGGAGAAATAGATTCAATATTGTACAATTCATATACACTTTCTGCTTGTTTGTACATGACAGTGTCTTGCTATGTACCACATAATGGCTTTGAAATCATGCTTCTCCTATCTCAGCCTCTCTATTAGTAGGATTGTTTATTTCATAGTTTTACACTATACTATGGTTTTCAGAACAGCTTACATATTTCAAAAGTATTTGTACAGCCAGAAGAAACATAAACAATTAACTTGGGAGGTGGCTTGTAGGAGAACAACAAAGAGTGAGATTGAATGCTGTGCTTGATGTTTGTATCTATTGTATCAAGTTTGAAGAAGAGGACTTTATAAGTTACTCTTTCTCTGAGGTGAATACTTTTCCAAATTATCACAGCCAATGAATCAGATTCTTACCCACACCTAATGTCTGTGCCACCCTCCAAGCAGAACCATTGTTCATTGAAACAGTTGGTGAATGACTTTATGGATAGACCATTTTAATACACACACCATTTCATAAATGAATGTAACCTGTTCTCTGTGGGCAGAGAATAAAGTCACTCACTGAAGTCAAATAGCTTTGACCATAGCAGGAAGTCTGTATCCAAAAATCATGCCTACAATTCATTCCTTGGCGCAGCTGTCAACTCTCAGCTTAGCTACGATGGAGGTAAAATCCTTTGGTGATGTGAGGGTCATTGAAGTACAGCCTTATTACAATGAAATCCAATGTCTGAAAATTGTTCTTAGTTTGGGCTTGTACCACAGTAAGAGCCAAGATTTTAAGCTCTACTAAATACAAAAAAACAAACAAAAAGACTCTATATATTTATGTTCATTTTTAAAAAATACTAGCAGTGATGTATTATTTTAAAATATACAGTTAATATGTTTGGAGTTATTTAAAATTTATATTGAGAAAAATATGTATTTTCAGTATTGCTGTAGGCAAGCTTCTATATAAGACTACATAAATTGTTTTATATCAAACAACTTTTATAGTACTCATTGTTATAATATTTTATAAATTTTAAAGAATATGACAAAAAAGGTATTGTAGGTATTGAAGGGGGGTCTCTGGGAGGAGTTGGGGTACAAAAGGGAAACAAGAGTGTGATACAGTTCTATTTACTTAAAATATATTTTTAAATGTTAACAAATTCAGATAAATTGAAATCATGTATCTTTTCTCATCATAATGCAAGAAAACTTAAATCAATAAAAAAAATATTAAAAAAAAAAGAAAGTGGAAATAGGATGTAGAATTGCAAAGTGGTAATGGGGAAAATAGAAAAGGATTAAGTATGGTAAAGCATGGGAGGACAGGATAAACACAGAATTAAACAGAAGAGAAATGAATAGCAAAGTTCTTTAGAAAAACTCTAGAAAACCATCCACACCATAGAAACTAAAATGTATACATGTATTAAAGAAATTTAAATGGAGTTACTGTATCGTGGGGGAGACAATGTGTCAGCTAGACATTTATGACATAAGTAAAATACCCATTACCAGAAGTGGATTACATCTTCTTGAGCCATTGGCCAAAGGGGTCCCATAACCTTTCCCCCACAAGCATTGCAGGCTTTTGCTAATGCTATATGATACTATCCACAAGCTGATAGTAAGCCCTATTGTTGAAGATACCATTTATGTCATTGAGCATGGAGGAATCAAGTTGGTGCCTAACTAAAAACTTAAATTATAACCGTAACCTGGCTGTACTATATGCCCACTGATGCAGTAGTGGCACAAGTGTTGCAGAAGCAATCGACCACTTTTTTACTGGATTCAAGGCCCATTTCATGAGATGGACATACCTGACACTGCTAAAGTGGTCAAAAACCTGTGATTAGACAGGTCATTTATTCTGCTAAGTGAAAATAGTAGTAAAATACTTCTTAATGACATCTTGCCTCACTTGACCCTCATCAGCAAAGCTTCTTGCAATAGATGGTAAATAACCCAGAGCCACAGTTGGCCAGTGGAAAGAGTAAGAACTCAGCCCTAAATGAGAACTCTTCACCAAAGCCTTCCCACTCAAGGATAAGGAGTCTATTCAGAAAAGGAGTTAGAAGATTATAAGAAGCAGAGGGGGATGGGTGACTCAAGGAAACAGTTTCTTCCATACACAGCAGGCCTAAGTTACATATGAACTCACAGAGACTAGAGCCGCATGCATAAGACATACCCAAGTGTAAGCCAGACAAAAAGTTCTCCTAACCAAGAAGCGATTTGCAATGGATAATTGCTAGGAGACAGAAAATCAGTTTGCTACAATGAAGTCACATTGAGTGTATCAACTACACTTCAGGGCGAACCCCATGTTGGCCAACACAAAACTGACAGCATGCTTTTGTGTGTTTCCTGTTTGTTAGTTTGCTTGCTTGTTTGGCTTGATTTTTTATGAAAGGAGTTCTTTTTTTTTTTTTTTTCATTTGTTTGTTTTTGTTTTTGCTTTTTCAAGACAGGGTTTCTCTGTGTAGTCCTGGCTGTCCTGGAACTCACTCTGTAGACCAGGCTGGCCTCGAACTCACAAATCCGCCTACCTCTGCCTCCCAAGTGCTGGGATTAAAGGCGTGCGCCACCACCACCTGGCAGGAGTTCTTTTTTGCATCTTTAAAATATACTTTTTAAAAGAAAAAAATGAAATTTCTGTGTGGGTAGGTGGGGAGGATCTAAAAGGGATTTGAGGAAGAGAAAAATATAATCAAAATATATTGTAAGAAAATTTTTAAGTGAATAAAAAAAAGGATTCTTCAAGACTTTAGGAATCTAATCTGTAGATTTTGAATTTTTTTCTCAGTCTGAGACCCACAGAAGAGCCATTGTCTCTTTAATATGTGTCACATATAAATGGAACAGAATTGAAGACCCAGAAATGAACCCACGCACCTATGGTCACTTAATCTTTGACAAAGGACCTAAAACCATCCAGTGGAAAAAAGACAGCATTTTCAACAGATGGTGCTGGCTCAACTGGCAGTTAACATGTAGAAAAATGCAAATCGATCAATTCCTTTCTCCGTGTACAAAGCTCAAGTCCAAGTGGATCAGGGACCTCCACCTCAAAGCAGATACATTGAAACTATTGGAAGAGAAAGTTGGGAAGAACCTCGAGCATATAGGCACAGGGGAAAACTTCATGAAGAGAACGCCAATAGCTTCTGCTCT
>NW_022196904.1:109510498-109526486 GCF_008632895.1 Mastomys coucha
TATTGAACTGAGCACAGGGTCCCCAGTGAAGGAGTTAGAGAAAGGATCAATGGAGCTGAGGGGTTTGCTGCCCCTTAGGACGAACAACAGTATGAACTAACTAGAGCTCCCAGAGTCTCAACCACCAACCAAGGAGTGCACACAGTGGGACTGATTGCTCTGGCAGCATGTGTATAGTGGAGGATTGCAAATTCGATCATCAATGGGAGGAGAGGACCTCAGCCCTGTGAAGGTTCTGTGCCCTAGTGTCGGGGAATGCCAGGGCCTATAAGCAGGAGAGGGTGGGGTGGCAGGCATGGGGAGTGGGGAGGCAGCTGGGGTTTGTTTTTGTTGTTTTTGTTTGTTTCTTTGTTTTTTAGAGGGGAAACTGGGAAGGGAGAAATTTACATGTAAATAAAGAAAATATCTAATAAAAAAATATGTGTCACATATCATATGTTATCTCATTTGTCCTTATAACTTTCACATTTTTTTTGATGCAGGTTTTTTTGGTTTTTTTGTAAAGTAGATTCAATAATGTCTGGATTTTATTGCTTCATTATTAGATTGAAGCTGTGCATTTTGTCAAAAAAAAAAAAAAAGGTCTGCTTTTCTCCATGAGATATATTGGGGAAATATGTGTAAACTTATGATATGTCATATAATTTTTAATGACTTTAATGTTATACTTGTCATCCTCCATTGTGATGTACCAACTCCTTATATTTAACATAAAAGTCTTCTGAAATGTCCTAGCTATTCTTTTAAAAAAGAATTTCCTTCCTTTTCTTTGCAATGCTAGAGATAGAATTCAAGGCCTGTGCACACTGGGAAAATACTTTTCCACTGACTTCCATCCCCAGTCCCAAGAATTTTAAAAAGGGAAAAGATAATAGGAAAGAAAACAGTTTAAAATACTAAATGGAGAAAACTGAAGCCTTTACATTGTATTCCATCACTGAGAAATAAAATGAAGAGTGTATAATTCAACCAGACCCCAAACCCACTCTTCCTTCTTCCTTCTTTTTTCACAGATTTGAAACTTTGTTTTCAGAGTTGGAAATAAAACAAAAAGCACTAGGCATTGCCAGCTTTGGAGCTTCAATCACTACAATGGAAGAGGTTTTCGTTAAGTGAGTTATGATAACCTGGAAAAAATTTCTACACCTAAACTCCTATGTTAATTTAAGAAAAAAACTCACTATTTTGCAGCTGAAATAAAGTGTCACTACATTTTCAAGTATGCTATTTTACAACAATATATTTCCATGTATATTCAGCTGCAATATAAAAATGTTAAACTTGAATCTTTTTATTTCTTTATTTATTTTACACTCCAGATTGTATTCCCTGCCCCCGTCCAACCTCTGACTGTTCTACATCCCATATCTCCTCTCCACCCGCTTGTCTCCACAAAGATGTACCCACCCCCATCCCCCAACCCACCTGATCTCTAAACTCCCTGGGGCCTCCAGTCTCTTGAGGGCAGATGCATCATCTCTGACTGAACACAGACCCGGTAGTCCTCTGCTGTATATGTGCTGGGGGCCTCATATCAGCTGCTGTATGCTGCCTGTTTGGTGGTCCAGTGTCTGAGAGTTTTTGCGTGTCCAGATTAATTGAGACTGCTTGTCCTCCTACAGGGTCAGCCTCTTCAGCTTCTTCCAGCTTTCCCTTAATTCAGCCACAGTTCAACAGCTTCTGTCCACTGGTTGGGTGCAAATATCTGCATCTGACTCTTTCAGCTGCTTGTTGGGTCTTCCAGAGTGCAGTCATGCTAGGTCCCTTTTTGTGAGTGCTCCATAGCCTCAGTAATAATGTCAAGTCTTGGGGCCTCCCCTTGAGCTGAATTCCACTTTGGGCCTGTTGCTGGACCTTCTTTTCCTCAGGCTCCTCTCCATTCCCATCCATGTAATTCTTTCAGATAGGAACAGTTATGGATCAAGAGTTTTGACTGTGGGACGGTAACCCCCTCCCTCATTTGATGTCCTGTCTTCCTGATGGAGTTGGGCTCAATAAGTTCCCTCTCCCTACTGTTGGGCATTTCATCTAAGGTCCCTCCCTTCGAGTCCTGAGAGTCTCTCACCTCCCGGGTCTCTGGTGCATTTTGGAGGGTACCCCCAACCACCTACCTCCTGGGGTTGTCTGTTTCCATTCTTTCTGCTGGCTCTCAAGCTTTCAGTCCTTTTCCTTCACCTAATACCAGGTCAGGTTCCCCTCCCCCCCCCCAACTTCCCTACTACTTTCCCTCCCCGATCACTCCATTCATCCCCGCTTGTGATTGCTTTCTTCTCCCTCCATAGTGAGGTTGAGGTGTCCTCACTTGGGTCCTTCAGTTCACCTTTTTGAGTTCTGTGAACTGTAACTTGGGTATTCTGTATTTTTTTTTTTTGCTAATAACCACTTATTAGTGAGTACATATCATGCTTGTCCTTTGGGGTCTGAGTTACCTCACTCAGGATGATATTTTCTAGTTCCATCCATTTGCCTGCAAAACTCAGGATGTCCTCATTCTTAATAGCTGAATAGTATTCCATTGTGTAAATGAAGCACACTTTCTGTATCTATTCTTCTGTTGTGGGACATCTGGGTTGTTTCCAGCTTCTGGCTATCACAAATAAGGCTGCTATGAACATAGTGGAACATGTGCCCCTGTGGCATGGTAGGGCATCACTTGGGTATATTCCCAAGAGTGGTATAGCTAGGTCTTCAGGTAGATCTATTTCCAATCTTCTGAGGAACCTCCAGGGAGATTTCCAGAGTGGTTGTACCAGTTTGCAGCCCCATCAGCAATGGAGGAGTGTTCTTCTTTCTCCACATCCTCTCCAATATGTGTTGTCACCTGAGTTTTTGATCTTAGCCATTCTGATTGGTGTCAGGTAAAATCTCAGGGTCATTTTGATTTGCAGTTCTCTGATCACTAAGGACTTTGAACATTTCTTTAGGTGCTTCTCAGCTATTTGAGATTCCTCTGTTGTGAATTCTTGGTTTAGTTCTATACCCCATTTTTTGACTGGGTTGTTTGGGTTTTTTGGTGGTTAGCTTCTTGAGTGCTTTATATATTTTGGATATTAGCCCTCTATCGGATGTTGAATTAGTGAAGATTTTTTCCCAAAATGCAGGTTGCCTATTTGTCCTATTGATAATGTCCTTACAGAAGCTTTCCAGTTTCATGAAGTCCCATTTATCAATTGTTGATCTTAGAGCGTGAGCCATTAGAGTTCTGTTTAGGAAGTTTCCCCTTGTGCCAATGAGTTCAAGGCTCTTTCCCACTTTCTCTTCTATTAGATTCAGTGTATCTGGTTTTATGTTGAGGTCCTTGATCCACTTGGACTTGAGCAAGGTGACAAATGTGGATCTATTTTCATTTTTCTACACACAGATTGCCAGGTAGATCAGCACCATTTATTGAAGATGCTTTCTTTTTCCATTGTACATTTTTGGCTTCTTTGTCAAAGATCAAGTATCCATAAGTATGTGGTTTTATTTTTGGGTCTTCAATTCTATTCCACTGGTCAACATTTCTGTCACTGTACCAATACCATGCAGTTTTTATCACTTGCTCTGTAGTACAGCTTGAGGTCAAGGATGGTGATGCCCGCAGAAGTTCTTTTATTGTTAAGAATTGTTTTCACTATTCTGGGCTTTTTGCCTTTCCAGATGAATTTGAGAATTGCTCTTTCCATGTCTTTGAAGAATTGTGTTGGGATTTTGATGGGGAGTGCATTGAATCTATAGATTGCCTTTGGTAGGATGGCCATTTTTACTATATTAATTCTGCCAATACATGAGCATGGGAGATCTCTCCATTTTCTGAGATCTTTTCTGATTTCTTTCTTGAGAGACTTGAAGTTATTGTCATAAAGGTCTTTCACTTGTTTGGTTAGAGTTACCCCAAGATATTTTATATTATTCGTGGCTATTGTGAAGGGAGTTGTTTCCCTAATTTCTTTCTCAGCCTGTTTATCTTTTACATAAAGGAAGGCTACTGATTTATTTGAGTTAATTTTATATCTAGACACTTTGCTGAAGTTGTTTATCAGCTAGAAAAGGTATATGGTAGAATTTCTGTGGTTGCTTATATATACTATCATATCATCTACAAATAATGATACCTTTATTTTTTCTTTGCCAGTTTGTATCCCCTTGATATCTTTCTGTTGTCTTATTGTTCTAGCTAGCACTTTGAGTACTATATTGAATAGATATGGGGAGAGTGGGCATCCTTGACTTCCCCCCCAATTTTAGTGAGATTGCTTCAAGTATGTCTCCATTTAATTTGATATTGGCTGTTGGTTTGCAGTAAATTGCTTTTATTATGTTTAGGTATGGGCCTTGAATTCCTGATCTCTCCAATACTTTTTACAGGTTGTTGTATTCTGCCAAATGCTTTTTCTGCATCTAAGGAGATGATCATGTGATTATTTTTCTTGAGTTTGTTTATATAGTGGATTAGGTTAATGGATTTTCATATATTGAACCAACCTTGCATCCCTTGGATGAAATCTACTTGATCAAGGTGAATGATGGTTTTGATGTGTTCTTGGATTCGGTTTGCAAGAATTTTATTGAGTATTTTTGCATCAATATTTATAAATAAGATTGGTCTGAAGTTCTCCTTTTTGGTTGAGTCCTTGTGTAGTTTAGATATTAGAGTAATTGTGGCTTCATAGAATGAGTTAGGTAGTATTCCTTATGCATCTATTTTATGGAATAGTTTGAGGAATATTGGTATCAGGTCTTCTTTGAAGATCTTGTAGAATTCTGCACTAAATCCATCTGGCCCTGGGCTTTTTTTTGGGTTGGGAGGTTTTAATGACTTTTTCTATTTCCTGGTGCAATATGAGCCTGTTTAGATAGTTTACCTGCTCTTGATTTAACTTTGGTATGTGGTATCTGTCTAGAAACACATCCATTTCATCTAGGTTTCCCAGTTTTGTTCGATATATGCTTTTATAGTAAGATCTGATATTCTTTTTTTAATTTCCTCCATTCTGTTATGTCTCCCTTTTCATTTCTGATTTTGTTAATTTGGATACTGCCTCTGGGCCTTTAGTTTGTTTGGCTAGGGGTTTATCTATCTTGTTGATTCTCTCAAAGAACCAGCTTTTGGTTTTGTTGATTCTTTATACTGTTCTCTTTGTTTCTATTTGCTTGATTTCGGCCCTGAGTTTTACTATTTCCTACCTTCTACTCCACTTGGGTAAGTTTGCTTCTTTTTGTTCTAGAGCTCTCAGATGTGCTGTTAAGTTGTTAGTGAAAGATCTTCCCAGTTTCTTTACCAGGGTACTTAGTGCTATGAATTTTCCTCTTAGCACTGCTTTCATTGTTTCCCATAAGTTTTGGTATGATGTGTCAACATTTTCACTAAATTCCAGGAAGTCTTTAATTTCTTTCTTTTTTTCTTCCCTGACTAAGTTATCATTGAGTAGAGAGTTATTAAGTTTCTATGTGTATGTGGGCTTTCTGTTGTTTTTGCTGTTGTTGAAGACCAGCCTTAGGCCATGGTGATCTGATAGGATGCATGGGATTATTTCAATCTTCTTATATCAGTTGAGGGTTGTTTTGTGCCCAATTATATGGTCAGTTTTGGAGAAGGTACCATGAGGTGCTGAGAAGAAGATGTATTCTTTTGTTTTACCGTGAAATATTCTGTAGATATCTGTTAAATCCATTTGGTTCATGACCTCTATTAGTTTCACTGTGTCTCTGTTTAGTTTCTGTTTCAAAGACCTGTTCATTGGTGAGAGTCAGGTATTGAAGTCTCCCACTATTATTGTATGGAGTTCAATGTATGTTTTGAACTTTAGTAAATTTCTTTTATGAATGTGGGTACTCTTGCATTTGGGGTATAAATGTTCAGAATTGAGACTTTCTCTTGGTGGTTTTTTCCCCTTCATGAATATAAAATGCCTTTCCTCATCACACTTGAAATCTTTTGGTTGAAATTCTATTTTATTGGATATTAGCATGGCAACTCCAGCTTGTTTCTTGGGACCATTTGTTTAGAAGACCTTTTTCCTTCCATTTACTCTGAGATAGTAGTTGTCTTTGTTATTGAGGTGTGTTTCTTATATGCAGCAAAATGTTGGATCTTGTTTGCATATCCAGTTTGTTAACTTATATCTTTTTATAGGTGAGTTGAGTCCATTAATATTGAGAGATATTAAAGAGAGATGACTGTTGGTTCCTGATATGTTTGTTTTTGTAGGTGACTTTATGTGCTTGTAGTCCTCTTCTTTTGATTTTGTTGTGAGATGCTTAATATTTTGCCCTTTCTTTGGTGCAAGTACCTTCTTTGTGTTGGAGTTTTCCTTCTAGGATCCTCTGTAGGGCTGTATTGGTAGATAGATACTGTTTGAAGTTGGTTTTGTTCTGGAATATTGTGGTTTCTCCATCTATGTTGAGAGTTTTTCTGGGTATAGTAGCCTGGGTTGGCATTTCTGTTCTCTTAGAGTCTGCATGACCTCTGACTAGACTCTATGGCTTTCATAGTCTCTCTTGAGAAGTCTGGTGTAATTCTGATAGGTCTACCTTTGTATGTTACTTGGTCCTTTCTCCTTGAAACTGTTCTTTCTTTGTTCTGTGCATTTACTGTTTTGATTATTATGTGACAAGAGGATTTTCTTTTCTGGTCCCATTTATTTGATGTTCTATAGGCTTCTTGTACCTTTATGGCCATCTCTCTCTTTAGGTTGGGGAAGTTTTCTTCTATGATTTTGTTGAAGACATTTTCAGGTCCTTTGAGCTGGGAATCTTCATTCTCCTCTATTCCAATTGTTCTTAGATTTTGGTCTTTTCAATGTGTCCTGAATTTCCTGGATGCTGTGGGTTAGGAGTTTATGTTTTGAATTTTCTTTGACAGTTGTGTCAATCTCTTCTACTGTATCTTCTACACCTGAGATTCTCTCTTCTATCTCTTGCATTCTGTTGGTGATACTTATGTCTGTAATTCCTGACCTCTTTACTATGTTTTCCATTTTCAGGTTGACCTCCATTTGTGTTTTCTTTATTATTCCTACTTCCACTTTTAGGTCTTGGATCGCCTTATTCAATTCCTTCACCTGTTTACCTATGTTTTCCTGTATTTCTTTCAGTGAGTTATTGATATCCTCCTTAAAGAACTCTATTATCTTCATGAGATAGGATTTTAGGATAGATTACTGATTTTCAGATGTATTGGTGTATTCAGGGATTGCTGTGGTGGGAGAATTGGGTTCTGATGTTGCCCATGTATATTGGCTTCTCTTGCTTATGATCTTGTGCTTGCCTCTCACCATCTGGATATCCTTGGTGTTTATTGGTCTGAGTGGGTCTGTCTGAAGTCTGGCTCTTTTGTCTCTGGGTTGCTTCAGGTCTCCCAGTAGGCCTGCGACCCTGGCTGTAGCAGACCACTTGTGGAGCCTTCCAACTAGGGGCTCTTCACAGGGACAGAGAAGCTGCTGATCTGTTGCCCTAGCTGCAGTAGATCTCCTGGGAGGCCTTCGGACTATTGGGTCTTCAGTGGGGCAGTCAAGCTGTTGTCCTATGTGAAAATGAGGGTTGCCTACCGACTATGGTTTCTGTTTCCCTGTATACAGCAGAACTCCAGGGAGGCATTCAGTCTGTCAGGTCAGTTGCCCTGCATGCCTTCAAGTTGTGATGTCAACTGCTCTGAGTGCAGTGGATCCTCAACTGCTCTGAGTTGAGCAGATCCTCAACTGCTTTGACTGCAGTGGATCCTCTAGGATGGGTCAGGATATTGTATCTTCACCTGAGCAGACCAACTAGGAGCCTGCCCCAGCAGAAAGGACTGGGTGGAAAGGGCAAAAGGGGAATGGTATTAGGAGGGCAAGGAGTTTGGCAGGTGATGCATCCCAAGACCACAAAGATTCCCAGCAGCAGCAGCTCTGGGACTTCAGGGGCAGGGGAGGTTCTTACCAGCTACTGTGAGTGCAGCGGATGTTCTAGGATGGGTCAGGATATGGTGTCTTCATGGGAGCAGTGAGTCTTAATACATGTCTTATTTTTGTTTTATTTTCTTTTCAGAATTTCATGAGTGAATACTATATTTACATCATTTCCAGCCATATTCTCTCTCCTTCAACTCCTCCCTTTCCTGCTCTCAAATTTACATACATACATACATACATACATACATACATACATACATACACACGGACACACACCCTACTGAGTCCACCTAGTGTTTCTCATATGTGTATATGTTAGAGATGACCATTCAGAATTGGATAACCTATCAGGGGGCTCATTCCTGCATGTAGTATTCTCCCTCTTTTATCAGCCATTGACTGAATATAGCTCTTTAAGAGTGGGGCTTTGTAACCAGGCAGTGGTGGCACACAACTTTAATCCCAGCACTTGGGAGGCAGAGGCAGGCAGATTTCTGAGTTTGAGGCCAGCCTGGTCTACAGAGTGAGTTCCAGGACAACCAGGGCTATACAGAGAAACCCTGTCTCAAAAAAAAAAAAAAAAAAAAAAAAAAAGTGGGGCTTTGTGAGATTTCTCAAATCCACAAAGACATATCAACTGGTGTACTCATTATGCAGGACTTGTTTAGGTAGCCATAAATATTAAGGTTTCATGAATACAACTCCCTGTCATATATAGAAGACACTGTCACACAGCAGATATCCTGTTCCTCTGTCTCTTACAGCTTTTCCACCTCATCTTCTGTGCTGTTCCCTGAGACTTAGATGTAGCAGTTGTGTTCCATAGATGTATCAACTGAGGTTGGGCATTCCACAATTTTTTCTCTTCATTTCAACCAGTTGTACATGTCTGTAATGGTCTTTATCTGATGAAAAAATCTTTATTGATGAGGTTGAGAACTACAATTATCTGTGGTTATAAGGATAGGTATATAGAATGTAGTTGGGAATCATGATATGGAAAAGTGGCTATAGTGAGTTCTCTTTAAGTAGTTGGCTGGTTTTTAGCACAAGGCATGAATTCTCTCCTATCAAGCAGACTTAAGTCCAATTAGACAGTTGTTGGTTACCCTCAAGATATAAGTGCCACTATTGTATCCTTGGGGATATCTGGCCAAGATGATCATTATGTTTTGGAGGCTTTTACAGCTGCATAGGATTATTGATTCCTTTTTTCCCCTTGGCATCTTGAATAGCTTCTTCTATTACTGTGAGAGCTAGTCCTTGGTAGGAGTCTTCCAGGTCACTTCCAGCTCAATTTTCTAAATCCTGTGAAATTGGATTTATATGGTGTCCTTAGCTCTAAGGTCTTACATTCAAGTTCTGAGAGGCAGCCAAGAACAATAGCAATACTCTATATTATTTTATTTTATAGGCTGGCTTCATATTCTTAAAGCAAAGTAATTTCAGACTATGATCAAAAGGAAATACTTTGTGTTCTTTTATGTATCTATGTATGTTTAGGGTCAATAAGTTGGCAGTTCCTCAGAAGAATATTCAGTCTACCCAACCATATTACTTGACATACAAAAAGATGAGAGAAGATGAGCAGCGGAATGTGAATATGCCCAGAAATTATAACAAACCAAATTTTCCCTATTTGAGTGAAATTGCTACTGTTAAATTTAACACTGGGGTAAGCATATTACATTTTGTAATTTTTATATTTCATTTAAAATATAGTTATGTCAGTTTCCCCTTCTCTTTCCTCTTTCTAGCCCCTAGCAAATTCTCTTTCACCAACTTCTTCCATGTCCCATTCTACTGTCAAACTGATAGCATTTTTCCTTTGGTATATCATATTTTTTAATGTCTAAACTTAAAAGATGCCTCCAATTTATCCAGCTAGAAATGATTAATTTGTGGGACTTGATCTGAGAGATATGAGCTGTAGATAAAAAATCCCAGCTGCTCCTCTTACCATTATTTCTCAGAATCCCTTTTCTAAAGTTCTCATTAGACACTCTACCTTTGTTCAGTTATAACCAAAGAATTATAACTAGCATGTTCAGAAGGCATTTGTTGTTCAAGTAATTCCTCTCTGAATAACATTATGTGTACCTGGCAAAATATAATCATTTTATGAGGAGTGTTCAAAGTGAAGGAAAAAAGTTATATGGTAAATAAAAACACAAAAATTTCCAACATATGTTTGTTTTGTTTGTTTTGTTTTGAAACAGGGTCTCACTGTGTAGTCTTGGATGGCCAGGAGCTCTCTGTATAAACCAGGCTGGCCTCAAACTAAGAGATGCCTGCTTGCTTTTGCTTTACAAGTGCTGGGATTAAAGGCATGTACTACTACACCTGGCCTGATTTCCCATTTTTCAGTTGGTTTTTTTTGTTTTCTTTTGTTTTTTGTTTTTGAGAAAGGGTTTCTCTGTGTATCCCTGGCTGTCCTGGAATACACTCTGTAGACCAGGCTGGCCTCGAACTCGGAGATCGGCCTGTCCCTGCCTCCCAAGTGCTGAAAGTAAAGGCATGCGCCACCACTGCCTGGCCCTTCCATTTTTTAATTAAAAAAATTCTTAATGTCTTAATAAAGAGAATCCTGGGATTGGGGCATAACTCAGTGATCAAGTGCTTGCCCCTTTGTAAGAGTTTGATCCTAGCACTGCCCTTCCCCATACAAAAAATGATCTTAAGAGTTTTACCATAGTCAGAAGCCAAGTCTTAATGCTTTAAATTAATAGTACACAAATAAATTATTTACTTTGTTTTTATTGGGGTCAACCAAAATTTATTTGTATTACATTTTATGAACATATTTTACATCATAGATTTTAAAACATGATGAATGAATTTAATCATGAATATCCTTCTTGAATCTCTAATTATCAAAATGCTATTTTTCTTTTCTCTTTACAGGTTCCACTTTACCGCCAGCAATTTTATTCCATGTTTATAAAAAGAGCACTATTCATTAGCCGCAACTGGAAGTTCATGCTGCTACAGATAGTAGTAGTTTTGGTTGTCACTACGTATCTCTTATTAGCTCTGCAATTAGATAATAATGATATACCTGAAAGGGAACTGAATCTGAGTCACTATGGTAGAACCATTGTACCTTACTCAATTTCAGGGAAGTCTGATTTGGCTCTGAATCTCACAAAAAACTTGAAGATTTTTCTAAAGTCAAAGAATCAAAGCTTAAGAAAAATAAAAGGTAAGATTCATTTGTTTACAAAAAGAATCAACTACTACTCTATAAAGACCTACTTACCTTTTGCAATTGATATAATTATGATATTTAACTACTTGTTTCTTTCCCATCCCACTAGTTACCAGTATCATAGTGGTAGCTAAATCAAAAGCAAAATATACACTTAGACACAACTGTCCACAAGTTAATAATTGGTGGAGACTTTTTTGGCTGAAGGTGTCTCTGCTAATTTCATCACCCTTCATGGGGATGGGAAAGATGAAAATATGGTGCTGCTGTGCAATTTAGCATTTGAAGATTTATTCTCATTGAAAGACTACAGTTATCTTCCAGAGCTCTCACAGGATGGGTCGTTAGTTCCTCATGAAGGCTATCCTTTTTTAAATTAGTCATTCTGTAAACCAATGGCTGAAGAGTTAATTGACTTCATAAGTAATTTCTGAAGATGATGTAAGTAATTGTTTTTGTTCAATTGATTTGCTCAACATATACCCTTAGGAAGAACCAAAAGTCAATATGTTCTCTGTATTATTAATGCTAAAAACAATGAGCTTAGCTAGCCTGTTCAATATCTGTGCTATGTTGAAAAGTATAAAACCTAGCCTATGATGAATTTGAACTTTGAGTAAACAATTTTTTAAAGTCGAGCATTTTAGAATACTATTTAAAGAAAATTGTGGGACCTCTGGAAGAATAAGGTCTATAGCACTATAGCTTAGGGTTACCCCCTTTACCCACTCCCACTGGCTTAGCAGAACTCAACAAAATCCACTAATAGCCTTGAAGCTGTCAAAAAGGATAACAGACACATGGCTGACCAAACCAGTAGAAGCCAGGTATAAAAATAAATACAGTGTTATTTATTAAGTCTAACAGAGAAATCTATACACTATATAGAATGTAGGAATATAGTATTTACAAGAATTGATCTGCATAGGTTACTAAACAAATGAGGAGAAACATTTTTAAAGAAAAAGAAAGAACAGTAACAGAGTAATTAGTCTGTATAAATTGTTAAAAATAGATATCATAAATATCCAATTTTTAACATAAAAAGGAAAGAAGTTATGGACTGAATTGTGCCCCCTCACAATGTTAAATTCCCAACTACAAGTGTCTTGTTTACTATATTTGTTGCTAAGATTTTGAAATTCTAATTAAATTTAAATTAATTTAATTAATTTGAAATTCGAATTAAATTTAAACCAACAGAGAACCCAATTCTGTGACTGTTATTCTTATACAAAGAAGAAAGTGGGAACTGGAGAGATGGTGCAGCTGTTAAGAGCTCTTGCTGTTCTTCCAGAGGACCCAAGTTCTTTGTAACCCCTATATCAAGGGGTTAACTGATACAAGGGTTACTCTCAGCTGTCTCCAGAGGATCAGATGCCACCTTCTGGCCACTGCGGGTACACACCTGGCATAGACATACATAGACAAACATAATTTAAAATTCGAGAAGGTAGATGTAAACATGCATGCAGAAAGGTAAGGCCATGTGAAGACTCAGACAATACTGCTACCGAAATATAAGGCAAAAGCATCAAGAGAAACTAAACCTCCCAGAACTAAGCTCAGACTTCTGGGCTTCAACTGAAAAATAAACGTCCGTTGCTTCAGTCATCTAATCTGTGAGACTCCCTATGGAAGCCTGAGAAAATAAAGATACATTTATTGGTACCAGGAAGTGAGTGCTATATAGCATATATCCAAAAGTGTGGAACTGGCTCTTGAATAATGGAACAAGAGGCTTGTAGACTTTGAAAATACATGGTAGAAAGAGATCTAGTTTTGAAAATGCTTTGGGAAAATACTAAAGATGATTCTGATAAGTACAAAAAAGAAGAAAGCTATAAGGAAAATTTTACCTTCAGACTAGATTATCCTGAAGATAATATGAGCATTAAGGATGCTCTGATTAGATATCAAACAGTAATGAAGAGCATGTTATTAAATTAAAGGAAAAGGCAAATAGGGGGAAGAGAGATGGCTGTGTGATTAATAACACTGGGTGCTCCTCCAGAGAACATAGGTTATATTCCCAGCACCCACTTGGTGGCTCACAAATACCTGTAACCTAAATTCTAGGAGATCCAATGCCTTCTTCAAACCTCTGTAGTCACCATGCATGCAAGAACAACACAGAAATTCATGCAGGCAAAAAAAAAAAAAACAAAAACAAACCATATACATTATATTTAAAAGTAAAATAAATTCTAAAACATAAAAACACAGAAGCAAATAACTTGATTTAATTGTATTCTGCTACTTTGTGTAAATGATGAAGATATTTAGCCAGGGAGATTCCTAAACAAAGTATTATAATTATGCTTTGGTTTGTCCTTACCACCAAAGGGAACTAAATAAAATGACGGATGAAATATTAAGCAAAAAGGAAAGATGTAAAGAGAAAATTCTCACTATATCCATACTTTGAAAGTAAAATTTGAGAAAATGTTCTGTACAACTAACCAGTATGTTTGGACAATTTATTTAAAATATATGGCAAATGTGACTCTTGTCTCAAAATATGACATCAAGAAAGGCTGCTGGGCTGGTGGTATTCCATATAACAGCTATTCCAGCTTCAACTATGTGTTTACATCAAGAAAAGAGAGGATTGACAAAAGTGGCTGAGATGGCTGCAGAGCTTTCATGGCCACCACATGCAGAGATGTTTTAGGCCTAGGAACTAAAGCTGGTTTAGAGCTAGGATACTGTATATAGTACCAGGTACACAAGAAGTGGGTCCATCACAAAGAATAGGATAGATAAAGTTACTTGATTAGCACAGAAGGCAGGGCAACCAAAATAGATTGCTTGTTTGAAATCAGATTATCTGTGCTATATCAAACAATACATTTCTGTTATATCTTTTTTTAAGGTTATAATGTAACTGTATTTCTCCCTTCCTTTCCTTTGCCAAATCCTCCCATGTATCCTACCCCACTCTCCTTAAAATTCATGGCCTCTATTTTGACTCACTGTTATTTTACACACAAACACACACACACACACACACACACACACACACACACACATGCATGCATACACTCACATATTTACATGAATTTCTAAATATAATCTACTCAGTCTATATAATGTTCTTGTGTCATGTTTTCATGGCTGACCATTTGGCAGTGGACAAACAACTGGTGTCCCCTTCCCTGGAGAGGACCACCTCTGAGCTTTACTCAGTTGCCTGTGGTTCTCCATGCAGAGCTGAGGCGCTGTGGGCTTTTGCTCATCCACTTCAGCTTCATCCTCGTTCAGCTTATGTTTGGGCAGTCACATTGTTAAGGTTTTATGGGTATAGCTTCTGCTATTTCTAGGACACACAGTCTCACAGCAAACTCTCTGTTCCTCTAGGCCATACAATCTTTCCACCTCATCCTCTGCACTGTTCTACAAGTCTAGGTGTGGGAGTGTTTTGCAGATATATCCATTAGTACTAGGCTCCACAGCTCTGCATTTTGATTGGCGATGGTTTTCTGTAGCACTCTTCAGCCATTGCAAAGAGACGTTTCCTTGATGAGGGGTTAAGACTACACTTAATTGTGCTGGTTTAAAAATTAATGGTTGTGGATTATCCTCCAATGAGGGATTATAATGGCCCGGGATTACAGAGGAAAGTCTAGAACTTTAGCCTAGATACCTCAGATGAGGACAGGAGCCTGGCTCTCTCCCCTCTCCTAACCTGATGCCATGAAGCCAGTTGCCCCACCATCAACCCTAGTAAGAATTTACTACCCTGACAGTTATCAGGCTTCACTCTTTGTTTGAACTACATCCATACTATGGATACATAAGGTGTATACCCCACCCCCACTCTTAGACCCTAAAGGCCCTGAGTATGCATATAAAGCATCTTCCAACAATTGTACACAGCCAAACAAACATTGTCCCAGAGACCATGGCCACCTACCCAAGGGCATAAATATGCCCCCCATTAAACAGAGCTAGTTCTCTGAAGCTGTTCCTAGATGTGTGTTCTTTGCCCAATGTACTCACCACTGACCAAGATCCTTCCTGAAACTGGCTAAACGTTTTTCTCTTTCTCCAGTCCAGCATGGTGCACAAGGGGCCTAGGTACCCCAAGGGAGAGAAGTAAACACAGGCCAGCAGCTTACACCCAACGTGGCTGTAGCCAGACCTCTAGTAGTTATAGGACAATTCTAAAATTAATACAGAAGTGCAAGTCAAAAGGAATAGCCAAAGCAACTCTTTAAAATAACAAACTATACTTATTCTTGACAGTTAAGAAAATTATATCTTAAACTAGTCATGATGCTGTATATCTTTAACTCCAGCACTTGGGAGAAGCAGGTAGATATCTGTGAGTTTGAGACCAGCCTACTCTACATAGAAAGTTTCAGGATAGCCAGGGATACATAGAGAAAGCCTGTCTCAAAAAATATATTCTTAATATACGATCAGGTTATAAATTATACAGTGAGATCATTGTAAGATTAATGATGGAGTAAAATTATTGAAGAAAAACATCCATTGCCAGAATTTGGAAAACAAAATGGTAAGTAGAAAAATAAACCCCATAACTTTTTAAAATCCATTCTTTCTAATGTAGGTTCTCAGTAATATACTACATGTTGACTCACTGACATCTTCTTTTTTTATTCTAGGTGATATGAATGATTACATATTAGAAAATAAAGATTGTCGTACCTTCTGCATTATTGCACTTTCTATTAAAGTTGAGGGAAACAAAACAGTGCTCACTATTTTCTTCAATAATGAAGCCTACCACTCACCTGCAATATCACTGTCAATATTAGACAACATTCTCTTTATGACACTTTCTGGCCCTGGTGCTTCCATTACCGTCTCCAATAAGCCTCAACCTCTCCCTCATTATGGTTCAAACATAGTGTATGTACAATTTTCCTTTTTTTTTTTTCTT
>NW_022196904.1:109526616-109529027 GCF_008632895.1 Mastomys coucha
TTTTTTTGAAATTGAGTCTTAACAAACTTTTGCTTGGTTAACCATATAAATTTGAAAAATGGCTAATATCAGTATTTCCTACCTGTATTTCATGGTTCATTTCATATTTTATTTCTTCTTCTATAGGCCTGTAAATGGATTACAAATAGTACAGTGTTTAGCTTTTGGCATTTCTGTGGTGGTCGGGTCCTTTAGTGTCCAGACAGTGACTGAAAGAATCAGTCAAGCCAAGCACATCCAGTTTCTGGCTGGGGTCTATGTGCATACTTACTGGCTCTCTGCCTTGTTGTGTGACCTCATCTTCTTCTTCATTGCCTGCTGTGTGCTACTGGTGAGTATCAGCTGCAACTTCATGAAGCATCCTTTATCCTCTGTGGTTCATATTAATTTCTCCAAAAATGATTATATCCTAAAATGAAATTTGTCAAGTAATTTGAAACTGCACTGACTCACCACTCTAGATATTTGCTGTAGACTCTCAGTAAGGACACATACTGCCCCACATTCTTTCACTGAAGAGAATCATTTTCAAAAAAACAAAAAACAAAAAAAACAAAACAAAACAAAAAACTCCCTTGAGTTTTCTGTCATGTATTCACTCACTAATATGCCCTATCCAAAATCTGCTCTAAAACCTTTTAACTTGCATTGACAAATTAATTATAGATAGGACAATGCCTACTCAGTTCTAGCATGGCATTGGAAAAATTGAGGCTGAACTACATAGCTCAGACTCAAGATCTAAGGTCAGCTTCCATTGCTATTGATCTTCCATACTTAAACTCCATGCTCAACATAGCCAAGCTCCAAAGCAGAACTTGGAACTCATTTTAAAACACTGAGAAAGCAGTCTAGAGAGTGCATATGTAGGAGTGTATACCGTCTGTGAATATAATTATTTTACTCATTAGTAAACAATAGCAACTGTTATTTCCTGGGCATAGTTTAGATAAATATTATACAAAGAGCACATAGTTAAGGGGAATAAAATATGGATAAAAGAGGTAAATTCCTTTTTATATAGGGGTGAATAAAATATTGTTTCAGTCCTCACAAAGTCTATTGTTTCTCCATTGGCACAGAACTGAAAATAAAGTATACCAACTACTATTATGAAAGATGAACTAGGAATTCCCAACTGGAGACTATACTGTGAAATGATAACTAATTTTTGAAGAAGAAAATAAAAAGGCATAAACTTTTTTATCAGTTTGGTTCCCACAAGACGATTCATATTTTTTGCAGAGGAGCCCAAGAACTGGTTCTGAAGAGAGAATCTGGATCTCACCAACTCTAAGAGCTGCTTACCTACTGAAGACCAGAGTCCAGGAATAGTGGTAGTGTGAGAAGCAAATACTGTGTATTATACAGAGATATCTTAAGGTAGAGAGAACTGAGTAGCACTTCATTTTTTGATGTGCAAGACTGGCTACTATTGTCAGTTCCAGTCCCTGGTACATAGTTCATCATCAAATAAACATAGCAAGAGAAGATCACCATCTTGCTGATGGTCTATTTGTCTGTCTTTCACTAACTCAAGCCTGGGACCTAGCTTTACGATCTCTCCTCTGTAGAGTTAAAAATCAGTTTCAGGCTAGCAAAATGGCTGCAGGTTCTGTCAAACCTGGTGATCTTAGTTCAATCCCCAGAATTCACATAGTGGAAGAAGAGGGCTGACTCCTACATGTTGTCCTCTGATTTATACATATGAACACACATGCACATATGCATGCACATATACATGCATGCATGTACACATGCACACAAACATTATATAAATTATTGGAAATTTTTTAACCTAAAATTAATTAAACAAATCTGATTCTTTTAATGTCCTTGCCAAGGTGTCACTTTTTTCTATGGTTCTTAAAACTTGGCTGGCACACTTATATCCTTTCCTGAATGGCAGATTAAAAAGCAAGATATAAACAAAAGCATCTATTTTCAATATTTATACCAATATTACTATGTATAGCTAATGACCAAAGTTGTTTCTTGTGTTTGTTTTTATAAGATACCACAAAACATGACTCTTAATTCATCGTATTTATAAGCAGAAAAGTAAGGCTCAGAGAAGGCCTTCTCTGCCTCTACCACCTAAGACAGTCAGAACTTTGGAGTTACTGTCAAATTCATTGTTAGTCATATTCAGAGTCATCCTGAACAGTGTTTCAATTATTACTGTGGCCTTATTCACAATTTTTCCTTTGTTTTTTTAAAATTTCTTAAGATTATAATATAATTACATCATTCCCCTTTCCCTTTTCTCCCTTTGAACTTTTCCATATTCTTCCCCCTTACTCTCTTTCAGATTCATGGACTCTTTTTTCTCTTTTATTGTTGTTGTTGTTGTGATGGTGGCGGTGGCGGAGGCGGTGGCGGTGGCAGTGGTGGTGGCGGTGGTGGAGGCG
>NW_022196904.1:109529587-109535742 GCF_008632895.1 Mastomys coucha
GTGGTGGCGGTGGTGGTGGAGTAGATCCTTAATTGGTATGCTCTTCCCTGAGGGAGAGTATTTCACCTCCTCTTGGCATTCTTTAGTTGCCGTAGTTCTTTGTTTAGCAATAGGCCTTCTGAGCTTTCTACATCTACTTTAACATGTCTGTTACTGTTGTCCTTATTCAAGTCATGTTTAGGCAGCTATGTTAGTGAAACTGTGTTTAGCTTCTGTCATGAGTAGGAGACTCAGTCTCACAGCAAACTCCCTGTTCCTCTGGTTCTTAACAACCTTTCCACTCCATAGTGATCTCTGAGCCTTAAGTATAGGAGTAATGTTTTATCAATTGGGACGGGGCTCCACAATTCTGCATTTTGACTGATCATTTTCTGTTACGATCTCTATCTGTTGCAAGTTTTCCTTGATTAGGAATTAAGAGTTCATTTGTCTGTGGGTAAAAGAACAAATATTTAGAGTGCCATTAGGGATTATGGCTGGTTTAGTAAAGTGGCAGCTGAAGGTTCTCCTCCAAAGCCTATGACCTCACTAACCCTGAGTAGTTGGGTAGAATCCCAGTATAAGGTAGGATTTCCATCTTGCTGTGTGCATCTTCAATGCAATTAGAGAGCTGTTGCTTACCATCAAGGTATGCTAATCGAGCCATTGTTGTGGTTCGTGGTGTGATAGATGGGTAGGATTATTGGTTACCTCCTTCCTTTGGAAACTTAAATGACACATTATGGTACCATAAAAGCTGGGCCTCAGGGAGGAGGCATGGGGTCAGTTTCAGTTGGAGGGCCTGTATCTGAAGTGAATGATGTCTTTAGGAATAGAGATTCTGTAGAAGTTAGGTCTGGTTCTTCAAGCCCCGTGCTCCCAGAAATAAGGCTCAGATTCAACATATATTTACAAATAAGTTGGCCATATGCTTAGGCTCTTTTCTGACTAGATCATAACTTAGAATAACCCATTTTTTTCATCTTCATTTTGCCACGTGCCTGGTTACCTGTGCTTAAGTATCATATGTCCATCTTTTCACATCTTCCAAGTCCAATCTCTGGCCTGGTCAATCCCAGAATTCTCTCTGCCTCCCAGATGTCCCACCTTCTATTCCACCCTTTCCTATAGGCCATAGGTTTTTTATTTGACAGGTGATGCATCCATACAATACACAAGATATTCTCTCTACAGTTTCCCCATTTAGCCCAATAAAAGGCTCTTTTTTCTAACATAAATTAAATACAATTATAAATTATGCAACAATTATAAAGCTATAAGTTAGGATATACATTTATAATGTCCAGTCTATAGTATTTGGCAATTAAGGAAATTTTTCTATTGTCTATTAAATTAAATTATTATTATGGTTTATATATATATATTAATTATTGCTAGAAATAAATATAGCAGCAATTATTCTTTAACCAGCTTTTTCCCCAAATAACCACATAGAGACCTTTTAATATATTAAAGCATAGTCTCAGCTTACCTCATCTAAGTAACTCCAACCACCCAGCCCCATGTAGCCGCATGGCTAGCTATACCTTCCAGGCCCATAGACATGTCTGTCTCCTGGTGAAAAGGCTCTTCTTGCCAGGGTTTCTTTCTCCCTTCCAGGAAGTCCCGCCTTCCATTTCCTGCCCAGCTAATTGGACATCAGATTTTGTATTAAAGTCAATCAAAACTGCCTTAGATAGGTGAGGAAGGCCGGAGACACAATTTCACACAGTGTACCCCAACAGGATTCCTTCCAAATCTAGAGGAAGATTACAGCCAAGGGCACTACCAATAAGCTATATAATGTTTTGGTAGCCCTATATAATGTCTTGGACATCCCTAACCAACAACTCAAAAGGGACCTTCTCATGATTGGTATTACATATTCTGATAGATGGTTTATAGCTGTATGAGGAAATATTGTCAGTCCAGATGGGAAATGTTTTATTTACACTATGTTTGTATATTTATATATTAACGACATTTTTCAGTTTTATTTTACCCTTTCTTCTGTATTTATCTTCTTCCTCTTTCCTAATTAGAGCTCCTTATTTTCCCATTTCACCTTTTAAATCACTTGTAACTAGCTATTCCTCTCTCTACTGCCCCCATTACACTGTACAATTATCCCATTTTATTTTCCTGGTTTCTGTAGCCACTCCAAGTTATATATTCACATATCAGTATTTGAAGCTAGGAACCTCAGATGAGAGAGAAATGCAATGTTTGTCTTTCTGTGTCTGGATTACTTCATACAATATAATACTTTCTAATTTTATCCATTTAACCTGCAAATTTCCTTAATCCTTAGAGCTGTATAGTGTTTTCTAATACATGTAATACATTTTTAATATGTATCAGTTGTGTGGCATGTAGGTTGTTTTTATTTCCTGGCTGTTGTGACTAGAACAGCAACGAACATGGCTTACCAAGTACCTGTAGAATAGGATATTAAGTCCTTTGGGCATGTACTAAGGATTGCTATAGCTGGGCCATAGGTAGATTTTTTTTTTAAAATCTTTGAGTATGTTTCAAACTGATTTCTCAGCCTGCTTACAATCCCACCAACAGTAAATGAGGGTTTCCTTTCTGTGCACACACACAGCATTTGTTGCCTGTTGTTTGCATTCATTGATAATTCTGACTGAAGTATGATGAAATCTCTTAAAAGGCATTTGATTTGTGTTTCCCTAATTACTAGAGATAATGGAAATTCTTTAAAATATTTTTATTTTTTATTATTTTTTTATTGTAAACTCCAGATTTTATTCCCTGTCCCCGGTCCACCTGCTGACTGTTCCACATACCATACCTCCTCCCAGCTCCCCCAACCCCCATCCCACCAGACCTTTAAACTCCCTGGAGCCTCCAGTCTCTTGAGGATTAGGTGCATCTTCTCTGACTAAATCCAGACCCGGCAGTCCTCTGCTGTATATGTGTTGGGGGCTTCATATGAGTTGGTGTATGCTGCCTGATTAGTGTTCCAGTATCTGAGAGATCTCCGGGATCCAGGTTAATTGAGACTGCTAGTCCTCCTACAAAGTCGCCCTCCTCTTCAGCTTCTTCTGGCTTTCCCCTAATTCAACCACAGGGGTCAGCAGCTTCTGTCCATTGGTTGGGTGCAAATATCTGTATCTGACTCTTTCAGCAGCTTGTTGGGTCTTTCAGAGGGCAATCATGATAGGTCCCTTTTTGTGAGCGATCCATAGTCTCTATAATAGTGTCAGGCCTTGGGTCCTCCCCTTGAGCTGAATTCCACTTTGGGACTGTCGCTGGACCTTCTTTTTCTCAGGCTCCTCTCCATTTCCATCCCTTCAGTTCTTCCAGATAGGAACAATTATGGATCAGAGTTTTGACTGTGGGGTGGCAACCCCCTGTCCATGCTCTGTCTTTCTGCTGGAGGTGGGCTCTACAAGTTCCCTCTCCCCAATGTAGGGCATTTCATATACGGGCCTTCCCTTTGAATCCTGACAGTCTCTCACATCCCAAGTCTCTGGTACATTCTAGAGGGTCCCCCTGCCCCAACTTCCTACCTCCCAAGGTTGCATGTTTCCATTCTTTTTTGGACTTTTTGTTATTGTTTTCTTTATTTGGATAGTTGGTTTGGGTTAGGTTTTCTTTGCTATGGTTTTTTTTTTTTTTTTTTTTTTTTTTTTTTGAGTTGTTTATGTGCACTTGATATTAATCTTTGGTGGATGTTTAGCTGACAAAAATTCTCCCCTCTCTGAGTTTTCTCTTCCCCCATTTCCTCAGTGATGCAGATGTCTTTTAGTTTTATAAGGTCTCATTTGCCAAAATTCTAGAGCAACTGGAGTCTTATTCAGAAAGTGTTTTCCTGCATCTATATCATGGAGGGCGCTGCCTGGGTTTTCTTCTAACCCTTTCAGTATTTCAGGTTTCACATTTAGATCTTGATTTTGAGTTAGTTTTTGTGTGAGGTGATAGATACAGGTTATATCATCCTCCTGCATATAGACACCCAATATTACAAGCATCATTTGTTGAAGATTTTGTCTTTTCTCTAGTGTACATTTTTGGTATCTTTGTCATATATTAATGGCTGAAGTTATGTGTACTCATGCATGAGTGTTCTGTTTTGTTCTGTTGATGTTTTGTGTCTGATTTTGTGCCAATATCATATTGTTTTTTATTACTATGATCCTGTAATACATTTTAAAATCTTTTTTTAAGATTTATCTATTATTTATTATATGTAAGTACCCTGTAGCTATCTTCAGACACTCCAGAAGAGGGCATCAGATCTCATAACAGATGGTTGTGAGCCACCATGTGGTTGCTAGGATTCAAACTCAGGACCTCTGGAAGAGCCGTCAGTGCTCTTAACCACTGAGCCATATCTCCAGCCCCACATTTAAGTAGTAATCTCTCTGGGAATGTTCTTTTTCCAGGATTATTTTGGCTATCTTGGTTCTTTTGTGGTTCTATATGAAATTAGGATTTTTTTTTCTATTTCTGTGAAGAATAAGATGGGGATTTTGATTGGGATTGCACTGAATCTGTAAATAGCTTTAGTAAAATGGTTATTTTCACAATGTTAGTTGTACCAATCCATAAACATAGAATGTCTTTCCATTTTCTGGTGTCCTTCTTTATATCCTTCTTCAGCAACTATAGGAGTCCTTCTGTTCTTTAGTTATTTCTAAATATTCTGTTTTCATTGAGAGTATTGTGAATGGAAGTGTGTCTATGATCACTTTCTCTGTATATTAGTTGTTGGTTATAGAAAAGCAATTTATTTGTGCTAATTGAGTTTGTATCCTGCCACATTTCTAAATTTATCATTTCTAGAAGTTTTCTGGTAAAATTTTTTGGGATCTCTTGTGTATAAATATGTCATCTGTAAATAGGGATAATTTAGTTTCTTCTTTCCCTACTAGTATCCCTTTGATTGAAAGCCATCCTATGAGGGAAAATTATGATTCCGTCTATATTTTTAAAAGAACATAAAAAGCATAAATGAATGCTTAATGTTGCAACACAAGACTTCGGAAAAATAAAAACAAAACAGATCCAAACCTAGTGAGTAGCAAATAATAATAAAAATCAGAGAATAAATCAATGAAATAGAGACAATGCAAAGAATTAATGAACTACTCCTTGGAGATAAACAAGATGACAGACCTTTAGTCCAACTATCCAAAAGAAAGAAAAAGAGAGAGAAGAATATTATAAGGAAATGCTTTAAAAGTCTGTACTCCATTAAGCTAGAAAAACCTCAAATTGTAAATTTCTAGATTCTGACAAACCACCAAAATTAATCTAAAAACAACAACCTAACATAAAATAACAAATGAAGAGGCTAAAATAATAATAAAAAGCTTTCCAACTACAAAAAGCTCAGGTTCAGATGGAGTCATAGCAGAATTCTACCAAACTTGCAAAGAAAATTTGTAGCCAATCTTTCTTAAACTATTAAACAAAAAGGAGGAAGAAGAAGAAAAGGAGGAGGAAAGAAGAAGGGAAGAAAGAAAAAGAAGGTAAGAAAGAAAGAGAGAGAAAGCAAGCAAGAAAGAAAGAGATGGAGCACTCCTAAATTCCTTCTGTGAAGCTAGTGTCACTCTACTACTAAACCATGTAAAGACACAACAAAAAAGAAAACTACAAGAAAATATCTCTGATGAACATAAAGTCAAAAATTCCCAACAAAATATTTGCAACCTAAATACAGACATATATAAAAAGATTATGCACCATGACCAAGTTGCCTTTACCCTGAAATGCTGAATTGAAGTGGTTCAGTGTATGCAAGTCGACAAGTATAATAAATCATGTCAATGAACTTAAAGATGAAAATCACATGTTCATCTCAATAGATGCAGAAAAAAGCCTTTGGCAAAATCCAACTTGCCTTCATGATAAAAGGAGGAAGTAGGACCAGAGAAAACAGACTCGACATAAATAAATCTATGAGAAACCCATAGTTACCTACATGCTAAATGGAGAAAAGTTTGAAACACTCCTACTGAGGAATGAGATGGGGAAATCCACTATCTCTGCTCCTTTTCTTCTCCTTCTTCTCCTTCTTCTTCTCCTTCTTCTCCTTCTTCTCCTTCTTCTCCTTCTTCTCCTTCTTCTCCTTCTCCTTCCTCTCCTTCTTCTCCTTCTCCTTCTTCTCCTTCTTCTCCTTCTTCTCCTTCTTCTTCTTCTTCTTCTTC
>NW_022196904.1:109535849-109560548 GCF_008632895.1 Mastomys coucha
CTTCTCCTTCTTCTCCTTCTTCTCCTTCTTCTCCTTCTTCTCCTTCTTCTCCTTCTTCTCCTCCTTCTCCTCCTTCTCCTTCTTCTCCTTCTTCTCCTTCTCCTCCTTCTCCTCCTCCTCCTCCTCCTCCTCCTTCTCCTCCTTCTCCTTCTTCTCCTCCTCCTCCTTCTCCTCCTTCTCCTCCTTCTCCTCCTTCTTCTCCTTCTTCTCCTTCTTCTCCTTCTTCTTTCTCCTCCTCCTCCTCCTTCTTCTTTTTATTTGTTTTTGGTTTTTTTGTTTTTCAAGACAGGGTTTCTCTGTGTAGCCCAGGCTGTCCTGGAACTCTCTCTATAGACCAGGCTGGCCTTGAACTCAGAATCCACCTGCCTCTGCCTCAAACTGCTGGGATTAAAGGCGTGTGCCACCGCTGCCCAACTTCTCTGCTCCTTTTCAATGTTGTGTTCAGAGATAGCTGGGACAATTAGGCAGGAGAAGGAAAGTAAAGATGTACAACTAAAAAAAGAAGTTAAATTTGTTTTTAGATTAATTGATTTTCTTTTAGTGTATGGATGTTTTGTTTCCATATAAATATGTGTACCATGTATGCATCCAATACCCCTGGAGTGCCAGGTCCATTAGAATTGGCATTATGGATAGCTGGGAGCCACTATGAGTGTGCTAGTAACTGAAGAGAGGTCTTTGCAAGACCAACCTAGTGCTCTTAACCACTGAGCCATCTCTCCAACCTCTGCAACTTCCTGCTTCTAAAAATCTTACTCTGCCTTTGACATTAGCTTATCTCTTCATTAGACGTATATTGGAAAGTATAAACAGAAACATATCTTTTATGAACTTAAATTTAAGTAAATGTTAGAATTATTAACCTTACCAAGGATTTGCATAGCTGAGTCAATATTGATTTGGAGATATGCCTCAAAATATGCTGATTCTCCACTCCATAAAATCTTGAAGGAGAGTATTTTCTTTTCCAAGCTTTAATGCCTCAGACTCTATGCACTTTACCAATATTGTTAGTGGATATTTTTTCCTCATTCAAAAACTATTTCTTCGTAAGACATGATGTAATTATTCTGGTTTTTCATAAAGAGCTAATCCATTACTCCAACATTACTTTTAAAGTAATGAGCCTTTTCCCACTGATTTGAAATACTCATTTTATACTGTAATACTTAACAATGTGCGCTTAATTATATTTTGTATTGTTTAATTCTGTCCTGTTGGTGTGTATGTAATGGACTGCTTTATGATAGTACTAAAGACTGAACTCAGAGCCTTGTGCATAAAAGCAAGAAGTCTGCACCTGAGGCCTTTTTCCAACTCCATAATGTGCTGCTTGTAACAGTCTATCTCAACTGCAGCAGTGTTCGGATATATTTCATTCTCTTTATGCACTGCCATTCCCCCACTCTCTCTACTAATTTTCTTTGGCAGAATGTCCCATTTGCCATGATATGTTTTTTGTTTTCATATAAACTTTCAAAGCAACTTATTTCAAGAAAATCCTTTCATTTAATTTACATTATTGTTTAATTTCCTGTTTTTGCTATACTGACTCACATCCTATATAACAACAGAATACATGCTTCACCAGGTAAATTTAAATGAAACCAGTTCTAATTAAGGCTTTTCTCACACTTGTGCCTTAAGGTTCCCACAATTTCTTCCTGACTATACAGTCCACTTTGTTGTTAGGGGGACATACAGTCCCCTGTAATGAGGGGCATTAGGTTGTATAATTACTGATTCTCTTCACATGCTTCATTTAAACACTAGTACTTGGAAATACTTTCTATTTCCAAGAACTACACAAGATTCTAATGGGACATTCTTAGTTTAGCCTTTCTTTCCATGAATTAGTGATCTTGCTAAATAATCATGTTATTGATCAGAAGGTACAACTGTGTTATTTTTAAAGAATTGAAATTACAAGCCAGTATGTAGATTTTGGAAATGTCCTTAGTAGCACTAGTATTTTTTCTAAATATATACCACTCTAACTCTGTGTGCTCTTCAGTTCCCTTCTCAGTTGTAATTCAGAGGAATTGAAAAATAATCCCAAGGTTCAGAATAGCCACCAGAGGCACACTGAGCAAAACAGCCATAAGGGAAGTCCTAAGAAAAGTGACCTATAACCAAGGTCCTTTTTTTCCAAGGAAAATTCTGTTTGGCTTAATACAAAGATAATTACTTTGAATTTGATCATGGCTATGGGAAATAGGGACTGTTTCAAAGAGGAGAAAGACAGAAAGAGAAACTTAGTTACTGTGCTCATTGTAATAATCTCAGTTGAAGAAACGGTTCACTTTAAGGCTTGCACTCTAAAGCTTAAAAATTAAAAAAATAAATAAAATTTAAAAACATGAGTGCCTAATAATTATGATCTAGTAGAAACAGTGGATGCACAGTATATCCTTCATCCCGATTTTCTATGTTCTAGGGCATATTCAGATTCTGCCAACTGGAGGCATTTGTTGTGCATTACAACTTCCTGGACACAATTCTGATTTTTATGCTTTTTGGCTGGTGTGTTGTTCCTCTCACTTATCTTGGAAGCTTCCTATTCAATAGTAGCACTGCTGCCTACATCAAAATCACGCTCTTTAACTACTTTTCAACTATTTTCAGTATCATCATTTACACTATCGTGCAATTTTATGGTAAGAACACCATACAATTTCTCCTTTTTCCAGGAAATAAATAAATTAAATAGGAGTGAAATAATGTGAGAATTTAAAATTAACTGATGAATACTTTCCAATAATATAAAAAACTGTGATTTTGGAAATCAGCAAATATTTATTGAGTGGTTATTTATTGAGGTGGAAGAGAACGGGGAGGAGAGAAAAAGGAAAAGAACCAAGAATAAAAAGAAAAGGAAAATAGATTCTAGGAAGTCACTGTTACCAAAAGCTACTCTTCGATTGTGTGATTAATACTGTTATTTTCCCACAAGCTTTCTGGCTGGGTACAAGTGGCAACCAGTGGTGCTTTCTCAAGGATTGTCTGATAGTTTGAGAATTGTCTGAGAATCGCTTAACCACATGGGAGAAGTTTGTTTTAATAAGGAGGTTCACTACTTTTCTTATCACTGAAGCTAATCTTTTATCTTTTTAATTACAGGTAATGACTTTCCTAACTTTGTCCACATCCTCATAAGGGCAATTTTAATGACACTGCCTAGTTACAATCTTGCAATGAGTATCAGCAAGTATTTTGATGACTATGAGGTGAAAAGATTGTGTGCTAGGGAATTCAGAAGCATTTACATGGATTGCAGTGACCCATGTGAGTATTGGGAACTCTCTGGGTTCATAAAAACACTATATTCTTTTCTACTTTCTATACTTCTACTAAGATTATGTCAAGTAAGAAAACCTGGTTGTCTTCCATTTGAGTAGAATGAGCTGAGATGCAAATTGGAAGTACATTACACCTAATCAATGAAATGCTTACACAAACTTTATTGTTGTTGTTTTTACCTTTGAAGAATGTATGGACAGCCAATAAGAAGCAGTTAGAACCCCAAGTAAGCATGACCAGAAAATACCTCTCCACATCACATTATTGTTTGTTAAGACTACAGAATAAAGAATTCTAAAAACTGCAAGAGAAGAATTTCAAATTACTTACAATGACTAATCTCAGAATTATATCAGTCATCCCTATAGAAGCCCTAGAAGCCATAAAAGCATGGAATGATGTTTGAAACTCTGAGAGAAAGTGAACTGTTCACAAAATTTACTCTAGCTATCAAAGTTAACTTTACAATCAATAGAAATTGAAAACCTTCTCAAGTAAACACAAACTAAAGCAACTCATGCCCCAGTAAGATATCACTATAGAAAACACTTAAAGAAGCCCTATATGAATGTAAATAAGAAAAGCAGTCATGACCATGGAACTCAGGAAAGAATTCATTTTATGAAAGGAATATATAAATAAATGAGAACTAAGGAAGAAGTAAAAATTTTCAACTCAGTAAACTATTAAACTTTGAGATGAATAAGGGGAAGAGAATAAACAATATTCAAACCACCCAGGAAAACAGCAACAATCAGCAAATACTTCTCAAGATGTTTTAGGATCCTTTGTGCTGGGAATCTGAGAATCATCCGCTCTCCTCTATTTCTATTATTCTTTTTTTTTCTTTCTTTTTTTAATTGGATATTTTATTTATTTGCATTTCAAATGTTATCCCCTTTCCCTGTTTCCCCTCCAGAACCCCCCATCCCATCCTCCCTCCCCCTACTTCTATGAGGGTGCTCCCCCTCCTACCCACCTCCCTGCCCTGGCATTCCCCTATACTAGGGCATTGAGCCTTCACAGGACCAAGGGCCTCTCCTCCCACTGATGCCCAACAAGGCCATCCTCTGCTACATATGCAGCTGGAACCATGGGTCCCTCCATGTGTACTCTTTGATTGGTGATTTAGTTCCTGGAAGCTCTGGGGGTTCTGGTTGGTTGATATTATTCTTCCTATGAGTTGCAAAACCCATTCAGCTCCTTCCATCCTTTCTCTAATTCCTCCACTGGGGACCCCATGCTCAGCCCAATGGTTGATTGCAAGCATCTGCCTTTGTATTTGTCAGGCTTTGGCAGAGCCTCTCAGGAGACAGGTTCAGAGATTCAGTCCCTTATCATCAAAGTGGGAACATAGCAGATCTAGGCAGGCATGGTGCAGGAGGAGCTGCAGGAGGAGCTGAGAGTTCTACATCTTTATCTGAAGGCTGCTAGTGGAAGGCAGCTAGGGTGAGGGTCTTAAGCCCATGCCCACAGTGACACACCTACTCCAACAAGGCCATACCTCCTAAAAGTGCCACTCCCTGGGTCAATTATATACAAACCATCACATAGATATCTATCAAATCCATCTGTAGTTTCATTGTTTCTCTATTTAGTTGCTGTTTCAATGACCTCTCCATTAATGAGAGTGGGGTGTTGAAATCCCTCACTACTATTGTTTGGAGTTCTGATTTGAACTTTAATAAAGTTTCTTTTACAAATGTGGTTGTCCTTGAATTTAGGACGTAGATGTTCAGAATTGAGACATCACCTTGGTGTAGACTCAAATCAGTAGGCCTTCCTCATACAAACTATAAACAAGATGAGAAAAATAGGAAAGCAATACCCTTTATAATAGTCATGAATAATATAAAATATCTTGATGTAACTCTAACTGAAGCAACTGAAAGACCTATATGACAAGAACTTCAAATCACTGATGAAAGAAATTGAGGAAGATATCAGAAGATGGAAAGACCTTCTATGCTCATGGATAGGTACGATTAACATAGTGAAAATGGTCATTTGCCAACCTACAGAATTAGTGCCATTCTCATCAAAATTTTATAGACTTTGAAAGAGCAATTCTCAGCTTTATATGGAAACACAAAGAATCCAGGATAACCAAAACAAACCTGAACAATAGAAGAACTTCTGGAGGAATCACCATCCCTGACCCCAAGCTACTACAGAGCAACAGTGTAAAAACCATATGATATTGATACAGAACCAGACAGGTTGATCAATGGAATCTAATTGAAGGCCCAGAAATAAACCCATACCTATAAACAATTGATTTTTTACAAAAAAAAAAAAAAACTAAAACTTTATAATGGAGGGAAAAAAGCATCTTCAACAAATGATACTGGTTTAACTAAATGTCTGCATGTAGAAGAATGTAAATAGGTCCATATTTATCACACTGCACAAAATTCAAGTCCAAGTGGATCAAGGACTTCGACATAAGACCAGATATGCTAAATCTCATAAAAAATAAATTAGGAGATAGCCTTGTATACCTTGTTACAGGAGAGAATTTCCTGAACAGAACATCAGTGGCTCAGGCTTTAAAATCAATAATTGCTAAATGGGACATCATGAAACTGAAAAGATCTTTACTAACTCTACAGCCAACATGGAGCTAATATTCAAAACATGTAAAGAACTCAAGAAGTTAGATACCAACAAATCAAATAACCCAATTTTTAAAAAATGGGGTACAGAGCTAAACAGATTTTTCAACAGAAGAATCTCAAATGGCCAAAAGCACTTAAAGAAATGCTCAACATCATTGGTTATCAGAAATACAAATAAAAACGGCCCTGATATTCCACCTTACACCAATCAGAATGGCTAAGATCAAAGGCTCAAGCAACAGCACATGCTGGAGAAGGATATGGAGAAAGGGTAACACTCCTCCATTGCTGGTGGGATTGCAAACTTGTACAACCACTCTGGAAATCAATCTGGCAGTTTCTAAGAAAAATTGGAAATAGTTCTACTTGAAGACTCAGCTATACAGCTCCTGTGCATATATCCAAAAGATGCTCCACCATACCACAGGGGCACGTGCTCCACTATGTTCATAGAAGCTTTTTTTGTAATAGCCAGAAACTGGAAACAAACAAACAATAATAAATATAACAACAACAACCACTGATACTTCTCACATTTTTCCTCATGATATAAGAGGAGGAATCTTACCCTAACTGGATTGTAAGGCCTACTTTACTCATATCTTAACAAAATGCTAGCTGGCTGACTCTTGAAGCATATTAAAGGATTATACACTATGGCAAAGTAGAATTTACCCATGTATGCAGACTGTGTTCACCATGTGAAAATTATTCTGTATTATACACCTCAACAAGCTTGAAACAAAACTATACAATATGATTATTTACTTATGTGAAATTCCAATTTCATGAAAAGCCAAAACTAACATCGGACTAAATAGAGAAAGACTCTCACTCATTTCAGGAAGAAGATAGGAACTGCCGTTTTACCATTACTGTTTAATAGCACAGTGGGCATTCTAACAACTAAAATTACGCATGGAAATAAAGGGTAGCTTGTAGAGAATGAACAAAGGAAAAATACCTCTTTTTATAAATGGCATGATCTGATATGTAGAAAATCCCAGTTGATCTCTTCAAACTGTTTGAGGCACTGAACAAAGTTTAGCAAAGTTGCAGATTATAAGATCAGTATACATAAAAACAATCTAAATAGTTCCATGTATTAGCAATAAAACATCTGAAAAGGAGATAAAACAATTTAATTTATATTGACATCAAAAACAGCATAATTGGGAATAAATTTAGGCAAAAATTCTACATTGACAAACATAAACCATAGCTTAAAAACATTAAGAGCCGTCTTTGGCTGCATTATCATATCTTGGCTTGCATAGACTACAAAAGATCCTGGGAGTTGGAGATAGGGGTAGAGTAACTCAGAGAATAGGAGAGTCCACAGTTAAAACATGCATGTGGTCATTTCATTTTCAGGAGAAAAAAAGAAAAGAAAAGAAAAGAAAAAGAAAAAAAGACACATGGAAGAGTCTTTAGCAAATGATGCTAGGAAAACTAAATACCCATATGCAAAAAAGTAAACTCAGGTCTTCACGGTAGAACACACACCAAATTTAATTCACTGTGCATAAGTCATCTAAATGCACAAACTAAATAGAGAGGTTCAATCTTAACAACATGAGATTGAGTTTAGTGAATGTGACACCAAAAAGCACAGAGAAGATAAAAATAAACATATCTCATAAAAATTGAAGACTTTTGGCTTCACAGGGCTCCATCCAAAAAAAAAAAAAGAGGTGAGAAAAATTGCACAGAAAATGAGGTCAAGTGTTCGTTGAGTGTATAGTAAGTTTGTCTCCCACCGAACACTAGCGAAAGGGCCAGGCTCAGCTTGGTGGTAGGTCACTGAACGTACCTCTGAGTCCATTGTCAGTCCTCAGTGCCAAAAGGACAACAGAAAAGTTAGAAAATCAGTAAAAAATCAACTTTTATAACAACTATAAATGATCACATCAAGGAAGATTGAATAAGATAACAAGATGATTACTTATTTGCTGAATCCTACACTTCTTAAATCTAACTTAAAATTGAATGCCTGTGAACCTGGGACTTTGGAGAAAGAAAGAAGGTCAGGGCTCAACTATAGAGCAGGTTAAAGGCCAAGGGTAGCTACCAGCAAGTCTCAGATTCCAGGAAAGCAAGAAACAGGGATGAAATTAGCTGAAATGCCCAACAAAGGGGAGGGAAAAACCTATAGAAACCATATCCAGAGGTTAGGCACAGCCCCCGGTTGGGGGATGTGGCTGCCCACTCATCTCCAAATTCTTAACCCAGAATGGCTCCTGTCTAAAGAAAATATGGGGACAAAGTGTGGAGCAGAGACTGAAGGAAAGGCCATCCAGAGACTGCCCCACCTGAGGATCCAACCCATATACAGGCACCAAACCCAAACACTATTGTAGATGCCAAGAAGTACTTGCTGACAGGAGCCTGATATAGCTGTCTCCTGAGAGGCTCTGCCAAAGCCTGACAAATACATAGGTGGATGCTTGCAACCAACCATTGGACTTAGCACAGGGTTCCCAATGAGGAGTTGGAGAAAGAACTGAAGGAGCTGAAGGGGTTTGCAACCCCCATAGGAAGAACAACATCAACCAACAAGAACCCTCCAGAGCTCCCAGGGACTAAACCACCAACCAAAGAATACACATGGAGGGACCCATGGCTCCAGCTGCATATGTAGCAGAGGATGGCGTTTTCTGGCATCAATAAGAGGAGAAGCCCTTAGTCCTGTGAAGGCTCGATTCCCCAGTGTAGGGGGATGCCAGCATGGTGAGGTAGCAGTAGGTGGGTGGGAGGGAGAGCATCCTCATAGAAGCAGAGGGAGGGGGTATGGGAGAAGAGGGTTGCAGAGGAGAAATTGGGAAAGAGGATAAAATTTGAAATGTAAATACATAAAATATCCAATAAAAAAGAAAAATGCATATACAATTATTTTAGATAGTTTAGTGTAATCTTTGATGCTAATTTGTACATTGCCAATGAAAATTGTTATTCTATAAGGTGTATTTATAAATTTGTTCTACAAATCAGAGATCATTGTCATTGAAAGAGTAACAATGAAGACCAAGTACTATATTCATAAGGTTAAATAACCAAAGATTATTCTTCTGTACAAAAAAAAAAGAGGCCAGTCTCAGTTAAGTGAGGTGTCTCAAAAAACCAAAGACAGAGATCACTTTTTTCCTGTATGTCTTACTATTTTGCCCCTTCTTAGAATCTGTACCAGTTTGTTTTTAATTCAAACAATTTGTTTTTGTTGCTATTATTGTTTTACTTATTCATTTTACATCCCATTCACAATCTCCCTCCCAGTTACTCCCTCCCATAATTCTTCCCCCATCCTCCCTCCTCTGAGCAAGTGAGACCCCCTGGGAATTCCCTAACTTGTTCTGTACTGGTTTTTTAAGTAAGGAGACTGTGTCTCTTGTATCCACAGACACTCAGAACAACGTGTATGGCTTTGGAGAGCATGGGATTGGGAAGTTTCTGATCACACTGGCTACCATGGGCTTGGTTTTTCTCCTCTTGCTTTTATCCCTGGAGTCTGTTTCCTGTAGTCTGAAGAGCTTTGTCTTTCGAAACATTATCTTTTATTTCTACAATAAGTTCAGAAAAGGCAGGCATGTAAGTATCCAACTGCACTTTAAGTATAATTTAAAGAAAGCAAACCATTTGATCAGAAAAATTATGAATTTATGTTTTCTCACTTCTTTTACTTTTTAAAGAAAATATTATTTAATTACACTAAAATAGATCTGTGGCTCATTTGAGGTATAAGCATCTTAGAGTTTAATACAAAATTTTGAATCCTCTAGGAAATCTGTCTAGGGTTAGCTACAACTGAAATAATTGCCTTTATGCTAGTAAGAACATATCACTCTAACTATAGAAACATGTTTTTTATTCTTTGAGAACTTCATACACTATGTTTTGATCATATTCCCTCCCTTCATTCAACCCCTCCCAGATCCAGCCCCTATTCCATATCCACCCAACTTTATGCCCTCTTTTTATATTTTAAACCCATTGGGTCCAATTTCTGCTGCCCAAATATTCTTGGATGTGTACTCTTAAACTAGAGTTCATACCTTTAAAGGGTTCATTCCTTTAAAGAAATTGATGTCTTCCAGCAGACATCAATTAATTACTAATAGCTCCTCAGCTACCATTGGGATTTTGTGTCCACCTTCCTGTCAAATTCCATGCTGGGATTTTTGTCTAGCTTGAGCTTGTGCAGGCCCTGTGCATGCTGACTCAACCATCGTGTGTATGTGCACATAACCTACTGTGTTCAGAAATCACTGTTTCCTAGTAGCCATCCACTGCCCCTGGCTCTTACAAAATTTTTATAGCAATTGTTTTATAGGATTCTGTCTGACTTTCCTCGACTGTCATATCTTCTAAAGTAGAGCCAGCCAGAAGTATGTTTGCATGTAAGAATTCAGGAGACAGAAATGTCCTAGAAACTGCTCAAGTATTTTCTCTTATCCTTCAGATTATATCCACAGGTTAGCTCTCTTAAACCTGTTGGCTTAAACCAGTTCTCTGTAGACTGTTCACATGTGTTACTACCCCTTGCCTTGAAAATATAGGCTGTAGTATCTAAGCAAAGAACCAAAGAAGATGAGGATGAAGAAATAAGGAAAGAAAAAATAAAAGTCTTTGCACTGCTGCTCAGGTTACAGAACACCCCATTGATCCTTAATGAAGTTACAAAGGTAATGGCTAGTTACAATGGTTACTGGCTAGCTGCCTTGGGGTTTAAGTATCTTCCCTGCCTAGAATTTACCTGAGGCTGTACTGGTTCACTGCAGTTCTACAAAGGGCTGGAAGGGAGAGGACTCTCATGGAATTGTCACAGTTTGTTAACTTTGAGAGTCTAAGGTAATGGCTGTGGTTGACCCATGACCAGTGTCTTGGTACATTGTGAGTTTCCCTTTTTTTAACTTTCTCAGATTTATTTTAAGTGTCCTGTTGTCAAGGCTGTGGAAAATATCTCCCTTGTAGTCAAGAAGTCTGAATGCTTTGGATTGCTTGGATTAAATGGAGCAGGAAAAACTACTACATTCAAAATGCTGACTGGAGAAGAGACTATCACCTCTGGATTTGCCTTTGTTGATGGCAATAGTGTCACTAAAAATCCAAGAAAGGTACTTCCCTTCTTAGCCATTGATCTCGTGTCTTAATAGAGGAGTTAACCAGGCAAATTGTTACAGAATGGGGGGGGGAAGCTAAGGATCCTGAAATGTAAGTCCTCATATCTCAGAATTGGCAGAATATGAGGCTGCACTGAATTTGAAAGAAAGAAAGTATCCCTGCCCGTGAAACAAAATGTTTGGAAATAAATACAGCTGGACTCAAGGAGAACAACTATTACCTATAACCTGCTCTGACATAGAGTTTGAACTGCACTTAGAAAAAAAAATGGTTATGAGAAGAAATAGAAAAGATTGAAAGGATTTAGCTCTATTTGTATGTAAGTTTAAAAGAAAGAAGGAAGGAAGAATGAGAGAGAGAGAGAGAAAGAGAGAGAGAGAGAGAGAAAGAGAGAGAGAGAGAGAGAGAGAGAGAGAGATGGTACCCAGGTACCAGTCACCAAGATAATAAATATCTTGAGAGAATATGTTTGGAGGGTATTGGATCTTGAGGCATCAATGATACATTTAAATTAGAATATAGACTGAAGAGGATGAACACAAGATAGTAAAGTGATAAGTACAGATGAAATTTAAATTGTCAAAGTGGATGAGACAGTCTATCAGGAATATGTACAATAGAAAGAATATAAACTTAATTTGGTAGGTTATCAATACTGAAGTACTGAATAAAGGAACTGGAAAAGAAATCATAAAAAATTGGAGAGTTAGCTGAGCGGTAGTGGTACACGCCTTCTTTAATCCCAGCACTTGGGAGGCAGAGGCAGGTGGATTTCTGAGTTCGAGGCCAGCCTGGTCTACAGAGTGAGTTCCAGGACAGCCAGGGCTACACAGAGAAACCCTGTCTCGAAAAAACCAATATATATATAGTGAGAGTTAGAGGGAAAATCTGGCTAAATTTTTTTCTTTTGAGCCAGATAAAAAATAAACTTTCAAGAAAGAAACTGACTAGTGATTTTGGGTACAGTCAACCTGTAAATTGTCTAGTGGGTTTCCCTGAAGCCTGGTACAGTGGAGTAATACATAGAGAAGCTGGGTGATAAGGATAAAGTGTATACACGAGTTTGAAGAAAGCTGCATATGCAACCAACGGAAGTTGAAGAGTTACACCTGGGATGTCAGTAGATTGCCAAAACAGACCAACTTCTAAGAACCAGAGCATATTTACCTCATGGCAGAGTGGAGGATCTAAACTGAACAAATGCATCCACTACTTAAGCATATAAGAAGACAGTGTATATGGGGCACAGCTAGTGACCCTCAGTCCTTCTTGCACCCAACTCTGCTCCATTCTTTCACTTTAACATGCTATATATGCTATATATGTTTATATACAGTTAACTACAAAGGTCTGTTTTCATTTTATTAGAGATATGGTTGTGTACCATTCAATCTTTTCAAAGTTGCCAGATTGCTTCCCCTGGGTAGCTGTGTGAGCATGCACAGTGGCGATGTATGACGGTATCTATTTCCCCTCGTTTACAACAACAGGTTATTTGACCCAGTCTGTCATTTTTTGGGGGGATGTGGTCCATTTTTTTTAAATGTCACTTTGAACAGTTTTTCTCTTATTGTGAGTAAGATTATATAACTCTCGAAAATATTTAAAAGATACCAATTTTCTTTCCTATAAGTAGTCCATGTGTTATCCTTTATACATTTCTTTTTTCTACATAGCATTTTATTATTGAAAAGATAACATAATACTAAGTACATTTTATAAGGTTTTTTTTTTAATATCACCTCCTGCATATCATGCTTCCAGTTTCTGCACAATAACACCTAGGCAACATCATGTTAGATTTAACCAAGCTGTCAGGTGAGAGACTGCTGTCTTGAGATGAGCTGTTCCTAACTGATTGACTAGTCTGGCCTTCTCTAGTAAATAATCCACTGATTAATTCATGTTTTAGGAAATAATGTCCTCCCCTATAGTCTTCCCAATCTCTATGTAAAGAAACAGCCATGTTAAAAAAACAAACAAACAAAAAACCACGGAGGAAAGCTCGGAGTGGAAGCTGTAATGTGTCACAGTGTGTTTCACAGTACACTCTTTTGTCTACACTTATTTGCTTGCGAATGTTCATTGCAATGACTTGATGGTCTGGCACAAGGCCTCTGGTTTCTGCTACACTAGCAGTACTGGGACTTCACTGGGACTCCTCACAGATTTCCCATTGTTGCTCTGTGTCATGGAGATCTCTTTTGAATCTGTAGGGCCAGCTCCTTCATGCACTGCAGCAGTTCATCGATGGGGTAGATGTCTGAGAGGTATCTGAGCTGGTCAAGCTGCTGGTTCTCTCACTCTCATGCCCTCAGCTCACCTGCAAACCCCACATTCAGGACCAGCTCTACTATTACAATCCAAATGATTATGTCATAGCTAAGCACACCTGAATAATGCCAGCCATAATGATTTAAGCATTGTATTGCAAGCCAAAATGATTATATTTAGCCAGGCACATCTAGTTTATTCACAGGCCAGCAGCAGACATGCAGTTTCAAAGTAAAAGACTATCAGAATCCAAACTTTTAACAGGAATATAACCGTTGTGTTTTATCACCTCCTAATTCAGTATGTTCACAATACATTGTAAATTGTCTTTATGCCATAATCAACTCATACTGTTCTTTCTTTTGTATAAGCCCTTACCTAAGACACAGATGAATCTATCCAGCTTATATTTCTTTGAAGAACATAGCAAATTTTACTTAATAACTTATCCTTAGAGTGAACTAATCCTAAGAATGAACTCTTTATTGTTGACCTTTAGGCCCTATCTTCTCTAAGTAAATTTTAAACTTTCCCTCTCTTTAGAGTATCAGCGTGCCTAGGTCCTCAGAAGAAGTAGAAGTAGTTGACATTGCCAGGCCCCTTCCTTTTTCCTCATATATGCCTATTAATTTTGAGACCATCCAATGAGGGAGCTTCTTTAAAGGTCTTGATCATTCATGTCTTTACTTAACCTTTTAAATAGGCAGGAATCGTGGCTCCATCTCCAAAGGATGGACACAGTCATTCTGGTTCTCATCTGCACTGGTTCTTGCCAGGTGGGAGAAAAACTCCAAGGGGCCTTGCCTCAAGGAAGTGATTTACAGAACACTCATGCACCTTTCCCAGGAGAGACAGCATGGCTTCTGCCACAGACATGCATGTTCTTCCTGCTCCCCTCATGAGTCTGTTTCTACATGTGCTCATCCTTTGATCTGGCCCCAGAGGTCCTGTGTTTCTCTTCGTTTTCCTATATATTTTCTGTTTGAATGATAGTACACATATACCTGTTGACTAGTTTATTCTTTTATCTTCAAATTACATTCAACTTCATGTTAATTTTACTTGATTGATTTTTTTATTCCTGACACAATTATTTTATTTGCCTGTACTTGTTCATATGTATGAATAGTTATGTGGGTAAACGTGCACATATTTGTGTTTGGAGAGGCCAGAGGTCAACATTGGGTATCTTCCTCAGTCATTTTTCCACCTTAATTTTTGAGACAAAGTCTCTCACTGGAGCTGAAGTTCACATGTTGACTAGGCTTCCTGGCCAGCAAGCCCTCAGGATCTACCTCTCCCCTACTACTGCCAGGCCCAGCTTTTTATGAGAGGACTAAGGATCTGAGCATCAGTCTTCAGGCTCCGATGAAAAGCATGTTACCAACTATGCCACCTCCCCAGGCCACAAAACATAAGTTTTAGCTAAGGAATTTTCATTTGTTTCTTTATTGTGGCTTTATTTTCTGTTGTGTTTTCTTACTTATCTGAAATGCAAGCTTTTTTCATTATCCTCATTTAAGGATAGTTGTAAAAATTTCTTTAAAATTTGCCTCTGATTATTCCAGTATTGTATTGAGCTCCACTTTCTACTGTGTTCACTCAAGTGTGATTAATTGGCATACATCTTTTGCCAATTAATTTTAGGTTATATCCTGGACATTATTAATGAAGCATTGGGGGGGGGTTAATTCTCCTATATTCCCTCAACAAATTTTGAGTATTTTAACTGGCATTTGAGAAGGCTGAATTCGCACTGTAAATTTTACTCTACATTACTCATGAAGTGATAAGTTGCCTTAATTCTTTCAGCATTAACTTGGCTAAATACATTAAAATATATATTTCTATATAGTTTATATATATACAGGTAGCTTATAATTCCTGTCTGTGAGAGAGCTGATCTGGCAGAGATTAGCTGACCTTTGATGTAAACAAAATACTGTAATTGGGATATTAACATAGCTAGCTGTCTCTTAAACACTTAAACAAATGTTTAAATAGGCAACTTCATCTAATAGACAACGACCTATTTGAGGCACATAGTAGTAATATACAATACATATATGTTGAAATTCCAGCTAGTGATATTAATGCCTTATTTTACTTCACTGAACTCCCCCTATAAAAATGCTAAGGGTAGAAGAATAAACCATTCCTAGTGGGAATTGTAGGGGTATCCTAGTGGGAATTGTAGGGCTCCATATGCTGTACCTCATCCCTATGAGATTTATACTCTGTGGAAGAGCTGACATGGATCTACTGCTCATAGTTACCCTTTTGGATTCAGATTAGGTCAAGAATTGGTTACTGTCCTCAGTCTGAATCTGTGCTGAACCACATGACAGGCCGGGAATCGTTGGTCATGTATGCTAGGTTGTGGGGGGTCCCAGAGCAAGACATTAATGAGTATGTGGAAGCCTTTCTGCATTCAATGCACCTGGAACCCATTGCTGACCAGTTTATCCACACGTACAGGTGAGACGTTGTGTCATTGCTGTTAAGTGAACTATCTTGTGCTTCTGTTGTTTAGAGTGAATGCCAACAAAGCCCACCTCTACCTCTGGCACATGGAGGCATTGATTAAAATAACCTAGCACCCTGCCAAGCTCAGACATCAGGAAAACAACATATCCTACTTGGAACTTGGATGGAGTCAACCTTTTGCATATTTGAACAATTTTTTGCATTAAAAAAAGAATCTCTGTAACTTCATGGAGATAACATACATGCACACACATGCACACACACACTCACACACACTCACACACACACACACACACACACACACACACACACACACACACACACTTGAATCATCCATTTTGAGTCTTATCTAGTAACCTGAATGTACAAACAATCCTATGAGTTAATGACATATATCACTCTCTCTTCTTCACATTATGGAGTGCTGGAAGCAAACGTAGGCTAAGCACTGCTATCGCCCTAATGGGAAACTCTTCAATTGTCTTCTTGGATGAACCATCTATTGGCATGGACCCAGTAGCCCAGCATCTGCTCTGGGACACAGTTACATGTATCTGTAAGACCGGTAAAGCTATCATCATAACTTCCCACAGGTAAGAGCCATTGGAAGCCTAGCTGGAAACTAGAAACTGCAATGGGTATAGGATGAAATTAATTTCTGCCAGGACTATGAGTCAGTAAACTTTCCTAAACATAGGAGTTACAGAGAAGCAACTGTAGGTGAACCTGCTACATGTGAGAGCTCAACTGACTGATACAATCAACTGAGAGAAATACTAGTTAGCAAATCCAATGAGGATTTGGCTATGTACTGCTTTAAATTTCCAAATGTCCTCTTTCCAAATATGATCTTAGTGGTGACCATCTGCAATGCCAAGGCTTCCAGCTCTAAGACTTCCAACCCTAGCTGTTTAATGTATTCCCTGAGTCTCCTAAGACATATCTTCTTTTTCCTCCCAGAATGGAAGAATGTGAGGCCCTCTGTTCTAGGCTGGCCATCATGGTGAAAGGGAGGTTTACATGCCTAGGCACCCCACAGCACGTCAGAAAGAGGTTTGGTCATGTATACACTCTAACAGTAAAGATCAATATTGCTAAGGATGAAGATAAAGTAGAAGAGTTCAAAAATTTCATTAAAGTAACTTTCCCAGGTAACATAGATAGGTGTAGTTGATTCATCACTATTAAGTCATGTTTACTATTCTGTTACATGGTTTCAATTATACTTCTCATTGAATTGCTCATGTTTATTGAACCCTTATACTAAACTCATTTTAATAATTCCTGTGAATTTCTATGCGTTGTGTAAAGTTTGTCTTCAACACTGGAGCCTTGCTGTTAGTTTGAAGAACAACCTATTGTCTTAGCAAAGGCCTGTATTGTTTTGGAATTTCTGTGTGATCCCTTTGACCAAGAACTCAATATACTATAACCCAGCCTTGGTTATAGAAGCTGTGTTTGGTGACAAGAAATGGACAATCAGGACTCAGTCCCCCCCACTATTTGGATACTTCATTAGAAGCACCTTCATATACTTCAGGCAATTTCTACTGGTTTCCATACCAGACCTCAAATGCCCCTCAATTATAGCTGTCTCTCCCCACATGCCCTCCTTCTCTCTCTCCACCTGATCCTGCCATTCTTGCCCCCTCCCAGCACTCAATCCACCCACAAAATTTCTTCTCCATGTCTTAGTCCCTTCCTCTGTACCTGACCTCTCTGAGCCTACAAATTATAGTTGAGTTATTATTATTATTATTATTATTTATTTATTTAATAATATCAACATCTATATATAAATGAATACAGACCATATTTTTAATCTTTCTGAGTCTGGGTTACCTCATTCAAGATGATGTTTTCTAATTCCATCCATTTGCCTACAAATTTCATGACAATTATTTTTAACAGTTGAAAAATACTTCTTTGTGTAAATGTACCATATGTTCTTTATCCATTCCTCAGTTGAGGGACATCTAGATTGTTTCTAATAACAAGCTATTATAAATAGAACAGTAACAAATGTAGTTGAGCAAGTGTCCTTGTGATAAGATGAAGTGTTCTTTTGATATACAACTGAATCTTGAGATTGATTCCCAATTTTCTGAAGAACTGCCATACTGATTTCCACACTTATGTCCATAGTGGCTATACAAGTTTGCACTCCCACCAGCAATGGATTAGTGTTCGCCTTACTCCACATCCTTGCCAGCATGAGCTTTCATTTATGTTTCAGATCATACCCATTCTAACAGGTATAAGATGGAATCTCAAAATAGTTTTGATTTGCATTTCCCCGATAGATAAGGATGTTGAGCATTTTTTTGTTTCTCAGCCATTTGAGTTTTCTCTTTTGAGGAGTTTCTGTTCAAATATGTACACATTTTAATTGCATTATTTGCCTTGATATCTAGGGTTTTTTTTTTATTTCTTTGGATATTTGGATTTATATAGTTTGGATATTAGCCTTCTGTTGGATGTGTAGTTAATGATATATACCTATATATCACAAGATATTTTAAAAAATAGAAATTAAAAGAATATATAGTATATGTATGTCTTTGTGTAAAGAACAGTGAATTCAAAACAAAGCAATTATGCTTAAGAGTCTGTTCTTAAATATTAATACAATAAAGAAAGCTAAGAGATGCTTAGCCATAGAAACTATAGGGACTTAACCAAGAAAGTGGTTGCCTTTAAGGAAGAGAAAATTAGTTGGTCACAACACAGATGACATCTAGAGTATTGGTGTTGGTTATATTTAACCTTACTGTGAGTCACTAAGCTATACATGATAGTTACTTTCTGTCACTCTGACAAATTACTATGACTAAGGCAACTTCTAGGAGAAAGTTTATTTGTTTTTATTAGATATTTTCTTTATTTACATTTCAAATGTTATCCCCTTTTCCGGTCCCCCCGCCCAGAACCTCCATATCCAGTCCCCCTTCCACCTGCTTCTATGAGGGTGTTCCCGCACCCACCCTCCCACTCCCACCATCCCACCCTGGCATGCCCCTACACTGGGGCATCTAGCCTTCACAAGACCAAGGGCCTCTCCTCCCATTGATGCCCAACAAGGCCATCCTCTGCTACATATGGGGCTGGAGCCTTGGGTTCCTCCATGTGTACTCTTTGGTTGGTGGTTTAGTCTCTGGGAACTCTGGGGGGGTTGGTTGGTTGATATAGTTGTTCTTCCTATGGTATTGCAAACCCCTTCAGCTCCTTCAGTCCTTTCTCTAGCTCCTCCATTGGGGACCCCATGCTCAGTCCAATGGTTGGCTACAAGAATCCACCTCTGTATTTGTCAGCAAGCACTTCTTGGCATCCACAATAGTGTCTTGGTTTGGTGACTGTGTATGAGATGGAACCCCAGGTGGGGCAGCCTCTGGATGGCCTTTCCTTCAGTCTCTGCTCCACACTTTGTCTCCATATTTCCTCCTGTGAGTATTTTGTTCCCCTTTCTAAGAAGAACCGAAGCATCCACACTTTGGTCTTCCTTATTCTTGAGCTTCCTGTGGTCTGTGAATGGTATCTTGGGTATTCAGAGCTTTTTGGCTAATATTCACTATCAGTGAGTATGTACCATTTGTGTTCTTTTGTGATTGGGTTACTTCACTCAGGGTGATATTTTCTAGTTCCATCCATTTGCCAGCAAATTTTATAAATTCATTGTTTTTAATAGCTGAGTAGTACTCCATTGTGTAAATGTGCCACATTTTCTGTATCCATTCCTCTGTTGAAGGACATCTGGGTTCTTTCTAGCTTCTGGCTATTATAAATAAGGCTGAGTGGAGCATGTATCCTTGTTATATGTTGGAGCATCTTTTGGATATATGCCCAGGAGTGATCCTCAGGTAGTACTGTGTCCAATTTTCTGAGAAACTGCCAGATGGATTTCCAAAGTAGTTGTACCAGCTTGCAATCCCACCAGCAATGAAGGAGTATTCCTCTTTCTCCACATCCTCGCCAGCATCTGCTGTCACCTGAGTTTTTGAACTTAGCCATTTGGACTGGTGTGAGGTGGAATCTCAGGGTTGTTTTGATTTGCATTTTCCTGATGACTAAGGATGTTGAACATTTCTTTAGGTGCTTCTCCGCCATTCGATATTTCTCAGTTAAGAATTCTTTGTTTAGCTCTTTACCCCCTTTTTTAATAGGTTTATTCAATTCTCAGGAGTTTAACTTCCTGAGTTCTTCATATATATTAGATATTAGCCCTCTATCAGATGCAGGGTTGGTAAAGATCTTTTCCCAATCTGTTGGTTGCTGTTTTGTCCTGTTGACAGTATCCTTTGTCTTACAGAAGCTTTGCAATTTTATCAGGTCCAGTTTGTCAATTCTTGATCTTAGAGCATAAGCCATTGGTGTTCTGTTCAGGAAATTTTCCCGTGCCCATGTGTTCGAGACTCTTCCACATTTTCTCTTGGGTTTTACAAATGGTCATGTAAGCTATGATTTTTTTTCCAGATTTAATTAGCCAACTCTCTGCAGTTTTTCAAACTATAAGTAATAAGGTAGTATTTTGTAAGGAAGTAAATATATTGAGATAATTAAGCTCATCCCTGTTAGTGATTATAATCTTGAGGATTATATCATCCTTTGTATTAATTGAACATATTTTCTCTGGCATATGTGGGGACCATTAAAATAGACACTACATAGGAGTTTTTAAAAACTACCAAATAGTAGTATCCAGAGCACACCTGTAATTCTAGAACATGATAAGCAAAGGCAGTTGGATTACCATAAATTCAAGGTCAGCCTGGGCTACATAGCAAGTTTCAGATCACCCTAGACTAGCTTCAGGCCAGCCAACATTATAAAACAATACTGTATTATCATCATTATTATTATTATTATTATTATTATTATTATTATTACAAAGAAACACTATGATCCTCTCCATTACTCACTTGTCAAAAATCTTTCTCTTCTTAGGTAACATCAAATTCCAGGAATTTCATGGGACTATTGGCTACTATATTCAAAGCAAGGAAATCTGCTGGGGGAAGGTGGTTGTGAAATTCATGCCAATCTAATGTGTTAATAGAGGGCAAATAGAAAATATTGGGACTTAAGCATATGGAATGAGAATCTAATTAGAAGAGAATTAGAAATTTTGTTACTTTCCCAAGGCCTCCTGAATTTAATTGAGTCTTCTGACTCCTAAATTTTATTATTATGCCATGTTCAACAAGAGGATGGTGATGGTTAGTTAGACATGGATGGGTAGGCCTGCAGTCCCTGAACTCTGGAGACTGGGACAGGATAATCTCCAGTTTGAGTCCAGCCTGGGCTACATGTAGAATTTCTGTCTAAAAAGTGTGTGTATGCAGAATGATGTGGCAGGCACTAACGCTGCTTCCTACCTGCTTCTCCATCATTCTCTCTTGTGCTTTGTGGCTTCTTTTATCTTTTTGTCCAGGTTGGGGAAGGTCAAGTGAGGGAAGGGTCACCTAGAGATACTATGTGATAACTTTGCCTTTGTTTGTTTGTTTGTTTGTTTTAAGGTATTTGAAATTTTGGAGGAAGCTAAAGAGCTGTTCAAGTTAGAAGACTATTCTGTCAAACAAGTAACCCTCGAACAAATCTTTCTGACCTTCGCTAATACTGATAAAATGAGAACTTATCAGGAAATAAAGCTGTTGTAAGCTTGCAATCCAACCAGTGACCCTCTTTCTCAGACTGCTGCCTACACCAAACACTTAGAAGCCTTGTGATATACATCTACAAATAAAAACCCTGAGGGGGGATAGTTTGCAAGCTTTAAAAGTTAAAGTGAATAATGGATTATCTGAACTATGAAGATACATTTTGCTCTACTTCTAAATTTAAAAGTTAGCACTTTATTCTCCTTCTGCCTCCCATGCATAGCTCTAAAAGCCTCTTCAGATCTTAGTCGTGAACTAAGCCAAACTCTTAGTTCTGACACTAACCAGCTTCTTTATCTTTGCTTATTTTCTCTCCACTTCAGGTGTCCTGTCTGTTGACCAGGACTGACATTTTCTACCTTTATGAGTTCAGAGGTTGGAGTGGGGTCATTTAAAAAAAAGCATATTGATCAGTAGAAAATAAGCCATTATTTTTCTTTAGGACTATTGTTTTTATGTATATCCACATTTTCCTGCTCTCTTTTTCTTTTTTTGGACACCTTCATTGATTTGGTTACTTGGCAGTTGTGAAAAATGATGCAATAAACACTGGTGTACAACTAACAAGTAATAATAATAAAAGTTAGAGGCTAGAGTGATGGCCTAGTAGTTAAGACCACTTGTTGTACAATCGTGAGAAACAGAATTACAATCTTAAAACATACAAAACAAAGTTGGTTATCCCATAAATACCTGTAACCCTATATTGAAGAAGAGTAGAGACAAGAACATCATTGGAGCTTGCTGACTTTCAGCCTTGCCAAGAAAATGTAAGTCCCAAGTTCAAGGAGAGGCTATGCCTCAAAAGAATAAGCAGAAAGTACACACATAAACACACAGGCACATAGACAAATACCACTTTTTAAAGTTAGCTTTTCAGTCTGCTGGCATGGGAACCCTGAATCAAAGCCAGAGGAGTTCACTAAAGCAATAACAAGGGAATATCATGAGTTATGTCGGTTCGTTAATATTTAATTCTTGCAAATAAGCACAAACAGCCAAATGATGCTCATGTTATGGGAGAGGAACTCTGAGTTTCTGGCCATCTTTCTAGAATGTAATATTAGTATTAAACTTGGAATTTAGGCCATTGCTCTAAAATCATCCAAAACTAGTCTGCCACAAAAAGTCACAATTTAGCAGGGGCCTAGCCCCAGACTTTTAATGCATGAACCAGTTTTGTTTTGAGCTGTCTTTGACTGGTAAATTGTGCCCTTCCCCTAGCCTGGCAGGGGCCTGGCCTCCCTACGTTTAAATCTTCCTGCCAGAGACTTGAGCAACTAACTGCCCACCTGCTGAGCTGCTGAAGAGCTTCCTTTGTGACTCAATCCAGCTGAAACAAAGGGATTGGTCCTTGGGTTTTCCCATAAGTATTCAGAGCTGAATATTAAAATTTGAGCCTTGATCAGAGACTTTGTCTTGGCTTGTTATTTCTCTCAGTCTGCCCATCCTAATTCCATCCTTCCAGGTGTACCCAGTTCTCCATGGCCACTGGACAGCTACAGGTGGCACTCGAACAAGAGGACCAGACATGGAGAGACCAACTGAGGGACGCTGTCTTCGGTGGAGCTCCACAGAAAACGGTAGAAGTTATGTATCCCGGATGGTGGTAAGCAACATACAGCATTAATGTTAGCGTTGATTGCAAGGGTGCAAAACGGATACAGGCTAGACTGAGTCAGAGTCAGCCCAACGTTGCTATCAGCTGGTGGGGGGGGGAGGGGAGCAGCGCATTGGAATGGGGAATTTTATATAGGCAATTGTCCGCAGTCAAGAACTGCATCAGGCGAGAGGAGTAGGGCTTAAAATAAAAAGAGTAAACAACAACAACAAAAATAAAATAAAAATAAAAGATGCTAGATATTCAAATGACATGAGAGAGAGAACCCAAGAGAGAAGGAAAATGGAGAAGTCCTGCTTCCTCTTTGGCCCCTACAGGAGACATCCTAGGTTCTGGTTACATCAAGTTCTCTTCCCTCTCTGTCTATTGTCTGCCTTTGGTGCACCAATCTGTCCACTTATCAATGGGTCTTGAGGCCTGTGAGTGCAGAGATGGCATTATGGCAGTGGGGTAGATGAGAGAGGGAAGAAGTTATTTACTGTAGCTGTCCAGTGGCCATGGAGAACTGGGTATACCTGGAAGGGGAGCTGGGGATGGAATTAGGATGGGCAGACTGAGAGAAATAAGGAGCCAAGACAAAGTTCCCCAGTGTGGGAGAATGTTAGGACAGGGAAGTGGGAGTGGGTGGGTTAGTGAGCAGAGGGAGCAAGGATGGGATAGGGGGTTTTCAGAGGAGAAACCAGGAAAGGGGATTACATTTGAAATGTAAATAAAGAAAATATCAAAGGAAGAAAACAACAAACAAAGAAAGAAAAGGAAATAAAATCTAGCCACAGTGCTCCATACCCAAATACCACCGGAAGACTGCGGGTCTAGCCGGGCTCCCAGGAGTGCTGAGAAGCCTGTGAGCACAAGTAAGACCACCACTTCTGTTCAGAGGGACCTGCCCGGAGCCCTCAGTACACAGGAACTGAGGAACAACTTGGAACAGGAACCTTCTGGTTTCCCTCTGGGCCCGGAGCTGATCCTGTGCCACAGCTCTCCATACCCAAATACCACCAAGAGAGAGCTGGTCTTCCAGGAGTGTGGACATGCATATGAACACAGGTAAAACCACCACTTCTGTCAAATTCCTGGCCCAAGAGGGACCCACCCAGAGTCATCAGAACACAGGAACCAAGAAACAACCACTGGCAGGATCCTTTAGAATTCCATCTACACACCAGAGCTGACCCTGGGCCACAGCTCTCCACACCCAGATTCATCCCAGAGAGAACTAGTCTCCCAGGAGTACTGACACACAGGCTTACAGGAGGGACAAGCCACAGTCAGAGACAGCAAGACCATCTAACACCAGAGATATCCAGATGGTGAGAGGCAAGGGCAAGAACATAAACAACAGAAACCAAGGCTACTTGGCATCACTAGAATCCAGTTCTTCTACCACAGTGCACCCTGGATACCCCAACACACCAGAGAAGCAAGACTCTGATTTAAAGTCACATCTCATGATGATGATAGAGGACTTTAAGAAGGACATGAATAACTCCCTTATAGAAACATGGAAGAACACAGGTAAACAGCTAGAAGCCCTTAAAGAGGAAACACAAAAATCCCTTACTCTGACAGTACCTGACTAATACAGATGTAGAGGCTCACAGACATCCATTGAACTGAGTACAGGGTC
>NW_022196904.1:109561121-109587164 GCF_008632895.1 Mastomys coucha
GAGGGGAAACTGGGAAAGGAGAAATCATATGACATGTAAATAAAGAAAATATCTAATAATAAAAATAAATAAATAAATACACAACCAAACAGGTGAAGGAATTGAACAAAACCATCCAGGATCTAAAAATGGAAATGGAATCAATAAAGAAATCACAAAGGGAGACAATCCTAGACATAGAAGACTTAATAAAGAGATCAGGAGTCATAGACACAAGCATCACCAACAGAATACAAGAGATAGAAGAATCTCAGGTGCAGAAGATACCATAGAAAACATTGATATAACACTCAAAGAAAATGCAAAACACAAAACTCTCCTAAACCAAAACATCTGGGACAAAATGAGAAGACCAAACCTAAGGATAATAGGTGTAGAAGAGAGTGAAGACTCCCAACTTTAAGACTTTTAACATGAAAGGGTTTTGAATTTTGTCAAAGGCTTTTTCAGCATCTAAGGAGATGATCATGTGAGGTTTTTATTTACTTTGTTTACGTGGTGGATTACATTGATGAATTTTTGAATATTGAACCATCCCTGCATTTCTGGGATGAAACCTACTTGATCATGGTAGATGATGTTTTTGATGTGTTCCTGGATTTGGTTTACAAGTATTTTAGCATCAATGTTCATAAGAGGATTAGGTCTGAAATTCTCTTGTTGAATCTTTGTGTGGTTTAGGTATCAAGGTGACTGTGGCTTCATAGAGTGGGTTTGGCAGTGTTTCTTCAGTTTCTGTTTTGTGGAATAGTTTGAGGAGTATTGGTATTAGCTTTTCTTTGAAAGTCTGGAAGAATTCTGCGTGAAAGCTATCTGGCCTTGGCCTTTGTTGTTGTTGTTGTTGCTGTTGTTGTTATTGTTGTTGTTATTGGGAGACTATTAATGACTGTTTCTATTCCTTAGAGGTTATAGGACTGTTTAAATAATTTACCTGATCTTGATTGTTTACATATGTGCTTTTTAACAAAAGCAATATACACCAAGCCAATAGGCAATATCTAATTAAATGGAGAGAAACTTAAAGCAACTCCACTAAAGTCGGGACCAAGAAAAGGATGCCCACTCTCTCCCTGTCTATTCAATATAGTGCTTGAAGTTCTAGCTAGAGCAATAAGACAACTAGAGGAGTTCAATGTGATACAAATTGGAAAGGAAGACATCAAAGCATCACTATTCATGGATGATATGATGGTGTACATGAGCAACCCAAAAAAATCTACTAGAGAACTCTTATAGCTAATAAACACCTTCAGCAAAATGACTGGATACAAAATTAACTCCAATAAATCTGTAACCCTCCTTTATACAAATGATAAATGAGCCAAGAAAAAAGTTAGGGAAACAACATCCTTTATAATAGCCATGAATAATATGAAATATATTGGTGTAACTCTAACCAACCAAGTGAAAGATCTAAATGACAAGAACTTCATTTCACTGATGAAAGAAATTGAGGAAGATATTAGAAGATGGAAAGATCTCCCATGCTTATGCATAGATAGGATTAGCATAGTGAAAATGGCCATCTTACCCAAAACAATTTATAGATTCAGTGCAATTCCTATCAAAATTCCAGCACAATTCTTTACAGACCTTAACAGAGCAATTCTCAACTTCATATGAAAAAACAAAAAACCCAGGATACCTAAAACAATCCTGAACAATAAAAAAATAAAAAAAAACTTACAGAGGTATCAGCATCCCTAACCTCAAGCTGTACTACAGAGCAATAGTAATAAAAAAATGCATGGTATTAGTAGTATTAGTATAGGAACAGATAAGTTGATCAATTGAATCAAAGACCCTGAAGTAAATCCACACACCTATGGATACTTGATTTTTTACAAAGGAGCCAAAACCATACAATGGAAAAAAGAAAGCTTCTTCAAGAAATGGTGTTGATTGCCGGGCAGTGGTGGCGCATGCCTTTAATCCCAGCACTTTGGAGGCAGAGGCAGGTGAATTTCTGAGTTCAAGGCCAGCCTGGTCTACAGAGTGAGTTCCAGGACAGCCAGGGCTACACAGAGAAACCCTGTCTTGAAAAACCAAAAAAAAAGAAAGAAAGAAAGAAAGAAATGGTGTTGATCTACTTGGATGTCTACATCCAAAGAATGTAAATAGACCCATATCTATCACCCTGCAAAAAAACCTGAGTCCAAGTAGATTAAAGACCTCAAAACCATATACACTAAATCTAATAGAATAGAAACTGGGAAATAGCCTCGAACTCATTGGTACAAGAGACAACTTCCTAAACAGAACGCCAATGGCTCGGGCTCTACCATCAACAGTTGATAAGTGGGACCTCATGAAACTGACAAGCTTCTGTAAGACAAAGGACACCACCAATAAGACAAAATGGTAGCCTACAGATTGAGAAAGAATCTTCAACAATTTGACAAATAGCTAATATCCAAAATTTATAAAGAACCCAAGAAGTTAGACACCAACATAACCCAATTTAAAAATAGGGTACAGATCTAAACAAAGAATTCTTAACAGAGGATTCTCTAATGGCCAAGAAGCATTTAAAGAAATGTCCAATACCATGCGTTTTTTATCACTATTGCTCTGTAGTACAGCTTTAGGTCAGGGATGGTGATACCCCTGGAAGTTCTTTTATTGTTGAGAATTGTTTTGGCTATCCTGGGTTTTTTTGTTTTTCCATATGAAGTTGAGAATTTGCTCTTTCCATTTCTGAAGGATTGCTTTGGAATTTTGATGGAGATTGCATTGAATCTGTAGATTGCTTTTGGTAGGATGGCCATTTTTACTATGTTACTCCTACCATTCCATGAGTATGGGAGATCTGCCCAACAGTGGGGAAATGGAACTGGAAGAGACCACCTCCAGCATATGGACATGACCCCAAGTTGAGGCAGGGAGCCCCCCACTCATCTTCAAAATGTTCAACCCAGAATTGTTCCTGTCTAAAGGAAATGCAGGGACAAAAATGGAGCAGAGACTGAAAGAAAGGCCACCCAGTGACCAGCTCAACATGGGATCCATTCTATGGGTGTACATCAAATGCTGGCACTATTACTAAGACCATACTGTACATGCAGACAGGAGCCTGGCATGGCTTTCCTCTGAGAGGCTATATCAGCACCTGACTGAGACAAATGCAGATACTTACAGCCAAACATTAGATTAAGGTCAGGGACCAAAATGGAAGAGTTAGAGGAAGAACTGAAGGAACTGAAAGGGATTGCAACCTCATAAGAAAAACAACAGTGTCAACTAACTCAGACCCCTCAGAGCTCCAAGAGACTAGGCCAAAAAACTAAGGAGCATACATGGGTTGGTTTGTGGTCCTGGGCACATGTGTAGAAGAGGACTGTCTTGTATGGCCTCAGTGGGAAAGGATGAGCTTAAACCTGTGGAAACTTGATACCCCAGGGAAAAGGGATGCTGGTAGGGGTGAAGTGCGGTAGGTGGTCAGGAGAGGGAGCATCCACTCAGAGATAGGGGGGAAGGGAGTTGGGTGAAGAACTGGGAGAGGGAACTGGGAAGGGGGGCAACTTTTAGAATGTAAATAAATAAAATAATTTAATAAAGATTTAAAAGATAATGTTCAAAGTTCTTAGTCATGAGGAAATTCAAATTAAAATGACTCTGAGATTCAATTTTGCACAAGTCAGAATGGCTGACATCAAATACTCAGGTAACAGCATATGCTAGCAAGGATGTGGAGCAAGGGGAACATTCCTCCATTGCTGGTGGGACTGCAAACGTACAACCACTTTGGAAATCAATTTGGTAGTCTCTCAGAAAATTGGAAATATTTCTACCTGAAGACCCAGCTATACCACACCTAGGCATATACCCCAAATTTGCCCCACTATACCACAGGATACCTGTTCAATCATGTTCATAGCAGCTTTATTTGTAATTGCCAGAAACTAGAAACAACCTAGATGTCCCTCAGTTGAAGAATGGATAGAGAAAATATGGTTCATCTATGCAATGGAGTGCTATTCAGCTATTAAATACAAAGACATCATGGATTTTGCAGGCAAATGGATGGAACTTGAGAATATCATCCTGAATGAGGTAACCCAGGCCCAAAAGGACATGCATGGTATATACTCATAAGTGTACATTAGCCATAAAATATAGGATACCCAGGCACTCCACTGACCATAAGAAGCTAAACAAGAAGGAAAGCCCAAGTGAGGATGCTTGAATCTCACTTAGGAGGAATAAAATAGTCATAGAAGGCTGATGGAAGGAGGGAATTGGATGGAAGAGGGAATGAGAAGGGGAATTGGGGAATCAGGATCAGGTGTGGGGAGCAACAGGATAGAGAGCCAGAGGGCCAGGAGAATAAGTGGAAATCTGCAGCTGGTGGAGTTGGGGAACATCATGAAGATGGGCCAGGGACCTGTGATGGGGAACACTCCCAAGAATCAATGCGGGCAACCTCAGCTGAGATTCACAGCAGTTGGGATATGGAACCTGAAGAGGCCACCTCCTGTAGTCAGTCAGAAACCCCAGTGGATTGACAGGGACACCAATCCACCCACAAAACTTTGAACCCAAAATTTATCCTGTCTACAAGAAATGCAGGAATGGTGGGGGGGGGGTGGAACAGAGACCAAAGGAAGAGCCAAGCAATTACTTACTGACCCAACTAGAGACCATGGACAAGCACCAATCTCTGACACTATTAGTGATACTCTGTTACGCTTGCAGATAGCAGCCTACTATGGCTGTCCTCTGTGAGGCTCCACTCAGCTCATAACTCAGAGGGATGCAGAGACCCACAGCCAAACACTGGTTGAAGCTTGGGAACTCTTATCAAAAAATTGGGTAAAGGACTGAGGACCCTAAAAAAGATAGGAACTCCACAGGAAGACCAACAGAGTCAGCTAACTGGTACCCTTGGGAGCTCTCAGAGACTGAACCATTAACCAAAAAGTATACACGGGCTGGACCTAGGTCTCCTGCACATATATAGCCCAGTCTTCATGTGGGTCCTGAACAAACGCAGTGGGGGCTCTCTCTAAAGCTGTTGCCTGTCTGTGAAGTGCATTCCTCTAGCTGGGCTGCCTTGTCTAACCTCAGTGGGATAGGATGTGCCTAGCCCTGCAGAGACTTGATGTGCTAGGGTGAGAGGATACCCAGGGGAGCCTCCACCCTCTCAGAGGAGTAGGGGCCGGGGGAGAGAGGAAGAGAGGAAGGCAGAGAGAGGAGAGACTATGGAAGGGGGAAACCACGAGAAGGTGCAGCAATAGGGATGTAACGTGAATAAAGTTTAAAAAGAAAAAAAGAAAAACTTGTAGCTGTCCCTTGCTACTTTGTCAGCCTTTCTCTGACCCAACTGCCCTCCAGCCCAGTTTCTTTCCCTTTTCCCTCTGTCCCCCTGCGGGGAGCTCCCACTCTTTTGCTCAGTCACCAGGACGGAGCCCTCTTGTTCTCCCTTTCCTGGTGCTCCTCGCCCCCCAAGGCTTCCACTTCTACTCGCAGTTTTTCCAGTCGCACAGCCAACTGCAACTCTTTCAGAAATGAGAGAGCAGAGCAAACTCTTTTGCTTTCCCATTTCAGCTAGTTTTTGTTTCTCAGGTCCCTCGATTCCCACCCACAATTTTCCAAGCTGCACAGACATTCTCCCAACCTTTTTTGAAACAGACTATAAGAAAAAAAAGCAAAACCAGAAAATATCTTCTGGGAGCAAAGCAAAGGGCGCCTCGTTGGTAGTCACCACAGTGAGCTTTCTGCTGGCCTCTGGGGAATCCATTTCTTCATACACGCCCATCTTCTCTACAGTGCGTGAAATCAAATTTCCCAGCTTCCCTGGCCCCAGCTTATAGCTGCCCTTTGGCTACTTTATGGGTTATTCTTTCTTCCATCCTTCTCCAACCCTTTTCTTCCACCCTTTCAAACCCCTAACACTAGATAGCAGAAAAAGGATAAAAAAGGAAAGGGAATAAATTCAGGGTCATAAAGCTGGCAATGTTATCAATAGACTACTTCTTGTTGATTAGAGGAATCAAGTTCCTTGGGACAAGTTTAATCTTCACCATCAGGCTCTCTAATTTCTTGTTGTTGTATCTTCTTCACACAGGACTACTTAACAAACAACTAACAATCCACCATCAACCAACCCTGACTCTCTGGGACCTACCATCGTGTGTGTGTGTGTGTGTGTGTGTGTATGTGTGTGTATCCTCTGAAAAGTCCCCAGAATTCCAAATGTCACACAATCACAGAAACTATCCGCAGCTGAAAAAAAAAAAAAAATCACACCTCTCCTAGAGTACAAACAAGGGAAATCATAGTTGCTGAGCACAATCTGAAGCAGCCCTACATCCCCATACCTGGGATTAATGTGAAAACATATTCTTATAATATTTATATATTTTAAAAGAAATCAAAATTTCAGGATTCTCACTATAAAAACCAACTATAACCAAATAAAAGCACACAAAAGAACTGTGGAGCCTGGTTCCTACCTATGATGGCCGGGAGCAGAGATACAAAGCTGGACCCCATCCCACACAGCACACACACCATTTGCAGCTCGACCACACACACACACCACCACCACCACCACCACCACCACCACTACCACCACCACTACCACCACCACTCGAGCCAGGTATTCAGACACATCTAGCTTCACAGGTAAGACCTTAAACCCCGCTCAAGCATACCGAAGAAGCAGATTCCCCACCCAGTCAGAGACCCAGGCCACCTTCTGGTTCCCACCTGAGCCAGTGGGGAGCAGAGACCCAATGTTGGACCTAATCCCACACAGTCCACTCCCAGGATCACAGGAAGGACAGGCTCCAGTCAGAGACAGGGAGGCCAGATAACACCAGAGACAACCAGGTGGCAAGAGGCAAGCATAAGAACATAAGCAACAGAAATCAATTTGACTTGGCAACATCAGAACCCAGTTCTCAGCAACTCCTGAATACCCAAACACACCCTTAAAACAAGATTCAAATCTAAACTTTCATTTCATGAAGATAATAGAGGACTTTAAGAAGGACATAAATAACTCCCTTAGAGAAATGCAAAAGAACGCAAGTAAACAAGTAGAAGCCCTGAAAGAGGAAACATATAAATCCCTTAAAGAAATACAGGAGAACACAATCAAACTGGTGAAGGAACTGAACAAAAATGGAAGTAGAATCATTAAAAAAACTCAAAGGGTGACAACTCTGGAGATGGAAAACCAAGGCAAGAGAAAAGGAGTTAAAGATACAAACATCACCAACAAAATACAAGAGATAGAAGAGAGAATCTCAGCGGCAGAAGATACAATACAAGACAGACACAACAGTCAAGGAAAATACAAAAGGCAAAAAGCTCCTATATGAAAACATTCAAGAAATCCAGGAAACAAGGAAAAGACCCAACCTGAGAATAATAGGTATAAAAGAGGGTGAAGATTCCCAACTCAAATGGTCAGCAAGCATCTTCAACAAAATCATAGAAGAAAACTTTCCTAACCTAAAGAAAGAAATGCCCATAAACATATAAGAAGCCTATAGAACACCAAACAGATGGGACCAGAAAAGAAGTTCCTCTTGTCATATAATAATTAAAACACCAAATGCACAGAACAAAGGAAGAATATTGAAAGCAGTAAGGGAAAAAAGGTCAAGTAACATATAAAGGAAGACATCAGAATTACACTGACTTCACACCAGAGACTATAAAAGCCAGAAGATCTTGGGCAGATGTCATACAGACCCTAATAGAACACAAATACCAGTCCAGACTACTATATCTAGCAAAACTCTAGATTGAAAAACCAAAGTATTCCAAGACAAAACCAAATTTAAACAATATCTTTCTACTAATCCAGTCCGACAGAGGATAATAGAAGAAAAGTCCAACACAAGGAGGAAAATTACACCCAAGAAAAAGCAAGAAATTATTCTTTTCACAACAAACCCAAAAAAAGAGAAACACACAAACATAATTCCAACTCTAATAACAAAAATAACATGAAGAAAAGAGCATTGGTCCCTAATATTTCTCAACATCAATGGACTCAATTCCCCAATAAAAAGACATAGGCTAACATTTTGCTGCATGCAGGAAACATACCTCAAAGTAAAAGAATGGAAAAATTTTTTCCAAGCAAATGGTCCCAAAAAACAAGCTGGAGTGGCCATCCTAATATCCAACAAAATAGACTTTCAACCAAAAATTATCAAAAAAGATGGGGAAGGTCACTACATACTTATCAAAGGAAAAATCCACCAGCCTGAACTCTTATTTCTGAATATCTATGCCCTAAATGCAAGGGCACCCACATTTGTAAAAGAAATGCTACTAAAGCTCAAAACACACATTGAATAATAGTGGGAGACTTCAACACCCTACTCTCACCAGTGGACAGATCATGGAAACACTAACTAAACAGAGACACAGTAAAACTGACAGGAGTTATAGACTAAAAGGATTTAACATATCTATAGAACATTTCATTTGAAAACAAAAGAATATACCTTCTTCTCAGCACACCATGGTACCCTCTCAAAAAATCGACCATATACTCAGATACAAAACAAACCTCAACAGATACAAGAACATTGAATTAGTTCCATGTATTCTATCTGACCACCATGGACTAAGGCTGATCTTCAATAACAACAAAAATAACAGAAAACCCACATACACTTGGAGGCTGAACAACTATCCCCTCAATGATAACTTGGTCAGGGAAGAAATAAAGAAATTAAAGACTTTTTAGAATTTAATGAAAATGAAAGCACAACATACCCAAACTTATGGGAAACAACGAAAGCAGCGCTAAGAGGAAAACTCCTAGCTCTGAGTGCCTCCAAAAATAAACTGGAGAGAGCATACACCAGCAGCTTAACAGCACACCTGAAAGCTCTAGAACAAAAAGAAGCAAATACACCCAAGAGGAGTAGATGGCAGGAAATAATCAAACTCAGGGCTGAAATCAACCAAGCTTGAGGTCAGGGATGGTGATTCTTCCATGTTTTCTTATTGTTGAGAATAGTTTTCACTATCCTAGTTTTTTTTGTTTTTCCAAATAAATTTGAGAATTGCTCTTATTAATTGGTCAGTTTTACTATATTAATCCTGCTAATCCATGAGCATGGGAGATCTTTCCATCTTCTGAAGTCTTTGATTTCTTTCTTCAGTGACTTGAAGTTCTTGTCATATAGATTCACTTGCTTGGTTAGAGTCACACCAAGATATTTTATACTATTTGTGACTATTGTGAAGGGCATCATTTCCCTAATTTATTACTCATCCCTTTTATCCTTTAAGTAGAGGAAGGCTACTGATTTGAGTTAATTTTGTACCCAGCTACTTTGCTGAAGTTGTTTACCAGCTGTAGGAGCTCTTTGGTAGAATTTTTTGGGTTGCTTATGTATATTATCATATCATCTGCAAATAGTGATATCTTGACTTCCCCCTTCCCAATTTGTATTTCTTTGATCTCTTTTTGCTGTCTAATTGCTCTGGCTAGGACTTCAAGCACTATACTGAATAGGTAGGGAGAGCGTGGCAGCCTTGTCTAGCCCCTGACTTTAGTGGGATTGCTTTGAGTTTCTTCCCATTTAGTTTGATGTTGGCTACTGGTTTGCCATCAGACTGAACTTAGGGACCCAGGTGGGGGAACTGGCAGAAGGACTGGAGGAGCTGAGGGGGATTGCAACCCCATTGGAAGAACTACATTGGCTGGCCTGACCACCCAGTTCTCCGAGAGACTAGACCACCAACTAAGGAGTGTACCTAGAGCTATCCATGGCTCCAGATATGTAGCAGAAGATGGCCTTACCCGAGAGCAATGAGAGGGGAGGCCCTTGGTCCTGGGGAGGCTTGATGCCCCAGAGTAGGGGGATGCTGACGTGGGGTGGGAGAGTGTGGGTGGGAAGGGGAGCACTCTCATACAGGCAAAAGGGAGAGGGGAGAATAGATGTAGGATGGGGGTGTAGCAGAGGAGTAACCAGGAAGTGGGATAACATGGGATGGGGGTTGGTAGAGGGGGTAACCAGGAAGTGGGGTATCATTTGAGATGTAAACGAATGGAATGATTAATAATTTAAAAAAGAAAGAAAAGCCGGGAGGTGGTGGCGCACGCCTTTAATCCCAGCACTTGGGAGGCAGAGGCAGGTGGATTTCTGAGTTCGAGGCCAGCCTGGTCTACAGAGTGAGTTCCAGGACAGCCAGGGCTACACGGCTACACAGAGAAACCCTGTCTTGAAAAACCAAAGGAAAAAAAAAAAGAAAGAAAAGAAAAGAACTGTGGAGTCATTATTTGTTAGTCACCTACTCTTGAACATAAGGCCTGCCATGGAGAAGTTGATATATCCAATGTCATTACATTGGAGAAAACTGATTTCCCCTTTCTCTACAGGTATAAATGACAGTTCAGCTGTTAAGCTTTACCCTCATGCCTAGGTTTTCAGTTATTCACTCATTTTTTAAATATATATATTTAAAATATAAATATATATAATGAGATAAAACAAAAACTACTTCATCAAAGTTGGAAAAAAACAACAGAAAGAAATGAGCATAGGAGAAGGCACAAGAGTCAGAGACCCACTCATCTGCACACTTAATCCCACAAAAACACTGAACTGAAAGCCCTAACATGAGGACCTGATGCAGACCCATACGGGTCTTGTGAATGCTGTCTCAGTCTCTGAGTTCACATGAGCTTCCCTCATGTTGATTTAGAGGCCTTGTGTTCTTGGTGTCCTCCACCTCCTCTGGCTTACATTCTTTCTTCCTCCTCTTCCACAGGGTTTCTTGAGTTCTGGGGGGAGAGATTTGATGGAGACAACTCATTTAAGGCTGAATTTTCCAAGGTCTCTTATTCTCCATGTAAATGTCTGGCTGTGGGTCTCTGTTCTTAAGGGATTAATTTAAAAATCTGTACTTCAGGCCGGGCGGTGGTGGCACACGCCTTTAACCCCAGCACCTGGGAGGCAGAGGCAGGCGGATTTCTGAGTTCAAGGCCAGCCTAGTCTACAGAGTGAGATCCAGAACAGCCAAGGTTACACAGAGAAACCCAAAAACCAAAACCGGAAAAAAAAAATCTGTACTTCAGGTTTATTGTACTTTCTAGAGGGTCTTCCCCACCTCCTACCTCTCCGAGGTTACATATTTCCATTCATCCTGCTGGCCCTCAAGGCTTCTCTCCTGCCTCCACCCACCCATACCTAATCATGTTCCCCTCTTCCCCTCCTCCTCTCCTCTCCCATTCTGGTCCCTCCCTCCCTCTGGCTCCTGTGATTGCTTTCTTTTCTCTCCCAAGTTGGATTGAAGCATCCTCACTTAGGCCCTTCTGCTTGTTAACCTTGAGTCCTGTGGAGTTTATCCTAGGTATTCTGTATGTTTTTGGCTAATATCTGCATATTAGTGAGTATATAGAGACTCTCAGGACTCAGAGGGAGGGACCTTAGATGAAATGCCCTACACTGGGGAGAGGAAACTTCTAGAGTCCACCTCCAGTAGAAAGTCAGGTTATAAAGTGGAGGGATGGAGTTGACATCTCAGTCAAAAACTCTGACCCAGAATTGGTTCTGTCTAAAAGAACGACAGGGACAAAAATGGAGAAGAGACCGAGAGAAAGACGGTCCAGTCACTGGCCCAACTTGGGATTCATCTCAAGGGGAGGCTCCAAGGCCTGACACTATTACTGGTGTTATGGTGTGCTTACAGATAAGAGCCTAGCATGGCTGTCCCCTGAGAAGCCTAACAAGCAGCTGGCTGAGACAGATGCAGATACTTACACCCAACCATTAGACTGAAGTCAGGGAACCTTGTGGTTGAATTAGGGAAAGGCTGGAAGAAGCTGAGGAGAAAGTCAACCCCATAGGAAGACCAGCAGTCTCAACTAACCTAGACCCCTGAGATCTCTCAGACACTGAGCCACCAACCAGGCAGCATACACTAGCTGGTCCAAAGCCCCCAACACATATACAGCAGAGGACTGCTTCATCTGGCCTTAGTGGGAGAAGATGTTCCTAACCCTCAAGAGACTTGAGGCTCCAGTGAGTAGGGATGTCTGGTGGAGCCGGGGAGCGGGGAGGGAAGCAGGCGAGAGGGGACATCCTCTGGAAGACAGAAGGAGGAAGAATGGGATGGGGAACTGTGGAAGGGTGGACCTGGGGACAGGGGCAACAACTAGACTGTTAAAAATTAAAAGTAATAATTTTTTTAAAAAATTTGTACTTCATTAAGCTGAATACTCTGAAACAATCAACACATTTCTAGATTCCTCCAAATGACTGAAGTAAAAACAAGAATAGATAAACCACCTAAACTGACCCATAACAAATGAGGATATTAAAACAATAATTTACAAAAAAGCATTCTGCCTTAGAGTCCAAAGCCAGATGAATTCACAGCAGAATTCTACCAGACTTTCACAAAAGATCTGCAGTCAGTACTTCTTAAATTGCTTTTAGTAGAAACAGAAAGAGCACTTCTAAAAGTTTTTACAGTCAGTATTTCTTTAATAACAAACCCAAGTAATGACACAACAAAATAAAAGAATAAGCCAAAATTCTTGATGAACATAGATTAAAAAATACTAAGTAAAATTCTTGTAAACAACCCACAGGCATATCTCAAAAACATTATCTACCATATACAAGTTGGCTTTATCACAGAAATGCAGAGGTTAGTTCAAAATACCCAAATTACTAAATGTAATAAAGCACTTACATGGCCTTGAAGAAAAAAGCACATGATCAGGACATGCTGAAAAGGCCTGTGACAAGATCCAATGTGTTTTGATAATAAAAGCCCTAGGACAATAGGGCTGAAGGAGATACATTTCAACCTAATAAAGGATGTAACTGAGCAGCCCACAGCCAACAACATTTAATTGGAGAAAACTCTGAAGCTACCTCATCAAAATCGGGAGTGAGACAGGCCAGCCCACTATGCCCACCCCTTTTCATATAGTACTAGAAGCACTAGCTGGAATTCTCAAAGGAAACTAAAAGTGCCACAGACCACTCCAGATGGGTATGGGGGATCCTGGGATGTGGGTTCTCTAGGCCAAGTGGGTAAGGATTCGGTGGTGACAAACAGAAACAAACACAGAGGCAGTCTGAGTCTGAGTGTATTTTGCAGCTCTCAAGCAAGGGTTTTTATACATAGAGAAACAGGTGTTACAGCTCTGAAAAGCTGTGTTCAGTGAAGCAGTGAAATAGAATGGACATTAATCATCTGGTACACCAAAATATAGAATCATCCAAGTCTTACAACTTCAAAAAAGGTATTTTCAATAAAACATCCAGATAGAACGAATATTGTTATGATCATTTGGTACATCAAAATACAAAACTCACCTAAGGCTAGTGGCAAATTCCCAAGAACAAGCTAATGAATTTTTATGATCAGTTACTGTGTAACATCTAGCTCCTGTTCTTCTGTAACTCTTCAAAACATAAATTTAAACTCTTTTAATTCTTTCTATTTAAGGCTTTCTTAAACAATATATCAAAACCTACTTCCGATGACACACATGCAGCCATATAAAATATTATTGTTGAGAAAGTTTATATTTATCAATACTATCTTATACAGGATTTATAAAGTGAAGTGCTGATTTTCCTGGAGATGAGGTCATGTTTAGTGACTCCATTTCAAGGGATGCTTTTATAGCTATAATACTTGCTTAAGAACTTAGCCTAGGCTATCAGGAGCATCTCATATATAGGAGAAGGAGTAGAAAACATAAAGCAGATAAGTTGCCAAGAGAGCTACGGCTCAATAATTTTTCTCCTGCGAAGAGTTCCACAATCGATTCCAGGAGGCATCCCCCTTTTGAGGTCAACCACCTCAGTCTGTGGACCTTGTCACACAGATCCTACTGGAGGTGGTGTGGCATAAAGGGATACAAATAGAAAAAGAAGTCAAACTATTTTCATTTGCAGATGATATGTGGGAGTTCCTACAAGTGTTACAGCTGGCAGGGAATAGTTCACATGAGGCAAGTAAGAAAACTCAATTTGGCCCGCCTTAGTTGGTGCTGGTTCAAACTTCTGGAGTCTGACACCAGTCCAGTTTATTTTAGACATATTTAAATCCAGTACAATGGGGGGGGTTCCTGGTAAGTATTATTCAGATCCCATGTTCACAATAAAACTTGAGGCATGACTTCATCAAAACTCTTTTGCAAAGTACATGTGATCTCGCCCATGAAGATGGGTTCTGCATCTTAAAGACCTAGGATCTGTGTGGTCTCTGTTCAAGAGAGTGTAGAGATCAGCAGGCTATACAGTACATGTGACAAGCCCCCCCCCCGAAAAGAATGGCTTCTATTGACTAAGAACACTGAAGACTGACTATACAGTACATGTGATAACTTAAGGATAAGTTCTGTTGACTGAGAACACTAAAGATAAAGAAAGATATAGGGAGAGAGAGTCTGGGACAAATATTCTGGAGGATTTGGGTGAGGCCTGGCTCTACCAATAGCAAAAGTCACCAGGTCATTAACAACGTCTACTCCCAGGCTTATGGATGGGAAACAGGTGTTCATTTCCTCCATTGAGGAGACAACACTGTGTGATTAACATCCCTAGTTCCTCCAAGTACTTAGCTGTGAGCACACATGACTTCTACAGTGATATACACAAGAGATCCCAAAATACCACAATTTTAGCAAAGTAGGAGGATGCAGAATCAACTTACAAAAGTCAATAGTTTTTTCTGTACACAACAAACTCACTGAGAAAAAGATCATGGGCAAACTATGTAATATAGATTTCAATCCATATTACAGAGCAATAGTGATAAAAACAATATACTGGTATAAAAATATTTAAAGGTGTATTTTAAGCATGTATATATAATATTGTAATACATTATTACACATTGTACTTACTATTTTAAATGCAATATTTTGAAGTAACAGTTGCCTATAGTTCTTTGTCTAATTTTCCCTTTCCATGTTAGCATGTCTATTGATACTACCATTTTTCAGGTCTTATTTAGGGAGCCATGTCTTGGAAATGCAGTCTCACAGAAAACTTCCTGGTCCTCTGGGTCTTAAAATATTTCTGCCACTTTATCCATAATTTTCCCTGAGCCTTAGATGTAGATGTGTTGTAGATGTGTCCCTTGGGGTTGGGCTTAACACAATCTCTTGCTCATTGTATTCTAACATGCTATGGTTTTCTGTAATGGTCTGTGTTTACTGAAAAGGAAAACTTCATTAATAATAGTTGAGAACTACACTTAACTGTGGGTAGAAGGGAAGTTTTAGAATACAGTATGGAATTATGGTAATCTAGTAAAATGAAGTAGTAGGTTCTCTTACAAGATCCATGATCAAACTGGCCCTGGATAGTTGGCTACATTTCTAACAGCAGGATGATTTCCCTCCTGTTGAGTATGCTTTAAGTCCAATTAAAGAGCTTTTAGTTACCACTAATACATGAGTAGCACTATTGCATTTTGGGGGGTATTTTGCCATACTGATCATTGTTATAGTCTACATAGGACTATTGATGGCTTCCCTCGTTGGCAGCTTACACGATACTTTCTGGTACTATGAAAGCTATGCCAAAGGAAGGAGACTTTCAGGTTAGATTCAACTCAAATTTTCCAAGCACTGTGTCCAAAGTGTGTTGTGTCTTTAGCAACAGGAAAGTTACCTTCAACCTCTGAAACAACTAAGAGACAGCCAACTGCCTATATTGTTCTGGGAGTCACTTGGACTGCCCTGACTAACAACTTGAATGGAATTTCTTAGGCCTTGTATTGAAGTTGAGGCTTTTATTAGTCTATGACTGGCTCTTGTGGAAAACATTGTGAGCACAAGTGGCATAATTTTATATATATATTTATATATATGTGTGTGCATATAATTTTATATATTTTATATACATTATATATAAATTTACATATAATGTATACTATACATATTATATAATATATTATTATAATATATAATAATTATATACAGTATATAATATATAAATATGTATATAATTGAACTTAAGGCCTTTATATAACATATAATACGTTGTAATAATATATGAGTCATATATTACATACACAATCATTTTATCTACATATACTTCTTAAGAGCATGCATAACTTTGAATTATACATATTCACTAAGGACAATAAGGAAAAAGTTTCCATATAGAGTTTGGAGAATATTACATCACTGTACTAAAGTTCCAAAAAAGTAATATTGTAAGCTAGTTCTCAAGGAGGAGGCTTCCAGGTCAGATCCAGCTCTTCTCCCCACAGGTCCTGCGTCCAAAGTGTATGGTGTCTTCAGCAATAAGATCTTATCTTCAACTTCAGGGAGGCGACTTAGGGCAATGGCAACAGCCTGTAGGGTTTGAGAAATCTCTTTGTCCCCTCTAACCAACAGTTTGAAGAGAAGCATTCAATGCCTGGCACTGGGTTGTCTTTTAGGTTGTCAATGGTTCTTTTCTTAACATAACTCTTTATTGATTTTTTGTGTGTGAATTTCACACTATGTACCCAATCCTACTCATTTTCTAGTCCTCCGTATCCATCCTCCAGCCTTGTAACCTCCCTTCTTCTAAAACAAAATAAAAATAAAGATTTTTTTTAAAAACCTGCTCCTCTGTCAGTCACAGCCTCCTCTTACACTCATCACAGTTGTCCTGTCTCCAGTTCTGCTGTGCATGTATCATTTCACTCGTCCATCTTTCCCAACTCTCCATCACATCGTCAGTCATCATAGCAGCACTGGGAGCTATGGTGTGTCCCGCAGTATACCCTTTTCCCCAAACAGCTTTACTTGAAAATGATCATTGCAGTGAGTCATTAGTCTGGTTCAGACCTCTGTGTTTTTGCTACATCATCAATATGGAACTCCTGCTACTGTCCTGTGTCGTGGAGATCCTGCAGCTTTGATCTGGTCAGCCTACCAGCTCTCTCACACCCACAAACACTGCACCAGCTAGGGGCTGAGCCAGCTTTCCCTCACCTGACACGGGCTGGCCAGCCTTGGCCCCTCAACCCACGGGAGAAACAGAGTCCTGGTACAGGTCGGCAAGACATTGGCAAATTGACGGACAGACACTGACAAGGGAGTGTGGATCTGAGTGTGTATTCTCAAAAATGGCATCAGGCTTTTTGGTCATTACAAAAGAAAAAGAAAAGTCAGGCAGCATACCGTTCAAGGTACATCAAGGTCATCTGAAGGGGCTGCAGGCCACATGAGGTTAGAGGCTCGAACGCCTCACAGCACACACACACACACACACACACACACACACACACACACACACGGCTCACAGTCCAGCCCATCCTTAGTAAACACCCAACTATGCTAATTTTCTAGGCTAGCAGAGATATGCCCCATGGGTCCCATTCTTGCTAACTTTACCTAGAACAAAACAAAAGTCTAATTCCTGGGAGTGACTCAACTGCAATTCTAATGTGGTCTGCCATACCTGACTGAAATGAGGATTCTAGCTGACCTTGCCCTGGGATACTACAGATGCAACTGGAGTAGACAGTGGGCGTGGCAATTAAGCTATTGTGAAGTTGCCTCGAACACAGGACTTTTGGCTATGAGAAACAAAACCATAATCCAAAAGAGAAAGTAATAAATTTAACTTCACTGAAATTAACTATTGTGCTCTGGAGGACAAAAACACTTTAAGATACCAGGTTCAGAGTATTTGAAGGTCACATAGCCAACACTTTTTTTTCCAAAACATACAAAGAATTGTCAAAACACAATTTTTAAAATAAGAACAGGCAGACACTTGGGTAGACAAACTCCTGAAGACAATATACAGAAGCAAAGCAGAACATTCCAGCACTGTGGTCACTGAAATGCACATACAGTCCTCAATGAGGAGCCACTACACAGCTAAAATAAAATCACTGTGCCAAAGTTTGGTGAAGTGATAGAACTGGCCTTGCTGGTTAACATGCAAAAATATACAGCCTCGTTGGAGAACAATTCAATAGATTTTTAAATATGAATATAAAAATGTATTTCATTTCAGTAGCTCCAATCCTAAATTTTAACTGCAGAGGAAAAAAATTGATGTTCACATATGTGCAAATGTTTAAGAAGGTTTTATTGCAAATTGCCCAAACCAGAATAATCTAAATATTTTTCCTTTGCATTCCAAATTAATGAGTCAAGCTGCCAGCCCCATCTCTGTGACAGTATTCCAAGACTTCCGACTACCTGGCAGTGAACCCTGCTCTGTGCTGTGTGGAGGGACAACCTGATGTGAGATGGCTTCCTGCAGCCCTGCCTGCAGTTTCAGCAGCCCAAGTTGTCCCGCTTGTCTGGACAGATTCTGACCAGCGCTCCTGCCCATGTGCTGTTGTGGCCAGCACACTGTCCGACTCATGCCAGGCGGCCACAGATAACCACAGCCTAGATGACAGAAGCGGATGTCTTCATAGACTGTTTTCCAAAAGCCGTGCCTCTTAAGAGACATCTGAACATCTCTGATTTACTGGCATGCAAGCCATGTATTACATGCCCCTGCTAAAGTCAGTGTTTTCAGGGGATGATCATCTGCGGAGGGATCTCCTGAAGGATCCTCTGGGTGATGAGAGCTTGGGGATGATTAAGTCCGGATGTCACTCTATTGGATTTTGACTTTTAGTCTGACTCTCCAGAGATATCATGGAGAGTTGGGTTTGTAATTCAAATTCATTTGTTTAACGAAGTCAAATCATTTGAAAGCAAAGTAAGGTTTTGACAGACCCTGAGCTGCACACAGCTCACTGAGCACCCTTGGCTACTGGGCTACAACAAGTGAGCACCAAAACAGGTGTTGCTAGGCAACCGCTAATCTTTACCCAATCCCAAACCACGAAGCTTTCTCAGTTGGGATTCCGTGGCAGCTGCGCGAGCTCTGACTGTTAGTTTCTTCAGTAGCTATCATGGATCAATCGATCATATTGTTGAGGATCTGGTCGAGGGTGGGACACTAAAGACAGAGTGAATAGGCCTCTGCATCCAACAGCCTGGCCATGTCCAAACTGGCTGGCTTGTCTTCCAAGAAGAGCCGATGGCTCTTGCAATCCTTGCTCGACCAGCAGCGACACTCCCTGGGCACTGGGTTTGAGAGTGCCAACATCCTCCTCTCGCCCAAATACCACCTCAAAGACAAGGATCTGAGAAAGATTCACAAGGCTGCGAGTGTCGGGGATGCAGCCAGAGTTCAGCAGCTCCTGCTTGGGAAATGCTGCGTGAACGACAAAGACAAGAAGAAGAGGTGGCAGGGCCCAGGGAGGGAGGCTATGGAGGAGGTGGGGCTTGTGTGGAAGAAAGCCTCCAGACACAAAGCACTGTTTACGTCTCAAATGGAAAATATATTAACATTTTATAGAGAACATTTTGAAGCCAAGGAAAACACTTAATTCTTATTATTCATACTTATTTATGCCGTGGGTAGCACCCAGGGCCTTGCCGGGCTAGCGAAAACCCTTTACTCCAAGCTCTTGATTTATATCTAGTAAAGTACAGGTTTGGAAAGCTACAATGCTATATGGACATAGGAAAAATAGTGACCTGATATGACTAGGGATTTTTATGCACTCTGCCGTATTTGAAATATCTTTAGGAGATAATGAGCATACAATTTGTTTTCTCATCATCATGTAAAGTGACATGTGTTTAAAAATAACCCAAGGAACAAATTTTAAGTAAACCTCAGTGCATGCATAGGAGAGAGAGAGATGGGCACCTTAGCAAAGGGCGAAGGCTGACATGAAAGATGTACTTGGGTATGAAGTCAGAATGATGTCACTTTGGAAGGTCACACATACACACAACAGACACGCAAACACCCTTGTACCAGCCGAAGCAGTGGCAACTTGTTATAAAAACGTACACACAACTTTTCGTTTCCATTACTTAGCTGTAGTTCCATTTCTCAGAGCAGTCAGCTCTGCTTCTGCTGCTTGCCCATAGCTTGGTTTTATAAACCAGAAGATAAGTCTATACTAATTCTGTATTTTGGCTTTTACAGAATCTTGTTCTCAGAACTAGGATACAGTTTGTTCTGAAAGAAGTCACCCACATACTTATTCTTTCCTGCTGATCTTGACTTCTAGAATGAACACGCATTAGAACTTTAGCTAACACTTATCATTACAACAATCTTTGGGAAGAATGCAAATGTGATCCCTGCTCAGGCAACATTTCTCACTGCTATTAGAGCTTTTGTGTTAGCGTGCTTGAGTTGCTATTTCTACTAACACTTAGTGTCTTTCAAAGCAAGGGGAATATATTTGTGGGACTTATGGAGATTGAATTGCTCTATATCCATGGTTTTTTTTAAGATTTATTTATTTATTTATTTATTTATTTATTTATTTATTTAATGTACACTGTAGCTGTCTTCAGACACACCAGAAGAGGGCATCCGATCCCATTATAGATGTTTGTGAGCTACCATGTGGTTGCTGGGAATTGAACTCAGAATTTCTGGAAGAACAGTCAGTGCTCTTAACCATTGAGCTATCCCTCCAGCCCTGCATGTATCTCTTATATACAGATTTATTGCATATATGCAAGCAGCTCTAGGTTAATAATTCCACTCTAGTTTCATCCTTATGGAAACAAAAGATAACAGCCAAAACTGATTTTTACCACAGCAGAAGTTTCATTACACTTCATAAAAACATCCCTGAAAAATACTGACTTTTATTTATTTACTTATTCCATTTATTTATTCCATTCTTTCATAGATTCATTCACTAAAAGTATCCCAAATGCCTAATAGGCAGTTCATATATTCCATCTCTCAGGACACTTTTCGTCCCGAGAGCCTTCGTGTTTCCCTGCTAAGGCTACAAAGAGGGAGACATAAAACAGAAGTTCCAGGTGATGGTTCTCTTTCCTTCAAATTAAGCCAGACTTTGGTTGCTCTTTTGAAAAATGAGGACAGTATTAAATCTGGTCTAAATCCATGGGATTATCTGACTTTCATACATTCTATTGATCTGAATATTCAGAAGAGGTGCTAGACCTACTCATTTGAACCCTGAGTCTTCTTGGTTTAAAATTTCTTGAAAATCAAAGGAAAAAAATTTTGTTATTATTCAGAACTCTTTACCCATGTTATTTTTAAGAATTAAAAGGTAAGCCAGGCAGTGGTGGCACACGCCTTTAATTCCAGCACTTGGGAGGCAGAGGCAGGCAGATTTCTGAGTTCAAGGCCAGCCTGGTCTACAGAATGAGTTCAAAGACAGCCAGAGCTACACAGAGAAACCAAAAGGAAAAAAAGAAAGAAAGAAAGAATTAAAATGTATTTAACTGCCAACCAGTTGGCTAGATTTTCCATGGACCTATAAAAGATACCATATTTCCCTTAGTGCAGGACAAAATGGGTTCTATAATGACATTTATTTGTATATTAAGAGCTCCCAGAGACTAAACCACAAACCAAATAGTATACGTGGGCTGGCCCATAGCTCCCTATATATGTAGCAGAGGACTGCTATACCTGGCAATAGTGCAAGGGGAGGCTTGATATCCCAAGGGCAGGATAGGTGGGTGGATGGATGAGCATCCTCTTAGAAGCCAAGAGAAGAGGAGGTTCGTGGAGGGGAGATAGAGAAGGGGAATAACATTTTAAATGTAAACAAATAAAACGATTAATAAATAAAAAAGAAAGAAAGAAAATGTCAGATGCTACCAAACAATAGCTGCAATGTGTCATGAGTTACAACTTGGCCTCCAATGTCAGGAGTGCTCAGTGTGGGAAAAGAGCATCTTAGACGCAGCACGACTGTCCTTAAAACACAGAGAATGTGTGTGATTCTGCTAATCACTGGAAACACGGCCCTCAGTGGCCACAGACCTGATGATTACAATATCTGACAACCATCGAGCTGTCGTTTGTGCTAGAAACTTTTAAAACCACTAAATATGGATTCTCATCATTCCACGGTCTTAGGGTACAGTTACTATTTTCAATGTCCACTTTACTGATGGGGAAAAATTAGGCCTAGAAAGGTTACGACATAGCTAGTGAGTGACACAGCTTAAAGCAGGATTAAAAAACCCAAATGGGGTTAATTCCAAAGGACACCATCTTCCATTCTAAGTATCCACTCTGAGCAGGAGTAGAGCTCAATGGGAAAGTGCCTGCCTAAAACACATGTCCCAGCCAGCTTCCTCTTGCTGTGATTAACACCATGACCAAAAGGAAGTAGGAGAGAAAAGGTTTATTCCATCCTAAAACTCCCAGGTCACAGGCCATCTTGGAGAGAAGTCAGGGAAGGAACTCAAGGTTGGAGGAGTCTGGAGGCTGGTGGGAGCCTGGAGGCAGGAACTGAAGCAGGGGAGTAGCAGTGTTTACTCCTTGCTCCTCGTGGCTTCTTCAGCCTGCGGGGTTCTTACAACACTCAGGACTGCCTGCTCAGGGGATGACACGACCCACGGTAGGCAGGGCCCTCCAACATCTGTCGTTAATCAAGAAAGTACCCCTACAGGCTTGCCTACAGGCCAATCTAATGGGGATATTTTCTGCATTGAGATTCCTTTTTCCAGATAATTCTAGCTTGTGGCAAATTAACAGAAAAAACTAACCTGCACAATACTTTTTTTATTAGATATTTTCTTTATTTACATGTCATATGATTTCTCCTTTCCTACTTTCCCCTCCAAAAAAAAAAAAAAAAACCAAAAAAACAACAAGAACAAACCCCTGTTCCCTCCTCCCTCTCCCTGCTTGCCACCCTACCCTCTCGTTTACTAGCCCTGGCATTCCCCTACACTGGGGCATAGAACCTTCACAGGGCCAAGGGCCTCTCCTCCCATTGATGACCAACTTGGCCATCCTCTAATATACACATGCTGCCAGAGCCATCAGTCCCACCATGTGTACTGCTTGGTTGGTGGTTGAGTCCCTGGGAGCTCTGAGGGTACTAGTTAGTTCATATTGTTGTTTGTCCTAAGGGGCTGCAAACCCTTCAGCCTTTCTCTAGCTCCTTCACTGGGGACCCTGTACTCAGTTCAATAGATGGCTGTGAGCCTCTACTTCTGTATTACTCAGGTACTGTCAGAGTCTCTCAGGAGACAGCTATATCAGGCTGGAATGCCCTTCCTTCAGTCTCTGCTCCATAGTTAGTCTCTGCAATTTCTTCCATGGGTATTTTGTTCCCCCTTTTAAGAAGGAATGAAGTGTCTTCATTTTGGTCTTCCTCCTTCTTGAGTTTCTTGTGGTTTGTGGATGGTACTTCGAGTATTCAGAACTTCTGGGCTAATAACCACTTATCAGAGAGTACATACCATGTGTGTTCTTTTGTGATTGGGTTACCTCACTCAGGATGATATTCTCCAGATCCATCCATTCCCCTAAGAATTTCATAAATTCATTGTTTTTAATAGCTGAGTAATACTCCATTGTGTAGATGTACCACAATTTCTGTATCCATTCCTCTGTTGAGGGACATCTGGGTTGTTTTGCACAATACTTAAGTATACACACACCTTTTAACCAAATACAGTTACTTTTGTTGGTATAAAGATCAATAAGGATCACTACTATAACTTCTTTAGAAGATTAAATATTTAAGCTTTTTTCCTTAAGATGAGGTCTCACATAGCCCAGGCTGGGCCAGACTTGCTGTATACTCAAAGATGACCAAACTTCTGACCCTCTGTATTTCTTCAGGGTTTAGTACCACAGGTTAGGATGCCAGGAAAACACTACGTAAATATTTGACCTGAAAACAGAGGAACTGCATGCCACATAAAGTTTAAAATCACCTGAGCAATTGTATTTTTCAGGTCACACTGTATAATTTCTTAAAAAAAGCCATCCCTCCCATTTTCACAGGACTGCCCTCCACATCGCCTGTGCTTACGGCTACCCAAAGGTGGTGATGGCCCTGATAGAAGGAAGGTGTGAGATCAATGCCACAGACAGTGAGGAGTGTACAAGTCTGGTGAAGGTACGCAACAGCTAAGGATTTCAGCATGGGCTGCCTTCGATACATGATACTTTCCAACATACTAGGAATGGAAATGAATCTGTATCACTTTGAAATAAATAGAGGGTGAGACCTGTGGGATGTTTACCCTGAATTCTTTGAATTTATGATTTGTTTCTTGTTGCAATTCCAACAGGCTGTGCAGTGTCAGGAAGAGGAATGTGCTACCATTCTCCTGGAGAATGGTGCTGACCCAAACATTGTGGATGCCCAGGGCAACAGTGCTCTCCACTATGCTGTCTATTATAAGAATACATCACTGGCTGCAAAACTGCTTGACTGTGAAGTGAATATTGAAGTGACAAATAAGGTAGAGACCATGCATCAAAAGGGTATTAACCAACCAATCATGGTTGCAAAGTGTGTGAAGAACTCTGGTTTACAGAGGAACACACACAAGCACCGTCTTCTATACTCAGAAGCTCTCATACACCTGGGATGATCCCGGCCCCCACCTCACCCCACTCCCCGGACAAGCTCTCACATTAAAGCTTGACTAGCCCCAAACTCAATGTGTAAACCAGGCTGGCCTTAAACTAAGGCAGAAAGACAGAAAGAGAGAGAGGGGAAGAGGGAGAGGGAACAAGAGGAAAGGACAGGTGGAGGGACAGGGAGACAGAGGGAGAGGAAGACACAGAAAGAGAGAGAGAGAGAGAAAGAGAGAGAGAGAGAGAGAGGGGGAAAGAGATCCACTGTCTTACCTCCTGAGTTCTAGTTCTAGACATGTACCACCACACCTAGTCTCCATCATTTCTGTCTAAGTATTGATACTTTGAAAGAAGCATCAGAAGGCACAGTCTCCTTTTATGCATCCATGGTATGTATTTGTGAGAGCACTGAATGTGTTAAAGGTAGACCTAACTTTTCTTACCCTGTAGACCAACACAGGAAAGCATCGTTTGCCTTGTAAATAGGCTTTATCTTAAAATGCAAAGCTAAGGCATTTGACAAGAAGAAACCTTATAGTTTGTGACCACTTATAGTAAGAGATTTCTCTCTCACTTCTAAGACTGGAAAGGGCACGTTGAACTGTGAGCAGATCAAGCATATGTTTAGCAGGCCAGTTTAGAAACTAAGCAAAAAATCAACATGGTTTTATTTTCATTCTTCTTTCTTTTTATGTTTGAATTTTCCTCAACTGGGTCAAGGTGGTGTTCAATGTGAATGCCTCAGTTTGGGGAAGAATTCATGAAGTCCTGACTAGGTGTGGAGATCACCAGAATGACACTGAGGAACCCAGGCTGACGACTTAGTGAGGATTAACTGGGAAGCCAGAGAGAAAAACCGAGTATTTCCCTGACCTGTTAGGCTTCCCTGACAGGAAGAGCCACTGGGATAAGACTGTAAATTCTCAAATCTACACATCTTGCCAGAATTTATAAAACAAAGCCAAGGTGCACTTTGAATTGACCAGTCTCTGTCTGACCCCTACAGAGGGAAGCAGAATGTAGTTTCCAGTTAGTGAATTTTTTTCTGTTTCTTTGTTTTGTTTTGGTTTGTGTTTTGTTTTTCTCCTTTGAGGAAAAAACCCCAAACCAGGAAGGGAAAGGCCATGTTTGACTGTTTTGTGTCTAAGCAGAGGACATGGCTTCTTGTATGAAAGGCACACATGTGCTCCAGGTTGCAAATGACCCAACTCAATCTCCATCTATGTCACTTACTCTACCTCTCCAGCATTTCACTTTACAAAGCTTGCTTTATACAGTGTTTTGATAAATATTCCAGGATTTTCTAAATAATCAAGTTACAAGAACATCATCAGTATTTTATATTAGTCTCTTAGAAGTAGGATTGAGTTTTAGAATTTAGACACTGAATAATGGCATATACAAAACATTGGGTAGATATGGTCTCAGATTTGTCGTTATAAGAATAAAATTCGGGGAGAGGCCGCGGCGACCGCATCAGAGCTGACGTGGGCGCGACGTGGGGGCCGCATCCGCCGGGTTGCCTGGGCGGCGGCCGTCGGGCTCTGCGTCCCCACCTCCTCCCGTCCCGTCGGTAATCAGTGACGAGTCCGCTACGTAAACCCTTCGCGGCGGGATAAATAAAGAAGAAAACAGGGAAGGAACAAAGCATTGATTATACATGTAATAATAATGAGCAAAT
>NW_022196904.1:109588188-109588844 GCF_008632895.1 Mastomys coucha
AAAAAAAAAAAAAAAAAAAAGAATAAAATTCGGCTAGGCTGGTGTCCTGAGCAGACCTTGGGTGCAAGCCCTGCAGCCAGTCCCACAACACCCAGAGAAAGTTCCACTCCCAAGCACTCTGACACTCTCAGGATCAGAGGTGAGGAGGACACAACATCTGTTCCAACAGCAGGAGTAACTGGGACCAGAGGGACTAGGCACACAGAAACTCAGCCAGCAGAGTGGCTCGGGTTCCTTCAGGTCTCTCTGGGCTGATGTCCTGAACAGACCTTGGGCACAGGCTCCCCAGCCAATCCCACAACATCCAGAGGAAGCTGCTGCACTCCCAGGTGCTCTAACAAGCCCAGGATCACTGGATCCCAGAATGACAGGATCACAGAGACAGCTTGACTCTGAGGAGTTCTGACACAACCAGGATCACAGGAAGGACAGTCTCCAGTTAGATTTAGCAAGGGCAGGTAGCATTAGACATAACCAGATGGTGGTGGGGGGGGGGCAAGTATAAGAAAATAACACAAACCAAGGTTACTTGGCATCATCAGAACCCAATTCTCCCACCATAGGAAGTCCTAGACACACCATCACACTAGAAAAGCAAGATTCAGATATAAAATCACTTCTCATGATGATGATACAGAACTTTAAGAAAGACATAA
>NW_022196904.1:109589323-109596485 GCF_008632895.1 Mastomys coucha
TATAGAAGAAAACTTCCCCAACCTAAAGAAAGAGATGCCCATGAACATACAAGAAGCCTACAGAACTCTCCAAATAGAGTGGACCAGAAAAGAGATTCCCTCCATCACATAATAATAGAAACACCAAATGCACTAAACAAAGAAAGAATTTTAAAAGCAGTAAGGGAAAAAAGGCAAGTAACATATAAAGGCAAGCCTATCAGAATTATACCAGACTTCTCACCAGACACTATGAAAGCTAGAAGATCCTGGGCAGATGTCATATTGACCCTACAAGAACACAAATGCCAGTCCAGGCTACTATACCCAGCAAAACTCTCAATTACCATAGATGGAGAAAACAAGATATTCCATGACAAAACAAAATTTACACAACATCTTTCCACAAATCCAACCCTACAAAGGATAATGGATGGAAAACATCAACATAAGGAGCAAAACTACACCCTAGACGAAGCAGGAAAGTAATCTTTCAACAAATTTAATTCCACCTCTTACAACAAAAACAACAGGAAGTGACAATTACCTTTTCTTAATATCTTAATATGAAAATTAATATTACCAACATATCCTAATCAATTGAAATCCAAAAATATGAGGAATTAGAAATTTGTTGATTGTCATTCAATAGTCTCTCTAATTTGGTAATTGGAGAAATAGATCCAATATTGCACAATCCATATACACTTTCAGCTTGTTTGTGCATTACAGTGTCTTGCTGTGTACAACATAAGGGTCTTGAAATTTTGCTTCTCCTATCTCAGCCTCTTTATTATTAGTATTGTTTATTTCATGTTTTCACACTATACTATGGTTTTCAGAACAGCTTATATATTTCAAAAGTACTTATATACCCAAAAGAAACGTAGACAGTTAAATTGGGAAGGGGCTTGTAAGAGAACAACAAAGAGTGAGACTGAATGCTTTGCTTGACATTTGTAACTCTTGTGTCAAGTTTGAAGAAGAGAACTTTATGTTACTCTTTCTCTGAGATGAATGCTTTTCCAAATTTTTACAACCAATGAACCAGATTCTTACCCTCACCTAATGTCTGTGCTACCCTCCAAGCAGAATCATTGTTCATTGAAACAGTTAGTGAATGACTTTATGGATAGACCATCTTAATACACACACCATTTCTTAAATGAATGTAACCTGTTCTCTGTGGGCTGGGAATAAAGTCACTCACTCAAGTCAAATAGCTTTGACCATAGCAGGAAGTCTATATCCAAAAATGGTGCCTACAATTCATTCCTCGGTGCAGCAGAACTGTCAACTCTCAGCTTAGCTACGATGGAGGTAAAATCCTTTGGTGATGTAAGGTTCATTGAAATACAGCCTTATTACAACGAAATCCAATGTCTAAAAATTGTTCTTATTTTGGGCTTGTACCACTTTAAGAGTCAAGATTTTAAACTCTACTAAACACAAAACAAACAAACAAACAAAAAGACTTTATATATTTATGTTCATTTAAGAAAATACTAGTAGTGATGTATTATTTTGAAATATACAGTTAATATGTTTGGAGTTATTTAAAATTTATATTAAGAAAAACATGTATTTTCAGTATTACTGTAGACAAACATCTACATAAGACTGTTAAATTGATTGTTGTTTTATATCAACTCTTATAATACTCATTTTTATTGTTATAATAGTTTATAAATTTTAAGGAATATGACAAAAAAGATATTGTAGGTATTGAAGGGTGCTCTGGGAGGAGTTGGGTACAAAAGGGAAGTAAGACTGTGATTTAATTCTATTTACTTAAAATATGTTTTTAAATGTTAACAAATTCAGATAAACTGAAATCATGTAACTTTTCTCATCATAATGCAATAAAAGTTAAAAAAAGAATAAAATTTGTATTGATGTGTGCACATGTATGTTTGCACATGTGTGTTTGCTCTTGTGTGTGTGCACACATAAAGGCTACAGTTTGCCTATCAGGGGTTCTCCTTTATTGCTTTCTTCTTTTTTGACTGACTGGCCAGGGAGGCTCTGGGGTCCTTGTGTCTCTACTTCCTAGTGCTGGGATTACAGATATGTACTACCACATCTGGCTTTTATTCAAGCACAGAGGTTCTGGACTCAGGTCCTCAAGCTTAAACAGCAAAGACTTTATTCACTGAACCATCTCCTCTGGTACGGAGCTTTCTAATACCTAAGATAAAAATATTTTATCAGACAATTTAAAAAACTCACAAACCACTAGTCAAACCAAAGTTCATTTAAAGCCTGTGTCTTTTAGTTTAAAAGCCATTCCCTTATAATCCCATGGCAGAAGGTGTGCCTGATAGGTTTTTATCTGGGACCCTGTTACCATAAAAGAAGAGACGCAGCAAGATTCCATAGCAACCTGGAGTAAATTCCTGCACCATCAGAAAGTTCTCCACAATTTATCCTGAGAGCATAGTTCCTCTAATGCCAATTTCATTTCCCAACAATATTGTCATGTAGGGACTGAGCAGGGATGAAAAGATGTTTTAGGAGCTGGAGAGATGGTTCAGCAGGTAATAGCACTGGCTGTTCTTTCAATGGACCCAGGTTCAATTCCCAGCACCCAAATGACAGCTCACAACTGTCTGTAACTCCAGTTCCAGGTGATTTGGCACCCTCATGAAGACATACATGCAGGCAAAACACCAGTGAACATAAAATAAAAATAAATTAATCTTTAGGGGCTGGCGAGATGGCTCAGGGGGTAAGAGCACTGACTGCTCTTCTGAAGGTCCTGAGTCAGATCCCAGCAACCACATGGTGGCTCACAACCATCCATAATGACATCTGACGCCCTCTTCTGGTGCGGCTGAAGACAGCTACAGTGTATCATACAGGAGCAAGTGGGGCTGCAGCAAGCAGAGGTCCTGAGTTCAATTCCCAGCAGCCACATGATGGTTCACAGCCATCTGTACAGCTACAGTGTACTCATACACATAAAAAAAATAAATAAATAAATCTTTTTAAAAAATGAGTTATTTAGAAAAATCACTTTTAAAGGATTTTTTTAAAAGTACTAGATGCATACAACACAGTTTTATATTCAATGGAATCATAGACCTTTCTGTGTGACACAGTATCTCTGGAGAAGTAAATATTCTTTGGAGAGTAAACTTAGAAGCCCTGTTCTGGAGATGGTGACAGAGCTCACTAACTCAATTAAACATGTGCAATTTTACTACTATGGTTTAGAAACTGCAGACAGTGACATAAGTCAAAAAGTTAGTGTGCATGGAAGCAGTCATGTGACTCCAAACTGCAGTGGTAAACACCGCAATAGAAACAAATACTCCTGCACACAGACTGTGGGCATAAGAGAAGACTGGAGCTCCCACGCTACATGGGGACATGGGGATTATGTTTTTCTGTGTCCTCGTGTTTGTGTCCAGGGAGCTTCTACAGTTTTTCAATTCAACTGACAAATGTGTGATTTTTGTGAGTTTTAAGTGGTTTTTGTCATTTTACAGGGTGGTTTCACGCCATTTTTACTGGCTGTCAGTGAAAACAAACTGAAGATAGCAAAATTCTTATTAATGAAGAATGCTAATATACATGCAGTTGATAACCAGAAAAGGTATTATAATTTTTTAAATCTTAGTGATGGTATAATGTGACAACAAGTGCTCAGAAATATTGAATTAGCTAGGTGGTGGTAACACACACCTTAAGTCCCAGCCCTCTGGAGGCAGAGACAGGAAGATCTCTGAGTTCAAGGCTAGCCTGGTCTACAGAGGGAGTTTCAGGACAACCAGGGCTATACAAGGAAACTCTGTTTCAAGAAAAGAAAGAGAGAGAGGGAGAGCGGGAGAAGACAGAGAAGAGGGAAAGAAGGAAAGGGAGAGAGAAAGAGAGAAAGAGAGAGAAAGAGAGAGAGGAAAGAAGAAAGAAATATTGAAGTAACAGGGAATAGAACAACTTACAGTAGTTGAGATATTATGGAAACTCAACACAATCATCAAAAACTATGTAGAAAAGAAATGTTGAGAACAGGCAACACAAAGAACTGTGTATATTACAGCACATGGGTATCCCCTTATGTATGCACTGATGTTTGTAAACTAATCCTGCTGGCCATTGAGTCTTATAGCAGCTGAAGGGATTCTGCAAGTTTGATTTTAATTTAATAATATAATAATTTAATAATATACAGACTCAGTTCACTTTTCTGCCTCAATATTGAACTTCTTAAAATTTTTGTAACATTTTAACCTCTGGTTTTTATATACTTTGCTATTAAAGCTATAGTGAGAGACATGGGAGTTAAGATTGATTTGTCTTTGGAATGACTTCTTCAAGAAACTGCAGAAAACTCTCAAGATCTTGAGATGCTTGTCTGTTACCTGTTGGTAGTCAATTCTACTCAGACACTATACAGGCCAAATATAGCACACTGGTCCTTAATTTTGTTAAAGTACTAAGGGTGGTGTTATCTCTCTGCTTTTTCAGAACAGCCCTTATGCATGCTGTAAGTCATGACTCAACAAACCTAGTCAGATTTGTTCTTCAACAAGGTGTAGACCTCTTTTTGAAAGATGCCTTTGGACTGACTGCAATCGATTATGCTGCTGATTTTAAATATAATAGGTAAGCATTTACATTAAATGCTAGTTACTATTAAACTGAGGCTCAAAATAATCATGGTCTGAACTTTATTTACACTGTAGCTGTCTTCAGACACACCAGAAAAGGGCATCGGATCCCATTAGAGATGATTGTGAGCCACCATGTGGTTGCTAGGAATTGAACTCAGGACCTCTGGAAGAGCAGGCAGTGTTCTTAACCCCTGAGCCATCTCTCCAGACCCTCAAGATAATTGTAATAGTGCATTTTATACATCAGAGACAGCTTCTTACTTCAGTTCAAGTAGCTTTAGAACATCAGGGAGTTAGTCTACATTTATCACCAAATATCAAGCAAAGGCACCCCTGGGGGTACCAGTGGGTGACAGATTCATAATCTTGGGCCTTTGGTGTTGGTTTTCTTTTTCTTTTTCTTGTTTCTTTTTCTTTTTTCTTACTGGGGATTGGACCCAGAGTTCCATACATATTTGCTGAGTTATACCCCAGCCTCTATCTTGGGACTTTTAAGATCTTTATTCTTGGGAATCCCAGCACTGCTCATCCCAGGTATCTCCCCTTATAGCACAGGGTAAAAATAGTGCCATGTCTATGATTCTCCTAATGATCTATTTGAGTCTAAAAATGTCTAGTTTGGCATAAGAGTGCTTTTTCTACCTGAGTCCATCTTCCACACCTGCCTGCTTAAATGTCCCCGGAAGCTAATGGTTTACTTAAGTCAGGTGGAGATAAGGGGAAGGGGGTCTTTGTTTTTGTTGATTCTCTTGCTTCAGGGCTGTCATGAAAGCTGGCACTGTAGTCCAGGAGACAAGTTGCTGCCAGCTCGTTCCTGCTGATCCAGTTTTGGGTCTTCTGTAAGGCTTTGGAGCTTACAGCATTGATGCTTTATAAGATAAAGCTCTGCAGTGATGAGCAATACTGTGAAGAATTTAGACATAACATCTGTCCCAACACCGGGAGTAACTGGGACCAGGGGGACTAGGCACACAGGAACTCCTCTAGCAGAGTGGCTCAGGTTTCTTCCTGTCTGTCTGAGCTGGTGCCCTGAGAAGACCTTGGGTGCAAGCTCTGCAGCCAGTCCCACAACACCCAGAGGAAGCTCCACTCCCAGGTGCTCTAACAAGCCCAGGGTCACAGGATCCCAGAATTACAGGATCACAGAGATAGCTTGACTCTGAGGAGTTCAACACAACCAGGCTCACAGGAATGACAGACTCCAGTCAGATTTAGCAAGGGCAGGTAGCACTAGAGATAACCAGATGATGTAGGGCAAGCATAAGAATATAAGCAACACAAACCAAGGTCACTTGGCATCATCAGAACCCAGTACACCCACCATTGCAAGTCCTGGACACACCATCACACCGGAAACACAAGATTCAGGTATAAAATCACTTATCATGATGATGATACAGGACTTTAAGAAAGACACAAATACCACCCTCAGAGAAATACAGGAGAACACAGGTAAACAGCTAGAAGCCCTTCAAGAGGAAACACAAAAATCCCTTAAAGAACTACAGGAAAACACAAACAGGTGAAGGAAATGAGCAAAACCATCCAGAATCTAAAACTGGAAATAGAAACAGTAAAGAAATCAGAAAGAGAGACAACCCTTGTGATACAAAACCTAGGAAAGAAATCAGGAGTTGTAGATGCAAGCATCACCAACAGAATACAAGAGATAGAAGAGAGAATCTCAGGGGTAGAAGACACCATAAAAAACATTGACACAACAGTCAAAGAAAATGCAAAAAGCAAAAAGCTCCTAACCCAAAACATCCAGGATGCAATGAGAAGACCAAACCTAAGGATAACAGGTATAGAAGAGAGTGAAGACTCCCAAGGTAATGGACCAGTAAACATCTTCAATAAAATTATAGAAGAAAACTTCCCTAACCTAAAGAAAGAGATACCCATGAACATACGATAAGCCTATAGAACTCCAAATAGACTGGACCAGAAAAGAAATTCCCTCCATCACATAATAATAAAAACACCAAATGCACTCAGCAAAGAAAGAATTTTAAAAGCAGTAAGGGAAAAAGGTCAAGTAACCTATAAAGGCAAGCCTATCAGAATTATACCAGACTTCTCACCAGAGACTATGAAAGCTAGAAGATCCTGGGCAAATGTCATACAGACCCTACAAGAACACAAATGCCAGCCCAGGCTACTATACCCAGCAAAACTCTCAATTACCATAGATGGAGAAAACAAGATATTCTATGACAAAACAAAATTTATATCTTTTTGTATAAGATATTTGTGGAAAATATCTTTCCACAAATCCAGCCCTACAAAGGATAATAGATGGAAAACATCAACATAAGGATGATGTTAACTACACCCTAGAAGAAGCAAGAAAGTAATCTTTCAACAAACCCACACAAACCTAATTCCACCTCTAACAACAAAAATAACAGGAAGTCACAATTACTTTTTCTTAATATCTTAATATGAAAATTAATATTACCAACATATCCTAATCAATTGAAATCTAAAAATATGAATAATTAGAAATTTATTGACTGTCATCCAATGATCTCTCTAATTTGGTAATTGGAGAAATAGGTCCAATA
>NW_022196904.1:109597302-109602277 GCF_008632895.1 Mastomys coucha
ATTCAGATAAATTGAAATCATGTAACTTTTCTCATTATAATGCAATAAAACTTAAAAAAAGAATTTAACATACTTAGCAAATGATGTTAAGATAGTAACTTCACTTATCATTTTATAAAGCAATATGAAAATCCTTCTCGAATATAAAGAAAAGAGATATGAGGAGTCTGCAAGAGTTAACCTAGGTAAGGATTACTCCTGGGGTTGCTACCCTATATTTTAAAACTAGGGGAATATTTTGATAACAGCAGATTTAAAAGAAATCAGTGAGTAAGATGTTTTCTGTTGGACTTTATTTCATTATTGGCAGTCTAGAATTTACATAGTTTTAAGAAACTGCTTGTAGAATATTCCCCATCCTAAAAGAATATTATTTGAAGAAACATTCGTTTAGTTATTCTGGAAACTAAAATTCTGTGTCTATTTTTGTAAGGAATAAAACGATTTGTAAATTACCAAATTGCTTAATTCCTCAGCCGACCCACTGCAGAAATTGCACTTAGAAAAAGAGGTTTTTTAACTTTTGAAATAACTAGATGGTAATTACTAGATGAATATTATGAGACAATTGTCAGTGAAAAGAGATATGTATAATTACAAAATATTTTGTTATCAACTATTTTCTTGCTTAAATATTCAATTTTAAATTTTCCTTCCTGATTTCTCTTGTGGCCCACAGATCCTTCAAAGGTGTGTTGTTTAATCTATGTGAGCTGGTATGGTCCCTCTACTTTCCCTGCTATTGACTTCTGGCTTTCTTCTATTATGATCTGATAAGACATACAAATATTTTAAATTTTTTGTATTCATGAAACTTGCTTTATGGCCCCAAGTGAGATTTATTTTAAAGAAAGTTTCATGAGGTGGTATTTTTTATAGCTGTTGGATTGTGTAAGTATCTTTTAAGTCCATTTGTTCTATGATATAAGTTAATATTGAGGCTGCTTTTCTGGCTTTTGTCTAGAGAACCTATTATTGATAATAATAAGGTATTGAAGTTGCCCATATGATGGGATCATTCTTATCTGTCTCTTCATGTTCAGTAATGGTTACTTTATGAAGTTGGGGATACCAACTTCACATTTACTATCATCATATCTTCTTGGTGTAATTATTTTATTATTATGTAGTGAGTGATCTTTATCTGCCATGATTGGAGCATAAATCTATTATCCAAACATAAGTATGCTTATTCATGCTTGGTGTTGTGTTCCATTTGCATAAGACCTTGTCTTCTATCCTTCCATCTTGGTCTCTGTGTATCCGTCTCAGTTCAATTTGTTTGTTGCAGACAACAGTTAGATCCTGTGTTTTAATCAGTCTACTAGTCACCATCTTTTGATGGCCTATTTGAGACTATTTACATTTGTAGTTACTACTGAGAAGTATTTGTTGATTCCTAGTTTTTAAAAAGCCCTGTGGCTCAGGTACTGTTCATATATTTTTTTTCTTTTATTCATCCTACTTATCTACCCTAGAGATTCGGTGGGTTTTGAGTTCAATATATCTGATTCTTCTCTAGGCCTTATTAACTATGACTCCACTTGAGGGGTTTACTCTTCCTACGAGGTCATGTTCACTGCTACCTCACTCCTTACTCTCTTGCAGAATTCCTTTAAGAATTTTCTGCAGTGCTGATTTAGTGCTCAAGACTTGTTGAATTTTCAGATATATTGAAAGTCTCCATCCATTTTGAAAATTAACTTTACTGCATACAATTACTTAGAGATACCTGCTGTAAAGTCTGGAATTGTATCATTCCCTATTTCTCTGGATTTTAGGGTTTTTTTCTGAGAAATCTGGTGTCACTGGAATAAATTTACCTTAGTAAGTGAGTCAGTATTTTCCTCTTGTAGCTTTTAATGTCATTTCATTATACTGAATCCTTAATGCTTCAACTATAATACAAGAACAGATTTTCTTTCTGGTCACACCTGTTTCAGTTTCTAAATGCTGCTTATATCTTTGTGCCCTATCCTTCCCTAGATTTGAGAATTTTTCTGCTAACATTTTATTAAACAGTTTTCTACTTCTTAGTTTTCATCCCAGTTTCTACCCTATAGATTCTTGAGCTTGGTTTATGGATCATATCCCAGATTTTTTATATGATGCTCACACTCAGCTATCTTGTCTTCGTTGTCACCAGAAGGAACTATTTTCCAGCTGTATTATTTCCAGCACTGATATTATTTTCTGCTTCATCTGGTTGTGGGTGGTGTTTTCCTCTGTGGTTTTTATTTGGTTGGCAGAGACGTTCATTTCTAACAATTCTGAGTTCTTTTTCCTACAATATGTCATTTTTCTTGCTTTATCCATGCTGTGAGACTTCTTATTCAGGGCCTGAACTGATCTCTTTACCTTAGTTATCTGCTTATCTTTGGCGTTGTCAGTCATTGTTCACCACTATGCCTCTGACTCAGGCATTTTAATCACTAAAGTGTTTTTGATTTGGGTTTCTGAGGAGCCTTTGGAGATGTTGTATTGTTTTAATTTTTTTCATATTTCTTCTTCTGTGCTCTGGTTTATGCATCTGTTGGGACAGGTACATTCTCTTTTGCTCACTCTTCCTTTTATATAGATATATGTGCGTGTATAATTTATCATGTATATTATGTGTAGTATAAATATATAATTTTATTTATATATAAAACAGAGAGGGTGTATGTATATACACACACACACATGTATTCTGTGTCTTTTTACTCACTAGCCTTACCTTTAGTTTATGATCCCTTCTATCATTTGAAAAGGATAAAGCAGAAGATAGTAATAAAAGCAATGATTTTGGGATGCTAGGAATTGAACCCAAAGCCTCCCCATGCTAGCCAAGTGACCACTGGACCATTCTTCTCACGCCAACCATTACACTTTCAGACCAGTTTTAGGTTCACAGCAAAGCCAAAGCACAAGTGCATGGCTTCGAGTTACCTGTGCCTCCCACACATGCGTATAGGACATTCCTTACTCTTCTCTGCTGTCGTGCACTTACTACTGTTTAATAGTCTGCAACAACCCCCCACCATCATCTCATGGAACCATGTTAAGATTCACCCTCGGCTTTGTTCATCCTAAGGATTTAAGCAAATATATACCACATGTATTTACCAGTCAAGTATTACATGCAGAACTTTCACTAATCTTAAAGTTCCATGTATTCCACTCCAGCTCTCTCCATCTAGTTCCAGAAATAAGTTTGTTACCATATATTAGTTATACATGGTGATAAGCTTCATAAAGGCATCTTTATATATCATTTGTTTTGACTGTATGTATCTCCACCCTCCCCCTCCACCCGTTATTCCTACTCATTTTCCGACCCAGGCTCACTTCCATATCCATGTCTTATATACATATATGATTTTATGTGTCTATATGATACCTAGGAGCCATAGATGAGAGAAAAATGCAGTATTTGTCTTTCTGAGTCCAAATACACTTATATGACGGGTTCCACCCACAGCCATTTTCCTGCAACTGATATAATTCCATGATTTGTAGCTGAATCAAATCCCTCTGTGTGTATATACCACAGTTTCTTTACTCTGACCCTATAGCTTGGCTACTGTGACTATGCAAATATCTCTGTGGTGTGCTTTGTATATATACCCAGGAGCAGAGGTTTGCTTTTTTATCCAGAGTGATGCTATGGTCCATCATAAACATCACATATCCATTTCTGTGCTTAAGTCATTGATTCCAGTACTCAAGAGGTAGAGGCAGGAAGATCTCTGTGACTTCCAGAACCAGCCAGGGCTACAAGTGAGATCTTGTCTTAAAAGAAAAGAGAGAGAGAGAAAGAAACAAACAAAGAAAGAAAAGGAAAGGAAAAAGAAAAAAAATTAAGTCTATGTCTTAGCTAGTTTTTCATTGCTGTGAAGAGATACCATGATGGGAGCAACTCTTATAAAGGGCAGAATTATTCCTATGTCCTTAGTTTATAAAGGCCACTCTAGTTGGACAGTGCTGGTTTATGAGAGGGATTCTGTTAACTATACGACTGTTAGTGTAGTGATGGTATCATGGTCACTACACATCACAGTTTATTTACTTTTAAGAGCCAAAGTTTCATAAATGCCACTTTCTTCCTTGCATTTGGTAAGTACAAAAGAGAAAGCAAGAGTTCTCTGTGCATTCATGGCATGTAAGTAGTAGCAATGTTCATTTTAGAGTACTCTTCGGGTTTGGTCTCAAGGGAATAGTTCTAATAAAATATCATCTTCTTATACTTCTAATGTTTCCATTGCCTTCTTGAAGATTGCAAATACATTCTACTTTTGTTTTTAATAGTGGAGAAAAGCTCTGAGGATGACTCTACGGGAAGGTACAACTTTATACATTCTTAAAGACGTGACAATTGATTAGAGAACAGAAAAGAAAATAGTTTTTTGAATGCTTTACTCTGGTATGAACACACTGTTGGATGTTTAAATATTGTTCTGATTGTTATCACAGAGCTTTAAAAGGGGTCTGTATGGTTGTAATCTATTTTATACCAGTTAGGTAACTGTCATACGTAAAGGTTGAGTAATTGGCTTGTGATCTCGTAATTGACATACATGTGGCCCAGATTTCTCCCTTGTGATTTCTCTTGCCCTGATGCATGTAGAATGATGGAGTTGTATAGTATTGGGCCAGAGATACGTGTCCATATCAGTTCAATTCAAACTACAAAATTCAGTTATGAAGTGGCTGGCTTGGAATTTTCCTGAGCATCTCTAGTCCAAGGGTGTCCCAGTTTTTGACAAGGGCAGTGGTACAAAGCCTTACTTTTTTATTGGCTTAGCTTTTGGAATATCAGTACTGTTTGTAATGGAAAATAAATGCTCAGACTGAATATAAAAGTCAAAATGAAACCACAATAGAAATAGTCACGTTAAAGAAGGCAGGAACTGTCTACGTTAAGAAGTATGAGCCGGGCGGTGGTGGCGCACACCTTTAATCCCAGCACTTGGGAGGCAGAGGCAGGTGGATTTCT
>NW_022196904.1:109602361-109603971 GCF_008632895.1 Mastomys coucha
AAAAAAAAAAAAAAAAAAAAGAAGTATGGAAATATTAGATTCTTCTGCATGGCTTACAGCTGGCTTTTTATTATGAATAGCTACTTGTTGTCTTTGAATGTATGTACATGTGTGATGTGTGTATGTCTGCGTGTATATGTTTATATGAAAGCAGGCACACCTCAGCACACATGTAAAAGTCAGAGAACAACTGTGAATGTCAGTCTCTCTATGAGCATGATGTCTACACTCACTTCACCTCCTACCTTGTTTGAAACAGGATCTCACAACTTCTGGAGGTTGTCCTGTGTGCTCCCTCACAACGTAGAAGTGCTGGGATTGCAGACAGACACCACTGCATCTAGTTTTTTGTAGGTTCTGGACATCCAAACTCAGGTCCTCATGCTTGCCTGGCAAGCACATTACCCGTGGCCCATGAACAGTTCTGCTTTCTCACATTCTCTGGCTCAGTGCTTAGTGTGTCCTCAACTTTCTCTTCTCTTATGTTCTCTGGGAATCTCCCTTGTTAGTGATCAAAATGCATTTGACACCCTCACTCACCCTCAGCTCCTCCCAGCCCCCATATCTCTCTCAAATTCATGTGCTCCTCTTCTTCTTTAAGTACATGTAGCCTACCAAGTCCAATTAGCCTTGACATGTGCACTGGGTGAGGCTCTGAGCAGAGGAGAATATGCTTCCTGTCAGTGGCCAGATCTTTGAGGAAGACTGCCCCTCTGCCCCTCAGCAGCTACAGCTCCTCAGCTAGGAGTGGAGCTCTCTTAGTCCTTCCCACAGCCATGCTACAACATTGTCTGCATTGGTTTATACAAGTTTCAGGGAGAATTCAATGTAGTCTTTTCATTAATTACGATTTCTGGCTATGAAAATAATATAAGCAATTGGCTGAGTGTGGTGGCACACACCTTTAATATCAGCCCTTGGGAGACAGAGGCAGGGATCTCTGAGTTTGAGGCAAACTGATCTACATAGTGAGTTTCGGGCCAGCCAGGGCTACATAGCGAGACCATCTCAATAATAATGTTAATATAAACAATTATATTTTTCGGTCTAGTAGGTAAAAACCCTCACACATGCCAAGCAACACTCTATACTTAGGCTCACCCTTGATCCACACAGAATTCTCTTTTCTTACATTATTTTAACTTTTTGATAATTTCAAGCATGAGTACACTATATTACATCATTTCTACCCTTCTCTCTCCCACCTCCAACTCCACTCATGACCTACCACTCCACTTTGAATTCATGACTTCTTCCCCTTCCCCATCTTCCCCTCCTGTATCTCCCCCCCCCTCACACACACACACACACACACACTTAAAACAAGATTCTGAATATGAGCAAAATTGTATGAGCAAAAGATATTTAAATTGTAGAGAACTATCCCTTTGTAGTGGCTGGGGACCCAGCACTTTGCACATGCTGGGCAAGTCAAGATAGGGAGTTACCCTTGCACATAAGCTTCCTGAATGCTGGGAATAATGGTCATGTTTAACCAAGCTTTGCCTAAAAGCTAAATTTCCACAACTTTTTTCTTTTTAGGAAGAAATGTTCTTCCTATAGGGTTGGTTGTAACAGAAGGCCACTTTTTTTTCTTTCTTTCTTTCTTT
>NW_022196904.1:109603981-109614778 GCF_008632895.1 Mastomys coucha
CACAGAAATAAGCTGATACATAACCAAATTGAGTATTTTTTTTAAAACTGGAAGCAAATGTGCAAATACGAAAGAGTTGAAGCTATCCTCCCTCCCTTTTAAATACAGATGTCAAGTGTGGTTTACATGGCTTATTGTTTAGAGTTTAGAGACAAACTACAAGTATTCATCTTTCTAAACACATAAGCTTCTCCTGAGTCAAATCTTCAAACCCAAGACCTAGCACATTGCTCTGATCCGTTCCTAAATCCTCTGGGTACCCCAGCTGGGGTAAGTTCCAAATAACTGTGCTGACATTGACCCTCCCCTGGCCCTTCCCTGTCTCTCTATTAATCTATTTTGCCATCCACTTTCCCCATCCTAGGCTATGACAATGGTGGGGGATAGAATTCAAACACTGAAGCAGGGGATACCTTGACTCCATCAGTCCTGATACACCAATCCAGGCACTCACCTGTGTCTTCATATCCTCCACATGATTTTGTGCCGTACTCATGGGGTTCATGAATATAACAAGCACTGGCCCCAACAAACAAATATAATAAACACTGAGCTCCCAATGAAGTTCAGTAAACATTTTGGAAAAGGGAAAAGAATGGATGTAAGAGCCGGAAGGTGGGGAGGGAGACTGAAATGTTGTCCTCGGGATATGATGGGGCTGTTGCACACATGAACCCACACACCCGTGGTTACTTGCCCAAGATCTACCCAAGATCAAGCCATTCAAAAGCTCCTGCAGAGAAGGAGGGGGACTCCTAAGCCCTCTACCTCTAGCAGAGGAAGTATTAGCAATGCATGGCTACTGGGGAGGGGGAGTCATTAGCAATGTATGACTACTGGGGAGGAGGAGTCATTTTTCTTTAGGAGTATGAGCACTGGTAGTAGGTTCCACATGACCCAGGGATGACCCTGTATTCATGACCTTCTGGCAGCACTAACTGGATCTGTAGATTACAAATAAATATATAAGAAGGTCATGAAGTTAGGAAGATGATGTGATAAGGGCAGGGGAGTTGGGGTGGATATCAAGATGTGTTGTATACATTTACAAAATTGTTAAGCAATCAGTAAATATATAAAATGAATATCCATTTCTATCATGTCTCCTCACACAACATTCATATATGTTACACAACTGGAAGGGTGGCTTTTTACCTACTTATGCACAGATTTTAATTGCAAAAAAGGGGATTCATATTCCAGCACACACACAAAAAAGATCTTTTGTGGTTCTCCAGGACTCTGAGGTATTCATGCTATCCCCAGCAACTATGTTATAGTTTAAGCACACAGCTTTCATGGTCTACTTTTCCTTGCTTTCATATAGCCTTCACACCTGCCTTTACCTTCTCTGACCCTGACAAAACATCCTGTGTGTATAGTACTTCCTAGGAGGCTTCAAAGTAACAACTGACTCTTCTATGAATCCCTAGCAATAATCGTTTCCATTGTAAACTTGGTGGATAATTCGTTTTCTGATCTCACTAGGTGATTTCTGGCTTGATGTAGGACTGTTACATATCATGGTTTTTTTTTTTATTTTTTTCAGCTTCTTTTTTTTTTTAAAGATTAATTTATTATATGTAAGTACACTGTAGCAGTCTTCAGACATACCAGAAGAGGGTGTCAGACCTTGTTACAGATGGTTGTGAGCCACCATGTGGTCGTTGGGATTTGAACTCAGGACCTTCGGAAGAGCAGTCAGTGCTCTTAACCACTGAGCCATCTCTCCAGCCAGTTACATATCGTTTGATGACACAGTAAACACTGTGGTCTCAGAAGTTACTTATGGGTGAGGAAGTGAGTTAACGTGTTTTCTGAAGGTTTGTTGGTTTGTTTGTTTGTCTGGTTTTGTTTTAATAGGAAGGACCAACAGAGTCGGGAACTGGAAAACATGGAAAAGGTAATGTTTCAGAAAAAAATAACCACAATTTGCCATATGTTGATAGAGGACATTAAAGCATTAAAAATGATGCTGATGAATGTCTATGAAAATCTCCTAAGCTACACTGGAAGCTTTAAGACAAACAAAGGTGGAATTACACTTGTAATTTCAGGTATTAAGAAGCTGAGGTAGGCCGGGCAGTGGTGGCACATGCCTTTAATCCCAGCACTTGGGAAGTAGAGGCAGGTAGATTTTTGAGTTCGAGGCCAGCCTGGTCTACAGAGTGAGTTCCAGGACTGCCAGGGCTATACAGAGAAATCCTGTCTCAAAAAAAAAACTTAAAAAAAAAAAAAAGAAGAAGAAGAAGAAGAAGCTGAGGTAGGAAGGGCAAGAGTTCAAGGACAACCTGGGACGTGCCCTATTGTAGGGGCCAACCTCAAAAAGAGAAAGGAGGGAAGAAGAATGGAGGGGGGAAGAGAGGGAGGCAGGGAGGGAAGGAAGAAAGGGAGGGAAGGAAGGGAGAAATTGATACATGTAAATTATATAAATCCAAATGTGAGATTCATTCCTTTTCAATATTTTTATCCTTTTATCCCTTTGTAATTTTCATTGCTCCTTGAAATTTGGCTTCTCACTATAGAACCTATCGCTTCTTGTTTTCTCTGATCTCTCTTACAAATTACATATGAGTAATTCCCAAACTGCCCCAAAAGCTTTGTGAATTGATCTGTTCAGTGCCTAGCCACATCTTCTGTTTTCCCAGATCATTTTATGACAAGTTTAGGCAATTCAAAGTTGTTTTTTTGTTCTGGGGTTTGGTTTGGTTTTTAGTTTGGGGCTCTGGCTAAGATAACTTCCTGCTCTTGTGGAAAGCCCAGTATCACTTCCCAGAATCTACATAGAGTCTCACAACCATTCCAGTTCCACGGGACCTGGCACCCTTCCACAGGTATCAGGCATGCACACAGTTGAGCTACCTGCAGTCAAAATACACATACAGAATAAAGATAAATAGTTTTAATATTTCAAAATATATTCGACTAAATAAACAAAACTCTCCACTTGCCAAGTAGTCTTGTTTTTAATTTTATAAAGTCTCGTTTTCTTATGGAATAATTCTAGGTCACATGCTCTCATTATGCATATGCATTTGTCAGCAGAGCCAGCTGGAGAAGGTCGGTGGAGGAACTAAGAAGGTTCGATGGCAAAGGAAACAGCCAGCGTCAGACCTGTAGTAGCTCCTCGTCACATCTCACATTAACTCTGTGCCTCTCATGTAATAACGTAGCATGAGGCAAAGCGAATCATTTTTGAATAAACTTTTATAATCATCATCAATATTTTACATTCAATATTTACTTTTAATCACCCTAGCTACAAAACTTAAACCAGCCTTGGAATATATAGTCACATATAACTGATATCATCGGAACCGAAGAAGGTTTTCTCTAAATATTTCTTGCTGTTCTGGGCAACTAGCTCACATAATGAAGAGGGTGAGATAAAACCTGAGCTCTGTTATTACACAGTTGGAGCTCAGGGTGGTTATGTGTAATGGCCACTGTTCTATCTCCTCAGAAGACATGTACTTGTAGTTTTGTGTTACCATACCCTTGTGCCCAGTGTACAGAAGCAGGTCCTTATTGTGGATTCCGATTGTCTTTGGGCTCTGTCTAATTTAAGTAAACACATGATATGTTAACTCATTTAAATACAGTGTAATATTAATTTGATGTTTATATTTACTATATGTCAGTCTTATGGCATTTCTTTACATGTTGGTTGTAGAAGACACCAAGTGAATGATAAATGCTTTAAAGAGTGGAAACTGAGCAAAACTGACAAAATTAACAGTGACAAGAATATTATATGAGAAACCTCATAAGGAAAGAATGATCATGAAGCAGAATATTTAAAGTTACATACAGATGATATTTCCATTAATAACTGCAACTATGAGGACACTCCATACTTCTATAACAAAACTCTACTCCCTATTAGGGAACCCATGCTTCCTACTAGAAGTCCCACCCAGCATTCAGAGTTGTTCAATCTTTATTTTCATGGTTATAAAATTTAAGATGTCACAGTGTCTACAACTCTACCTTTTTTTAAATTTGTTATCCCTCTCCTGGTCCGCCCTCCCATAGTTCCTCATCCCATTCCTCCTCCCCTCCTGTCTCCAAGAGGATGACACCAACCAGGCCTCCCCACTCCGTAAAGCCTCAAGTCTCTCAAGGGTTAGGTGCATCTTCCCTCACTGAGGCCAGACCAGGCAGTCCTCTGCTGTATATATGTTGGGGACCTTGTATCAGCTGTGTATGCTGCCTGGTTAGTGGCTCAGTGTCTGAGAGATCTCAGGGGTCTGGGTTAGTTGAGACTGCTGATCTATCTATGGGATTGCCATCCTCCACAACTTCTTCCAGCCTTTCCCTTAGTTTAATGACAGGCATCTTTGGCTTTTGTCCATTGGTTGGGTGTAAATATATGCATCTACCTCAGTCATCTGCTTGTTAGGCCTCTCAGAGGGCAGCCATGCTAGGCTCCTGTCTGTAAACACACCATAGCATCCATCAGTAATAGTGTCAGGCCTTAGAGACTCCCCCTGAGCTGGATCCCAATTTGGGCCAGTCACTGGACCTCCTTTTCCCCAGACTCTTCTCCATTTTTGTTCTGGCAGTTCTTTCAGACAGGAACAATTCTGGGTCGGAGTTTTTGACTGTGGGATGACAACCTTATCCCTCCACTTGATGGACTGTCTTCTGGAGGTGTACTCTACAAGTTCCCTCTCCCCACTGTTGGGCATTGCATCTAAGGTCCTTCCCTTTGAGTCCTGAGAGTCTCTCACCTCCCAGGTCTCTGGTACATTCTAGAGGGTCCCCCACCATCTACCTCCCAAGATTGCTTGTTTCCATTCATTCTGCTGGCCCTCAGGGCTTCACTCCTGTTTCTCTCCCATCCCCAATACCTGATCATGTTCCCCTTTCCCCCCTCCCCGGCCCCTCCCTCCATCTGCTCCCTGTGGTTGCTTTCCTCTCCCTCCCAAGTGGAATTGAGACATCCTCACTTGTACCTTTCAGCTTGTTAACCTTCTTGAATTCTGTGGATTGTATCCTGGATATCTTGTACTTTTTTTAGCTAATATCCACTTATTAGTGAGTATATACCATGCATGTCCTTTGGGGTCTGAGTTATTTCACTCAGGATGATATTTTCTACTTCCATCGATTTGCCTGCAAAACTCACAATGTCTTCATTCTTAATAGCTGAATAGTATTCCATTGTGTGTGTGCATATATGTGTGTGTGTGTGTGTGTGTGTGTGTGTGTGTGTGTGTGTGTTCTGTATCCATTCTTCCATTGTGTGACATCTGGGCTGTTTCCAGCTTCTGGCTATCACAAATAAGTCCACTATGAACATAGTGGAACACGTGCTCCTGTGGCCTGGTGAGGCATCTTCTAGGTATATGCCCAAGAGTGGTATTGCTGAGTCTTCCGATAGATCTATTTCCAATATTCTGAAGAACCTCCACACCTGCAGGATTTGCTGAAGGAGATACAGGCAGGAGAGTCATGAGTTCAGCCTGGGCTACACATAGGTGTTCAATCTTTACATGTAAATGTTCTTGTTTTTTATAAAGTCAAGAATCCTGTTGATTCAGATTTTTACTCTTTCTCCTCTTGTGAAACAAAGTCTATGCTTGGATCATGACTGAATAGATTTGTTCAATTAGGATAAAGGTAGCTTTACTTTTAAGAACCAGATCTGACCTGAAATGCTTGGCTGCCATACCAGGTTTGGAACTGTAGATGTGGTGTTCATGGGGAATGGGAAAGCTGTGTGAGCTTAAGGTGGGGGATAATAGTTTTCTCACGTTGACGTGAGTGATCCTTGACAGTGCCTCATTCTATGATCACTCAAACATCTCTTCTGCAGCCCAATAAATTGGCACCTGTGGGGATCACCAGTTCAAAACCAGCCTGAACTCCATAATAAGATCTTATTTCATAGCAGCAGGGTGTGTGGGATGTAGTCAGTGTCAAAGCACCTGCCTACACATGCAAGGCTCTAAATTTGATCCTTGCCACTGGGAAAATAATCCTTCTCTCCAACTGAAATGTCATGAGCCCTTGCTGTGTGGCCCAGTGAAGCCTAAAATGTCTCAGTTCAAATGTACACAAGACTCACCTACAATTGAAATTGAAACTTTTGAAAACCTAATTGAACTAAGGAGTCTTCCTGCAGCATTTCAAATTTTTGGTTTACAATAATGTATAATTTAATTACTGCCAGGCAGTGGTAGCGCACGCCTTTAATCCCAGCACTTGGGAGGCAGAGGCAGGTGGATTTCTAAGTTCAAGGCCAGCTTGGTCTACAGAGTGAGTTCCAGGACAGCCAGGGCTATACAGAGAAACCCTGTCTTGAAAAAAAAATAATTACTAATACAAATTATAACAAAGTTCTAAATAAATAAAAAATATTGTGTATGGTAACACATGACTGTAAAATGAATATTATATTAATATAGACTCATACAATTAGTATGGCAGCAGTTATTCCTCAACCAGCTAATTCCCCAAATAACCACACAATGAGACTAAGATTTATTAAAACTGCCTTGAGCCAATGGATAGAACTAGAAAATATTATCCTGAATAAGGTAATCCAATCGCAAAAGAAAACACATAGTATGCACTCACTGATAAGTGGATACTAGCCTAAAAGCTCCAAATAGTCAGGATACAATTCACAGACCACATGAAGCTCAATAAGAAGGAAAACCAAAGTGTCTTCCTTCCTTCAGTCCTTCTTAGAAGGAGAACAAAATACTCACAGGAGTAAATCTGAAGATAAAGTTTAGAGCAAAGACTAAAGGAAAGGCCACCCAGAGACTGCCCCACCTGGGGATTCATCCCATATATAGCTAACAAACCCAGAAACTATTGTGGATGCCAAGAAGTACTTGCTGAAAGGAGCCTGATATGGCTGTCTCCTGAGAGACCCTGCCAGAGTCTTACAAATACAGAGGCAGATGTTAGCAGCCAATCATTGGACTGAATTTGGGATCCCTAAGAGAGGAGTTAGAGAAAGGACTGAAGGAGTTGAAGGGGTTTGTAACCCCATAGGAAGAACAACAATATCAACCAACCAGAACCCCCAGAACTCCCAGGGACTAAGCCATAAACCAAGGAGTACACATGGCTCTAGCTGCATGTGTAGCAGAGGATGGCCTCGTCATGCACCAATGGAAGGAGAGGTCCTTGGTCCTGTGAAGGCTCAATAGATGCCCCAGTGTAGGGGAACCAAGCGTGGGGAGGTGGGAGTGAGTGTGTGGGTGGAGGAACACCCTCATAGAAGCAGGGGGAGGGAGGATGTCATAGGGTATTTCCGGGAGAGAGGGAAACCGGGAAAGGGGGTAACATTTGAAATGTAAATTAAAAAAATATCCAATTAAAAAAAATAACTACCTTGAGCCAAATACTGAACAATTATTACTCCATGCTAAATCTCCAAGCAAGTCAGGCTTCCACCAAGACAACATTCCCATATTACTTGCATTTTTTGGTCCTTTCTTGTTCCAACTGTCTTCTCCTGATGCTTCCTCATCCTCTCTCCTCATGGCTGCCCTCCTTCCTTCCTGTCTGTTTCTCCACCCATCCTAGAATCAGAAGTCCCACCTTATTCTCTCTAAAGCTCTGTATTGGCTTGTTGGCTTTTATTAGCAAGGCAGGGAATGAATGAGGAGCAAGGTTTTTATAAAAGCTTGAGACAGGAGCTTCTAAGAAAAAACATAACCAGATAACAGGATAGAGAAATCAATGCCTGAAATAATACAAGGGTAAACTTTACACAATGTACAAAAACATTTTGCCAACACATGACAGTTTATGACAAAATTGGTGTCTGTGAAAGGTGTAGGGACGCCCTAACCTTACCCTTCCTCTTTTCAGTGTTGAAATTTCTGTATCTTTGGCTGGTTCTATCGTTTATTTATAGTATCGGTGTTAGTGTTTCATTGCTGTGAAAAGACATGATGACCAAGACAATTCTTATAAAGGAAAGCATTTAACTGGGGCTTGCTTACAGTTTCAGGGATTTGGTTTATTATCAGCCTGGCAAGGAGCATGGTGGCATGCAGGCTGACGTGGTGCTGGAGAGGAAGCTGTGAGTTCTACATCTGGAATCATAGGGAGCAGGAAGAGAGAGAGACATTGAGCCTGGCTTGGGCTTTTGAAGCCAAAGCCCACCCCAGCAGCATACTTCCTCCAGCAAGGATACATCTACTCCAACAGGGCCACACCCACTAACCTCTGTCAAGTAGCACCATTCCCTAATGACCGAATATTCAAATACATGAGCCTATGGGTGCCATTCCTATTCAGACCAACACAGCATCTAACTATATGTGGTAAATAATTCTTTTCCTAAAATCCAAAATGTATTTCCTGAGTAAGGTCTTCAGTTTCTACACTTCACAAATTTATTCTGATCGGTCTTCTAAGTGCCTGGTTGCCTTAATTTAAGAAGTTACAAGGAGAGACTTTGACCCTGGTTCTCTCTGACTCATCCTAGACTCCCTCCTCTCTGACATCATCTATATTCTTACTTACAAGCGACTTCATTTCATACTGCATGACCACTTTTCATGCCTTACTAGTGGGATGTGCCTTTGTACCAATGACAAAATAAACTCTGCCTCCTTCTCTACATGCTCCCTTTGTGCATGTCTACACGGCTGCAAAGACGAGCTCTCTTATGTCTATCTATGATGGTCAGACTTAGCTGTTTGTTGAGTAGGTTTCAGTCAGAGGAATGCAAATATTCACAGTATAGCATGAAAAATATATTTCACGGCTTGGCTTTAATTCTCTTTCTTAGACATCCATCTCCTTCCCAGCAGCCATACTTCTACTTTTCTTTTCTACTTCTAGCATATCACGCTCACAGTCCGTTTGCCTTGCTTCTATCTCCCACACTTTTGCTCATGTTCCTCTGTCCCAGAATTGCTTTCATACCTCCCTTTGCTTTCTTTGCTTTGGCATATCATCCTGTGTGTGTAGTATTTCCTGGGCTTCAGAAGTAGAAATGACTTTTCTTTCTTTTTAATATCTTAAATGATTCATTTATTTTATGTCATGTACATTGGTATTTTGCTGACATGCGATGTCTTTGTGAGGGTGTCAGATCCCTTGGAACTGGAGCTGTGGACAGTTGTAATCTGCCATGTGGGTGCTGGGATTTGAACTGGGTCCTCTGGAAGAGCAGCCAGTGTTCTGAATGGCTGAGCCAGCTTTCCTCAGTCCAGAACCGACTTTTCTAGGTGCTCCTCCCTATACTCCTTTCAAGTATAGAAGTAATGGATGATTCACTTCCATTCTCAATTGTTAAATATAACTCTACTCATTCTTGGATGAAGAGAAGAATCTTATCTTCTACTTCCAGCTTGAGCCATAATTGTGCCATTATTTGATAAACACAGCAAATATTTTTTGTCTTAACAATTCATTTAGTGGGTAAGTAGGTGAGTAAATAGATGTTTTCAGTCGTGTTTCTCTTTTTCTCACTTTTAATAGGAAGAATTGACAGAGCCAGGAACTAGAACAGAAGAACAAGGTAGTGTTTCAGAAACCCTTGCTGGAAAGTCTATTCTTAGTCATCCTGACTCATCCCCTTTATTGCAGTACACAGAGGCTGCTTCTAATCTGCCATTTTACTTGTGGAAAAGTCTTCTTGATGCTGAATATTATCCAGTGTGTCTCCAAGAGGATTATGAAACGTTTGAGCAATTAGAAATATTTTTCTTTAAATATATTTATAGAATTAGCTAAAATTAATATTAAAATAAAATACTCCACTCTCAAAAGGAAAATGAAAATTGTTCTTGTTTATTGCTTTCTACTTTATAATGTCTCGTTTCCTTATGGGATAGTTCTAAGTCGCATGCTCTCATCACACATGTGCATTTGTCAGCAGAGCCATATGGAAGAGTGACGTCAGTGGAGGAACCGAGGAGGCTCAATGGCAGAGGAGATGACCAGCCTCAGGTATGTAATAATTCCTATCTCTATTCTCATTAAATACCAGCTCTTTTCCTTTCATAAATTAGTATAGACCAAATAGATATAGTTTTCTAATAAACTTGCAGAATCCTTATACCATAATTTCATGTCTAGCATTGTTTTTAGTAATATTAACTTATGCTTTCACAGTTCCTACATGTAGATAATACATTCTGGTCACACTCACTTGCCCCGCCCTTAACCTGTTCCCACCACCAAACTCCCCCTCCCAACAAGGCCCCCTTCCGCTATCATATCTCTTTGGTTTGTTCTCCTTTTCCCTGTGAGGCACTGAGTTTAAGCAGGACTGTCTGTCTTCATGTGGATGTAGGTGATGCTATTCCCTGGAGCATGAGACACTAACCAGTTACAAAGCTTAAATATGGCTTATGTTATACAGTAACTTATAGCTAAACTTTCATGTAATTGAAAAAGATTTTCTCTGGATGCCTCTGTGCAACGTCTCACCGATGAGGAAGGTAAGATAAAAAGCTGAGCCCTGTTACTATGGTTGAGGCTATGAGTTCTAACTAAAATTCAGGAGTTGTCTGTCTATCTTCGTTTTCAGTGGAGAGTGGATCAGAGAAAGCATTTTACAGGATTATAAAACATTAATTTTTTTTCTTTACATGTTAATTTTGTCAGACATCAAATGAACGACAAACATTTTTAAAGAGACAGAAACAAATGAAAATCAAAGAATTAAAAATGATCTTTGTATTTCCCTGATGACTAAGGATGTTGAACATTTCTTTAGGTGCTTCTCAGTCATTCAGTATTCGTTAGTTGAGAATTCTTTGTTTAGCTCTGTACCTCATTTTTTAATAGGGCTATTTGGTTCTCTGGAGTCTA
>NW_022196904.1:109615204-109638310 GCF_008632895.1 Mastomys coucha
ACCAATACCATGCAGTTTTTATCACAATTGCTTTGTAGTACAGCTTAAGGTCTGGGATGGTGACTCCATCAGAGGTTCCTTTATTGTTGAGAATAGCTTTGGCTATCCTGGGTTTTTTGTTATTCCAGATGAATTTTCAAATTGCTCTTTCTAAGTCTGTGAAGAATTGAGTTGGAATTTTGATGGGGATTGCATTGACTGCCTTTAGCAAGACGTTCATTTTTACTATATTAATCCTGCCAATCCATAAGCATGGGAGATCTTTCCATCTTCTGAGATCTTCTTCGATTTCCTTCTTCAGAGACTTGAAGTTTTTGTCAAACAGATCTTTTACTTGCTTAGTTAGAGTCACATCACGGTATTTTATATTATTTGTGACTATTGTGAAGGGTGTTGTTTCCCTAATTTCTTTCTCAGCCTGTTTATCCTTTCTGTAGAGGAAGGCCACTGATTTGCTTGAGTTGATTTTATATCCAGCTATTTTGCTGAAGTTGTTTATCAGGTTTAGAAGTTCTCTGGTGGAATTTTTGGGGTCACTTAAGTATACTATCATATCATCAGCAAATAGTGACTGTCACAGCTCCCTGTGCTTTCCCTGACTCCGATGGACTGACCACTCTGTGCTTGTAGCATTTCCTTTACAGGTAGAACTGACTCTTCCCTCCAATGGGCCCTTATAATTGTTTCAGCCGCAGGAATAGTGGGGGACTCATTTCTGTTCTCGTTTTTTAGCATGACTCCACCTCAGCTTGAATAGAGCGCAGCATCTGTCGTCTAGTCTCAGCTTCACCAGGATATGCTTGACAAGACAGTAAACAGCTGAGGTCCTAACAACTGCTTTATTTTAGTTATTTTAGTGAGTGAATAGATAGCTTCACGATGTCCTTTCTCTTTTTGCTTTTAATAGGAAGGAGCAACAGCGTCAAAGACTAGAGAAGAGCAAGGTATGTTTCATAGAAACACGACTCACACACTGTCAAACAGAGAGAGGACATAAACTGAAATGAACCAGTATCCATGAAGAATTCATAAGCTTCAGTGCAATTTTAAGATAATCAAAGTTAGCGAATCAAACACTCGTAATCCCAGAAATTAAAAGGCTTGAGGCAGAAAGATTGTATGTCCCCGGACATCCTGAGGGACACGAGATGTTGCAATCTCAAAACTATAAAGAAAGAAAATATGGCAAGTACAAAAGGACAAAAGTGTCTAGATCCAAATGGCACCACCCCCATTTAACAGCTTTCTCTTGGTCCACACTTCTTTGGTGACCACCACAAGCCGCTGAAATTATTTTTTCTTATGACTGCTGTTTCACAGAAATATGAACAGTGGGTTCAAGGCTTATGTGCATGTCTGAGATTCATAATAAATGTACATTCTAGCTCACATATCTAGAACTCCCTTTTACAGACGTGACATGCACACTCGCTACAGGAAAAGAGGATGTCGACGACTCATCTTGGGATTCTGAGGTATCGTCTATTGCTGTTGTTCCATTTGAAATGATTGTTAAAGGAAGTTGGTGCTGAAGGGGGTGACTGTCTCATGTCTGCCATGCTTACCAGGAACTATCCCCCACATGTTTCACCTGGCACCCTCCTCAGTATCATGTATGATAGTACTTTAATGATGGGTAGGACAAGTCCGTTACATCATGGGATTCATGTAATGAGGCTGTGCTTATAGAGCAAATGCCCAGCCTGAGAGTGCAAAGGACTCAGCTTGGCTTTGAATCATATGGTAGAGGTGAAGGCATACACTGGGTTTACCATGGTTGAATGTTTGTTTCTGTTGAATGTATCCATGTGTAAAAGTCCTAATAGTCAAAAAGAAAAGCTTTAGACCTGTTCTACAGGGCTATCCTCTCAGCCAGACTGCCACTGTCTTCAGGGTTCTGCTGTGCCTGCTCCCAGGATCACATCTGGGCTTGTTATCATTGTTCCTTCTTGGAAGAAGGAGAGGGAAGGATCATGGGACCCTCACCTGACTATTCAGCCATCCCTCCCAACAGCTGTATGCAATTCTGCCCTAATTCAAGAACGTTCTATACAAAAGAGTGTATCTAATCTGCTCCTCATTGTGCCTTGAATGAGCTTGAACTGCCAGTTGCCCTATGATTATCACTATCAGTCTTTGTCTTGTAACTAAGTCCTAATATTTTTTAATTGTCATATCTCAATTGGGATAAAGTTGGGTAATATATTTAGGGTTTTTATGCATTTATTTTAATATAACAAATCATTTTTATTAATTTGGTATGATTATCCATTTTTCCTTATACAAATACTCTGAAAGCTCTTGCTCACGTAAATGAAGGAGCTTTTACAATGTGCTTTTTGTATCCATGACATACTCCAAAAGCATCTCATCATGCCATGAGACTTAACACTGAGATGAATTACGTGGAAAGAGTTTAGTGTTTCAGGCCCTAGTATAGCAAGTGTACTTTTTAAGAATATGTTCTCTGGCTGGGCAGTGGTAGTGCAGGCCTTATATCCCAGCATTGACAGGCAGATACAGGCGGGTCTCTGAGTTCCAGGCCAGCCTGGTCTACAGAGCTAGAACCAGGACAGCCAAGAACATACTTTTTATTATTATATTTATTTTATTATATCATTATTTATTTATTATTACTCTTTATATAAATAATATCTTTTATACTTATTTATATAAATAAACATACATTATAAATATATTTTATATAAATTTATATTTATATAAAATAGAAATGTTTATATAAATATATCATGAATATATTTGCAATATATAAAATATATAAGAATATCAAATATATTAATATATACACATATGTATATGTGTGTATATGAGTGAGCATATATATGTGTATATATATATATATATATATCTCCTCTGGTTTGAGGTGAGGAATGGAGGTAGAGTTCCAGTTACTGAAGTTACCCCTGTAGCAGCCTGCACACCCATTAGTATTTCATATGTAACAGTGTTGATGGCAGTCAGGAGCCACTGAAGATAAAAGACCACCTGGTCTAGAGAGCATTAATATTGTCTATAAAAAATACTTTGTGTTTCAATATAAGTTTATCTTGTTTTTATGTCACATACTTTTTGAAACAGCATTTATCTGTTCAGAAAGGGCTCTGTCAACTCATTCTTAATATTAATTTTTACAGAGTGTCTCTGAGAATCTCCCACTTATTCGCATTGGTGTTGATGGACTATTACAAGTAAATGGACAAGCAGTAGGTAAGAACAGTGCCATTAAAAATGTCATTTGATAGCCAGAAACTGGAAACAACCCAGATGTCCCTCAACAGAGGAATGGATACAGAAACTGTGGTACATCTACACAATGGAGTACTACTCAGCTATTAAAAACAATGAATTTATGAAATTCTTAGGGAAATGGATGGATCTGGAGAATATCATCCTGAGTGAGGTAACCCAATCACAAAATAACACACATGGTATGCACTCTCTGATAAGTGGTTATTAGCCCAGAAGTTCAGAATACTCAAAGTACAATCCACAAACCACAAGAAACTCAAGAAGAAGGAAGACCAAAATGTGGACACTTCATTCCTCCTTAAAAGGGGGAACAAAATACCCATGGAAGGAGTTGCAGAGACTAACTATGGAGCAGAGACTGAAGGAAGAACAAGCCAACCTAAATAGAGCTATCTCCTGAGAGGCTCTGACAATCCCCTACTAATACAGAAGTAGAGGCTCATAGCCACCCATTGGACTGAGTACAGGGTTCCCAATGAAGGAGCTAGAGAAAGGACCCAAGGAGCTGAAGAGTTTGCAGCCCCTTAGGACGAACAAAAATAAGAACTAACTAGTACCCTCAGAGCTCCCAGAGACTAAAACACCAACCAAAGAGCACACATGGGGGGGACTAGTGACTCCAGCAGCATATGTATTGCAGAGGATGGCCAAGTTTGTCATCAATGGGAGGAGCAGCCTTTGGCCCTGTGAAGGTTCTATGCCCCTGTGTAGGGGAATGCCAGGGCTAATAAGCAGGAGGGAGTGGGATGGTGAGCAAGGGGAGGGGAGAGGGAACAGGGGTTTGTTTTAGTTTTGGGGTTTTTTATTTTAGTTTATTTTATTTCCTTTTTTATTTATTTTTTTTATTTTTTATTTTTTTGGAGGGGAACCTGGGAAAGGAGATATTGTAAATAAAGAAAACATCTAATGAAAAAATGAACTCCAATATCTAAAAAAAAAAATGTCATTTGATCTGACAGAGTGCTTTCTTAAACATGACCACACATGTACACTGATAACCAAGAGCTGTTTCCTATTGAATGGTCAGAAAGTAGGTGGAGAAATGAGAGATGATAATAAGTCGTGTGTGTACACAAATGTGTGTATGCATGTGTGTGTATGATAAAGTCATGTGTGTACACAAATGTGTGTATATATGTACATATATATGTACTTAATAAGATAGCAGATTAGTATTATAATTCTAAAATCTACTACTCAGTAGATAGTAAGTGGTGATAATAATGCCTTTAAAATGTTTTAGGACACATCCAAGCCCATGGATGTAGAGAACTGTTTTGACATGGAGTAGTTTTCAGGGGAACAAGGCACAAAGAAGCCATGTTGTCTGGGTGCTTTTGGGGGTGGTGACGAGGCTGAGATGACTAACAAGAGATGGTTCAGTATGGTAGCAACTCCAAAGAATGCTGGAATCAAGAAGGATACCGCTTATTGGGGGTCTATCTCAGCCACTTACTCTTATCTCAGATATCAGTCCTCAAAGCAGGAGGTTTTCTATCTAATTATTTATAAAGTTTATTCTGAATGTTCAAGTATTGACCAGTGTCTTAGCCAGGGTTTCTATTCCTGCACAAAACATCATGACCAAGAAGCAAGTTGGGGAGGAAAGGGTTTATTCAGCTTACACTTGCACATTGCTGTTCATCACCAAAGGAAATCAAGACAGGAACTCACACAGTGTAAGGAACTTGGAGGCAGAGGCTGATGCAGAGGCCATGGAGGGGTGCTGCTTACTGGCTTGCTCAGCCTATTTTCTTACAGAACCCAGGACCACCAGCCCAGGGATGGCACCACCCACAATGGGCTGGGCCCTCCTTCCTAAATCACTAATTGAGAAAATGCCTTACAGTCGAATCTCATGGAGGCATTTCCTCAAGGGAAGCTCCTTTCTCTGTGATAACTCCAGCTTGTGTCAAGTTGACACACAAAACCAGCCAGTACAACTGGTCTTCTAAAAGACAACTTATTTTCATTAAGATATTTGTCTCATAAAAATCCATTATAAACAGTGTTGTCCAGCCATACAGGTTGTGTCCTGGGATGAGAAGAGGTAGGATGTGTGTATTCAGAACACATTCTGGACATGTAAAAATCCCTAAAAAACAAATTTCATTACTTAAAAAAATCCTTTATGGAGTTTTATGGCATGTTAAACCATAGTAATTTTGAATACAAAAGGTATTGTTATGTTGTCCATACTATGCTTGTTACTTTTATTAATACTGCACTGATTTTAAAGCATAAGAACTTATTAATATATATGCTTTGGGGAAGTTGGTGTATTTTTCCAATTGAGAACTTTATTTCAGTGTTGAAAATATCATATGCTATTTCTTACTTGTGATTTAAACACTGTCTTGCATGGAGTGAATCAAGGCACTTTCTGCGGGCTCAGTGGTGAATGCAGACATGAAGAAAGGAACCAGTTCAGAAGTCCTCCTTTCGTCTGAAATGAATTCATTCTTACCCTGAACTAGCATAAAGCTTCTTGCCTTCTAAGTTACAAGTCAAACAGAAAACTATAACATGCGGTATGCTCAGATCCATGATGCACATGTGAGGCATCAGAGACACTTGCTAGCACATTTCACAGCCAAGACACACACTAGCACATTCTACTGCCACCTTGGGCATTTCTTGTCTGAAGGCCGTGATTTGTTCTGATTAGAGTTCACTACACGGTATCAGTCACCACAGCTACACTAGTTTATGTACCCCCTTCTCTTGGCTGTGGTTATCAGAAGAATAATCTCACTTGTGAAATGGCAGCTGCATATTTTATTGGATCTATGTTCTTTTTTTAAGCAATATATATATACTTATAGTTATATAGTTATTATATATATGTAAATTTGAAAATGATTAAAAACCTAAAATAATCCTTCCCAAAAGTATGCATTCAGATCTATTTTTGTCATAAGAATGCTCAGATGTATGTCTGGTATTGTTGTATTTAAATATAATTGATTGCATGTCTCCCTTTGCATTTTAGAAAACCCAGAGAAATATCTTCATTGGCTGGTAATAACACTTACCTTTTATCTTGAATTACTTACTACACATGTGTATCACATTAGATATGCAATATGTATTAACCACCTTGTTTCAAATCTCATCCAGCCGAACAGAAAAAGGGAGGAATCTGTCCCTAATCAAACAAAAGGAGTCAGGGATTTGCAGGCATTTCCACCAGGTAATCTTTAACATAAAATTTATTTTGCAGAGAGATTTATTAAACTGGCTGAAAAAAATCTCTTTTCTTGTTTCTAATTCTTTTTTCTCACAAATGTAGTAGAAGGATTTGATATAAATGTCTCAAATGTCCTTTTTTAAATCCATGTTTGAAAGAGGCATTTAGAAGCACAAGAAAAAAAATTGTTTTGAAATGTAAGCCTTAACTCAGCTGTTTCGACTTACATGTTCTAGTCTCTTAATGTTTTCAATTTGGAATCCTTGTATTTTCAGGGAGTCAGAAAGAGTAGTTATGATTATGAAACTCATTTTTTCCAAAATATAGAAATGCTTCCTGGAGAACCAGGGGGAACTATATACACCCATTTTTCCATCTGGTAGACTGAAGCAATATGTTCACTAGATCCAAATATTTGGAATCTAGATATGGAAACAACAGAAACTGTCTACACACACACACACACACATATATATATACATATATATATACACACACACATGCACACACACATGAACAAAAAATGAGTTGTGAATCTACAAGGACACCCACTCCACTGATGTACTGCACTAAGGTATTCTGCTTCATGCATACATTAATTGGGGGCCGTTAAACAACCAGTCACAGTCATATATAATAGAATTTCCATATACTAAAATATAGCATTTTCCTTATACATGTAATAGTTTAGACAAGATCACTTTTTAGAGCAGTCAATAGAAGAAATAATCCTAAAATTACTTGAGTATAAAAGTGACTTACTTGGTTTTTTTAATGCTTGGAAATAAACATGGAGCCTGACAAATGCTGAGCGTAAGTTGTGCCTCTGGACTACATCCCCAGCCACATGTCTACATGTATGATCTCAGTAGATTTAGAACATGTTTTATCAAAACACTACACTAAATTCCTTCAGTCATGAACACATGAAAAGGAAAAGAAAGGACCCCTATGGCCTCCCACTCAGTGAACTTCACATCTCATGTGGCCTCTACCTAAAGTGATTCACAGTGCTTGTGCTCCAGGGCCCCAGATTCCTCATGATCCATCTGATAAAAATGCATTTCCTGTGGGACATTGATAATTTTATAGCTAAATGCCTCTGCAAACTCCCTCAGTCCAGGTCTGCATCGCCTGAGTCTCCACCGCTTGCTCCCTTTCTCATCCGCACCGACTCATGTGCCCCACTCATGTGCTCTCCTTCCTTTAGGGCATTGGGGTGGTCTGTCTCTAATTCCAGCATTATCACAGGCCACAGTTTCCACGAGCATTCAGAAGCTGTCTCCCCATCTGTCTGGTACCTGGCATTACTAATATGCTGGTGGTACTCTCTTCTGTGATCCCTGAACTCTACACAGACCGTGTAGTAGTTCTTGACTGCTGCTCCCAGGCCCCTACCTCCTACACTCACCTGCCTTCCCTCTGACTCACCTACTCTCCCATCCTCAGATCAGGTCCGACTCTAGGAAGCTGCCCATCTCTTTGAATTTACAAATCTTTAAATTACCATACCTAGCAGCTCACTGGAACTCAATAGTTAGTGAGTAAAATAATCTTCTTATACAAAGATGACCTACTGTTTCCTCCAATTCAGCTCAAATGGTAAAGATGCCATAAAGAATTGATAAGAAACTGAGACAGCTGCAAAGAAAGAAGCAATTCTTTAACTAGATGTGCTCATTAGTTTTTGTCAACTCAACACAGAGCCATCTAGGAGGAGGGACCCTCAACTGAGAAAATGCCTCCACCAGACTGGTCAACTGGCAAGTCTATAGGACATTTTTTTGATTTAATGATTGGCATGGGGGAGCCCAGCCCACTGTAGGTGGTACCACCCCTGGGCAAGTGGCTCTGGGTTCTCTATGAAAGCAGGCTGAGAATGCCAGTAAGCATCCTCCTCCACGGCTTCTGGGTCAGCTCCTGCCTGCAGGACCCTTGCCTTGAGTTTCTACCTGGACTTCCTCAGTAATGGACTGTGAGCTGTGAGACAAAATGAACCCTTTTCTCCCCAAGGTTCTTTGGGTATTTCTCACAGCAGTATAAACCTAACAGGTCACCAAAGAAAGAGCCATATTTAGCACACCTTTATATTCCATGCCAAATTTAAAAGAAAAGAAGTTTTGAATACTAGACAAAAGCATATCAGATGTAAGAACAGAGTGTTTGTTCACTAGTGAATGTGTGAAAGGAACCGGAGTGTTGGAAATCACTTGTGAGCATTTTGATTAGGCTAGTTATGTTATTGTTACAGTAAAGAACAAGGTTTAGGGCCGGAGAGATGGCTCAGTGGGTAAGAGCATTGACTGCTCTTTCAAAGGTCCTGAGTTCAAATCCCAGCAACCCACATGGTGGCTCACAACCATCCATAATGAGATCTGACGCCCTCTTCTGGTGTGTCTAAAGACATCTACAATCTTCTTACATATAACGATAAATAAATCTTTAAAAAAAAACCAAGGTTTAATGTGACTATGTATTTTTGTATCATATTTTAACTCTTTTGAGATTAAGTTTCTTCATGTAGAGAGCTTGTGGAATCTAGTGTCTCTCCAAAACTGTTAAAATTGTGAATAATTAGAATTATTTCCCAATTTTTGGATGATAAGGAGCATTGCCTACATTCAGCTAAAAATCCTTAATTTGGAAAATGAGAAAAAAATCTATCAGTTATTATTTTCTATCAATTTTTATAATACCTATTGCTTTTACTGTTTTAAGTAATTAACTTTAATCATATATAATCGTTTCTCAGCAGAACCATGTTTAGAATTGACGTCAGAGGAAAAGCACCAAGAACTCTCCAGAAATGAAGATGACCAGCATCCGGTGTGTAATGACTCCTGCTTGAGTTGACGACTAACACTGTCTTCTCTGATTTAATGATGCTTGAGAAAGTTTGAAGACTCTTGGAATTCCAGCTTTTCACATAACTCCAATGCTCCCTAACCAAACTCTTGGCAGATGATTCCAAAGGAGAAAGCTGAAGTTCTGGGGTACATTGGTTTGTAAAGATAAATACAAATCGAGAGATGTGTTCAAAAGTAGTAGTAGTGTATGCCTCTCCTCACCCAAAGAGGCATTAAACAACTTTGTAAAAGTCGTACTTTCTATGTTTGTTTCTCTGATTAATCCAATAACAATATCAGGTAATTTATCTGACCCAAACTTGTTGAACTGTATATCATACAGTTTGCTATCCAAAAGGTTAGGTTGGGCATGGAGACCTGGCTCAGTGCTTAAGAGCACATACTGCTCTTCCAGAAAACCCACCTTAGTTTAGTTCCCAGCATCAGGCAGCTCAAAACCACCTGACCCTAGCTCCTAGACTCCGACACCCTTCCTTGAACTCCTTAGCATCTATACTCATGTGCACATAACACACCCACACGGAGACATATACATCTATACAAAAAACTGTAAAGGATAAAAAACTAATCTTCTTAACATAAGTAATAAAGTATACTTCACCGTCCACCTGAGGAAGCACTGTCGATTGTGAAGGTTTGACAGAAGAGGCAGGGGAGAGCTCTGTGCCTCATGGCAGAAAGAGTTACTTGGGCACCTGAAGGCAAAGAAAGATTCACAGCCAGCCATATGAATGCAGATATTAAATGCCAGAAAAGCAGTCCAGGGAAAAGCTAAAATTCAACTTCAATTGATCCCGCAGGCAGGGGACACAACTGACTTCCATCTCTCCAGCAAAGGCGCAGCAGAGAAAGGGCAGATGCAGAGCCAAGAGGGATGCAAACAAAGAACTGGAAGAGAGGGACACATGCTCCCAGGAGATGCTGTTCTATGCCAACTCCATGAAGACCTTGTCGTGAGTCAGGTGGTCAGTGCTGAGGAATTTTGGGTCAAGTGTTAAGATATGAATGCAAAAGATAGCTCTATATCCAATCACAAGCAGGATGTTAAGACTTCTCACGCTGTCTGGCTGATGCCTGATCCCAAATAAATGGCTGTAATGATTGAGATATAATTTAACTTCTGATATCATTAACTCTATATTTAGGACCTACCCAGCTGTAAAAATGAAGTAAGTGTGCAGAAAATATGCACCACACCAGGGCAGAAAGGGAATCTAGACAGATTTTTCCCAGTCCCGTTATTTTTATAGGGACTGACTAAATACAGGATCAAAGAATCTCTTTGCAGAATGTGCAAAATTGGTGGAAAGCGATTTCAAACGATGGTTTCATTAGGAGTGAAAACCCCAATGCTAGATTTGGCAGCTTGGGAAGATAAACCATTAGATTAAGTGCCTACAGAGGCCAGCAGAGGGCATCAGATCCCCTGGAAGTGCTTACAAGCTCACAATTGTGAGTGCTAGGAACCAAACACTTTCCCTCAGCACGTGCTCTTAGCCACTGAGCCATGTCTCCAGCCCCTCTGCTTAGATGTTCCACATGCAGAATGAAACAAACCTTTGATTCTGGTGCTCAGAAGCCCGCTTGTTTCTGGCTCTTCCATATTTCACTTTCAAAAGCATTGGCATTTGCCTAGGTGGTGTCTTTGAACCACTCCCCTTCCAATAAGGCTGATCACTTCCCCCTCATAGACCCTTAAATCTTAACCTGCATGAACTGGCTTACAGGGCCTTACCAATTAGTCAAATAACTACATAGTACTCAATTATGCCACATGCTGAGAAAGGCCAGTAAGAGTGGACAAGCTGCATATGGAACCTACACTTTGCTGAGAGGAGACTAATTGGCAATTGTTAAGTGAATAAGGTACAAGAAAAATCTTTTTTGAAGATGGGATTGGGGAGAAATCTGAAAGGGTCATCTGATGGATAACTGCCTGAGAGTGGGGAGGGTGTGTGTGGGTGTGTGTGTGTATGTGTGTGTGTGTGTGTGTGTGTGTGTGTGTGTGTGTGTGTGTGTGTGTGGAGTTAGGCCTTGGAAAGTTGATCATCTGCCTGGACTAACAATTGGAGAGGGCAATAAAACCAAAAGCTGAAACTAAAATAAAATTAAAATTAAAAGGCACTTATACATAAAACAAGCCATGCCCTTAAGACTATTGAGTGAATCACTCTGAAGCATTTTTGGCGATCCTCTGACTCAGAGAAGGCAGAAAGGCTGATGAGATTGATCGATCATTGCTCCTGCTGCCTGAGAGGCGCTTGTCTTCCAGAATCCCATGCTATCCACTCAGCACTCCTATTCCACTACTTGAAACTAAGAGTTGGGTGATAAAACCAAAGAAAACAACTAATGTTAATCTTTGAAAAGTTTGCAGTTACACTTTGTCTCAACCTTTCATTAAAGATTGAAGAAGGACAGAAGCAGGAATGGAGTGAATGGGCCGCATCAGAGAACCTGGGAGAAGCTCCTCTTGACCACAGTGACCTCCGATCTCCTCTAACCCGGATGAATGGGAAGCCTGGAGCCCAGCAGTCTCCCAGTGTAGACAGCAAAGAACAGGATGGGTCAGAACGTGGTGATATTATTTTTCTTCTATAAAATTCTAATTTAGGCTAATATTTGTGATTAAAAAACTTTACTTCTTGAGATATCTAGGCATTGAGTTTAAAAACAATAATATAATTTTTCTAATTACATTGGTATTTTTGTCTAAAAGTAATAATTATGATTGGAAGATATAAAAAAAGATAAGTGTCACTGTTGTTAAAATGAAATGGGGGATAATTTTGAATGTAATATGTATTTAAATTTTCCTATATATCATGCTTTTAACCTTAAAACTCCACTTTATTTTAAAACTGAGACAGGGTCCATATTATCTGCAGCCCATATTGGCTTCTAGTTTGTAGAAGTTCTTCTATATCAACCTCCAAAGTGCTGCACTTACAGGTGCGATCTACCACACTCAGGTTAACAATTTGACTTGTCCCAGAAAGGGGTCATCTTTGTGGGACAGGAACTTGTGACTGATAAAACTCACTCAAGCTTGCTTTAAGAGGCATGCAAGAGGGCAGAGATGCTTGCAACTGAGCATGATAACTTTCAATTTCTGGGCCCTGAGTGATAAAAAGGGCCCAAGTGACAACCACTATGGCACTTGGACACACACACACACAGGTGCAAACAAAATAAATGTAAAAACAAAAAACCTTTAAATGTGTTAAGGATATTTGTTATATAACTACATATAACAAAAACTAGTAAATATATTTAATATAATGTAATGAATACATGAAGAATATATAATAGGGATATTCATCTAAATGATTTATATGTATATACATAAGTAGGTTAAGGATATTTTATATAATTATCACATAAAGTTATAGGTAATATAAATACTTATTAATGAAGGAAATTATCATAGCCATAAAATGTTACAGTATGAAGACATTTTTGTAAGTGAGATAATCTGGATGTAGCAGTTTATACCTATAATCTTAACATTCAACTGAATCCAGAAGCCATGAGTTTGAGGTCAGCCTGGGCTACAGTGACAATACACACACCATACACACATACACACACGTCTGTGTGTGTGTATATGTGAATGGGTGTGCATGCAAAATTAGTTTAGATCTGTAGTATACTATGAGTTACTTCACAATTAAATCGTATCTAGAGCATTTTTTAATGGTCTATCTTAAGATAATTTTGTTCGGATACTTGGAACACCTGAACCATGGAAGAAAGCGACTTGATTTGCTAGCACATTTATGCAGACAAAATATTCATACACATAAAATAAATAAATTAAAGGGATGCAATGGGATGGGGATAAATCCAGTACTTTATAATAGGTTTAAATACTAAGGTAAAAAAAAAATCCATGAAATTGGTCAAATCGTTTCAGTTTCGGAAAATCATCATATTCTTATTTTGAGTTGTATACGTTTTAAAGTGTTTGGTTACTCCCGTAACATGGGGGCCACTATTGTACCCATGGATATATCTAGCAGGCAGGTTGCTACTGTAACTTGCTGAGTTTGTAGCTGAGTGAAGCCGATGATTACTCTTGTCCTTGGTGGCCTTACGGAACCTTCCAGCACCATGAGTGCTCATCAGGAAGGGTGAAGCTGTTACTAGAGCACCAGCTTAATTGCTCCATATTCAATGACATAAGTATGTGATGTCAGCAATAAGGTTTTACTCTCAGGATGTGAGAGTAACCAATAACATTACCAATAAATAGGCTGTGATGTTTGGAGGGGTGTATGGGATGCCTTTGGCCAATGACTCAAAAATATGTAACCCATTCTGGTATTGGGGGTCTTATTTGGTAACATACAATGTTTAGTTGAGACATTATCTCCCCATTTTATGCTAGCTCCATTTAAATTCCATCTGCATATTATTATATTATGTATTATATGTTATATTTATTATAATCTTTATTGTATAATAAGATGTCATATATACATATATGATCTTCTACAGTAGTAGGTTTCCCTATGACTTTTCAAAATGTCCCAACTGTTAGTCGTCCCTCCCACAGTCCCTCCTTTACCTCGTCCTCTCATCCCATTTAACTCTCTAGTCTGGTTTCCCCTGTATCCTTTTACAATACTATCTGGTTTCCCCTGTATCCTTTTACAATAATATCTTTTTATTTCCCTTCCTTGAACAAGTCTCTCCTCCCTCCTGGTCCCTTACAAGCTAACTGACCTCTGTGCTTACTCTAAATGAAACACACATATCTAAAGTTTGTCTAAAAAGTAATATCCACATTCTTAAGAGTGACTGGGCCTGAGTGACCTCACTCAGGATCGTTTCTAGTTCCATCCACCTACCTGAAATTTCATAAATTTTTAACAGCTGAGTAATATTCCACTGTTTAAATGTAGCACATGTTTGCTATCCATTCGTCAAACATTTAAGCTGTTTCCAATTTCTGACTATTATAAATAGAACAGCAATGAACATGGTTGAGTACGTGTCTCTGTGGTAGGATGTAGAGTTCTTTGGGTATGTGCCCAACGTGGTGTAGCTGGATCTTGAGGTAGATTAATTTTTCAGATTTTTTTGGAACTACTGCACTGATCTCCATAGTCACTGTCCAAGTTGGCACTCTGACCAGCAATGGATGAATGGTCCCCTTTCTCCACACCCTCACTAACACCGGCTGTCATTTGTTTTATTAATCTTGGCCATTCTGACTTGGTTAAGCTGAAATTTTTCATTTGTTTGTTTGTTTGTTTCTCAAGACAAGGTTTCTCTGCATAACCCTGGCTGTCCTGTAACTCACTCTGTAGACCAGGCTGGCCTCGAACTCAGAAATTCACCTGCCTCTGCCTCCCAAGTGCTGGGATCAAAGGCATGCACCACCACCGCCCAGCTTTTTTATGTTTTTCTTTTTTTTTTTATGTTTTTTTGGAAGTCAAAATCTTCACGTAATTTTGATTTGCATTTTCCTGATGGACAGGATGCTGAACATTTTTCAGTGTTTCCTGCTGAGCTCATCTTCTATAGTAGAGTCCCCTGGAAACCCTTCCTTGCACTAAGGCCAGGGTTTTCCTGTGCCAGCCTTTGCATGGAGCACTGCATCAGGGTGTGTTTTAGGCAGAGACTATCCATTTCCTCATTTTAGCTGCTACTTTCTAACTTTCTTTATATTAATAAGTGAAGTAAAATGGGGAAGACTTGGGTTTTATAATGTTTTTATAACCTTAGTCCATAGAATTATTAGAACATATTGTTTTCTGTTTTTTTTTTTTAAATTAGTAGTTCTGGCTTGAATATAAAAGAAGAAAAGAAAAGAAAACATAAAGAGTGGTCTAGAGATTTTGTAAATGAACTGACATCTGAGGAGTCTGAGTCAGTGGCTAGTGATATCCTGCCAGTGAAGGATTCTTGGAGTTTAAATGACACAGATCCGAATAAAGGAAGGTAAAAACTGTAAATTCCCCATGAAGGGAGGGAGTAGAATGGTTAGTTTTTCTGGAAATAAAGCAACTTTCCATTTACACTCAAATGCCTAATAGAAAATGACTGTAAACTGCCTGCAAGCTTCATGACCAAGAGGAATTAATGGCAACTGAAGAGACATTATACAAAAAGAAAGTGTTATTTGTTTTTTTGTTGTTGTTGTTCTTTGTTTGTTTTTGTCTGAAAGGATTCTTCTATGTTCTTCTTTTTCAGGTCTGCAAAGAAAAAATCGAAGCAAAAGCACAAGGTATTGTAAAAATCAAAACCAGATTTTGGTAGCAGGAACAGAGCACACCCCCACAGAGTCCAGGTCATCCCCATACAGTGGGTAGTAGCAGCCTAGGGCTCATCACTCTGAGAGGAGCCATAGCCTCAAAGCTGCCCATCAGCATCACCGTAACCTGGCAACCACCCACTGCCCACCTCAAATCTGGTTCCATGGGCATTGTGCAGGAAGTGGTAGCCTGTGTGGCCTCACAGAGACAACCACTCACTGCCCACCTCAAGTCTGGTCCCATGGGTACTGTGCAGGAAGTGGTAGCCTGTGTGGCCTCACAGAGGCCATATCCAGCTGTACAGACAAGAAAGTCACAGCAGGGAAGACTTAGGAAACAGAATACTTTGTGTTAGATAAAAAAAAAATGGCTTCACGAAGAGGAATGACACAGAGGGAGATGCATCTTGACCACTAGGAAGAATCAACTCAGAAGGTTGCTTTGCTCTGTAAGAGAAAAAGGTGTGGTGGCCGCGAACTTTCAGTTTCAGATGGAGAGCCAACTGACGAGAATAGAAATACCACAGACCTCAACCACTTCAGGGTGGTCTACAGTCCACCTTCAGAGTCCACCGATAGTGAGATCTGGAAAGGAATGAACACTGCTAAATAAAGCCAAGCTGAACACCACCAACAAAGGCCCCACTGCAACAAGATTCTAGCTTCGCTACATGCAGTACTCAGTGAACATCGTCACAGTGTTAACAGCCAGGGTGTGCCCAATGAGAGAGGTCATGCTCCTGTAGGGATCTCCATTTGCCGAGGACAGCAGAGGAAACCTTGGAAGAGGACGAGGGAACTCAGGGAGACACCTCAGAGTGCGTACCACTGTCATTTCAGTTACCAGCTCAGGTACGAGAAATCCATGGACCACAAGATGGAAAAGAGACAAAGCAGCAGGTGGGGCGAGCAGATGCTGCTTGGCCTTGCCTGCTAGCACAGGGGTCCGTTGCCCATCCAGCAGAAGGGAGTCAAATTCCAGACAGCAAATGAACAGAAGATCAGACCTCAAGACCTGGAGTGACTAGTTCTTTATTCATTCTTTTTTGTTTTTTCTGATAGCTAGAGTCACTGCAGTCTCTATGCCTTATGTGGTTTTTAATCTGTATGCATAGACATACATATAGGCAAAACGCTAATACACGGAACACAAAAAAGGAAGGGGGAAAAGCATATAGAATCTTCTGTTATGTAAAGACATTTGATTAGAAAGAGAGATTAGAGCCAGAAGCCATTGATAAAGCTACTCTTGGACAAACATCAGCCCTTTTCAGGGGCACCCACATTTCTGCTTAGATGCATTCTTTTTCAGCTGTACAACTCCCCTGCTGTATGAGAATACTGTGACCTAGTATAGTTTGTTTTACAGGTCAGAGGAGAAATGAATGCTATGGAAGATGCTGATGACCAAACTCAGCCATTTGAGTCATCCTCACAAAACGGTGAGTTGCCTGACCCTCATTACCAGGATGCTGGACTGCTATACAAACAGCTTTTTTTCTTCCTTTTATTAAAAATAGTTTTTTTCTCACATAATATATCCTGATTACAGTTTCCCCTCCTTCCATTCCTCCTAGTTCCTCCCCACTTCTCTTCTCATCTGAATCCACTTCTTTCCTAACTTTCATTAGAAAACAAACAGCTTCTCAGGGATAATCTTAAGATATGTGTTCCAAGGTCTCTCACTCTCTGTGCATTGTCTAGCTATGGGGCTCTAATTATTCCCATCTGCTGCAGGGGGAAGCTTCTCTGATAATGGCTGAGCATGGTGTAGACCTACAAATATAACAGAGTGTCATTAGGAGTCATTTTATTGTTATGTTTTGAGTGTTGGTTGGTTGGTTGGTTGGTTCGTTTGTTTGTCTTTAGAACAGTAGTGTTCGATTTTACACTAGGTCCCTCAGCTTCTTGGTCATCCAAGCAATGTCAAGTATGGGTTCCTGAACATCTGCCTCCCTGCCAGGGTGTCAGACCAGCTGAGAGAAGGCAGAATGCAGTCAGTCCGTGGTAGGGGTCTCAGCCCATGTTTTCTCTGATGAGAAACAGTGAGGTCTGGGACAGATGCTGTGGTTCTCAATCTCCTGTGTACTACACACTGCTGGGGACCTTGAGTTGAGAACAGTGGTCCACAAGACCATGCTTCCCTTACACACCAGTCAGGAACGGGATGGCTGAGCCTGGGAAGGGATAGAATCAGGTCTGGTTTCGAGTGAGGGCAGAGAGTATCAGAGGGGTTGGAAGAGAGAAGATCTTCTCTGGGAAATTTAGGAGTGGCTCTGTACAATGAAGTTCCCCCTACCAGGCAATCCTTGATGAAGGAGATTGTCCAAACTGCTTTATTTATGGCAGGTATGGATGTAGCATACATCTTACTCAGAGTGAACCAAGGATTAAATACCTCTCTGGAAGGCTTGCCCAAGAAGGGAAGCTCAGTGGATGAACATTTGGGGCCTATCTAGATACATCATTAGCTTGGAGAACTCCGGGTTTTTATGCTATGTGACCGGTTGTCATGGTCCTCTGTCCCAGGACAGGTAGACCCTGTCCAGAAGCTGGGTCCACATGTGCTTGTTTATTTTCTAAAGAGAAAGAGAAAGATGGTGTGGAATTGGATTGATGGGGAGGAGCTGGGGGGAGGGCGATAAACCATGATCAGAATATATTGTATGAAAAAAATCTATTTTCAATTTTTAAAAAAAAAACTGACCACTGTCTCTCTTATAAAGACAGACCGGTGTTCTAACATACAGCAAACAAAAATGGAAAATGAGCCTTGTGAGCTACTCTCAAGACAAACTGGAACCATGCAAGGCAGTGTAGCAGAAGGAGGGGTGCTGAAGACGGAGCCAGTGAGATCAAGGTTAGAATGCAGAGGCTTGGAGTGGGAAGCCTCCACTATGTTACCCCTGTGAGGCTTTGAACAGGAGAAAACTTCCTAGTCTTATGAAGGGTGAAATCCTCGCACGTGCTATAACAGGTTGTTGCCCCTACAATTAGTTGTATACTGGTGCCTACTGCATAGTCTCGTTACATGCTCAGCAGTGAGAATCTGGCAGTGCTTTTTATGTTTGTTTGTTTGTCTGTTTTGGTTTTTTTTTTTTTTGTTTTTTTGTTTTTTTTGTTTTTTTAAGGACTGGTGTAGAAGAAACTCAAGGTAAGAGAACTGATAGTATAAAGGATTAGTTAATAGGTTTGCTTAAGAGGCATTTAAAAAGGTGAATTTAGCTAAAGGAGCACTGTCCCCCCAAAACATCCCAAAGATAAGTAATCTGCCAACCAGGCCTGTTATAAATAAACAAAATGTATGATCATTGGACATAAATGTTTGTTCACCAGGGTTGACCATCCATTGTGCCCATCCCCTAAGAACATGTTCAAGGGTGCTGTGGTAGGGTCACAATTGTCATCAAGTTCTAGTCTGCCTTTAAGTTCCTTTGTGCCTTTCTTAGGAAAAACATAATTCTGCAAGATGACCCTTGTAACAACCATTCAAAATAGAACAACACTGGTGTACTTAAGAAAGAATTCTTGCAGTATCTTTCCTATGTAAACCTCCCATTTGCCCACATGGCCAGATTTGCAGCCTCCTGTCTCTGTCTAAATTGTCCAAAGTGTAACGCAAGGCCAGGACTTAAAGGAAAATTAAAGATGTTGTTGTCTGTGCACTGCATAAGCCTAAGGTGCATAAGTTAGTAAAATCTTCTGTTCAAGGCTGACTTTTCCTTGGGCATTAGCCAGAGACAGACAAGGTCTTCCCTTCATCTCTAAGCATATGGGGTGATTTCTCACTAGAAAGGCAAGTTATTCTTATTCCAGGAAAACTGTTTATAGGATGTTTTCTGTGGTTTTAATTATTTATTTTTATTAATTTTTCAACATAGAATGATTGTCTGATAGTATAGAAGCTTCTTTAAAAATGACTATAGTCAATAAGTGAGTGGATGAGGGTGATGGCTCACATCCATAATCTCATCCCTGAGGAAGCCGAGTCAGAAGGGTGACCAGAAGGTGAAGGCCAGCTTGGACTACATAGTGAGTTCCACCCTTGGCTATATAGGGCAAGACATTGTCTCAGAAAATAAAAATAAATAGAAATATAAAGAAGACTTTGATCCATATGTCTAAGTTGTCCTCACAAAAGCTGTATTAATTTACAATCCCACCACAGTGTAAGAAGCACTTATTTTTTTCAAACAGAAGTTTTAGAAGCTATGCAGCTGTCCTCTTTATTTTCTTATTTCTGGTGTTGGAGACTAAGCTTTATCTGTGTGCAGCCAGCACACAATGCTAAGTAATACGCCCAGCTATACTTTTTTTTTTTTTTCATGTGTCTGAACACTGGCCCTCATGTATGTATGCATACTATATGTGCAGGCAGAGAGGCCACAGGAGGACATTGAATCTCCTGGAAGTTACAGACAGTTGTGAGCCGCCACTGAGTGCCGGGAACCTACCCAGATCCTCTGTAAGAGCAGCCAGCATTCCTAACCACTGAGTCATTTCTCCAGGCCCAGCATCATTGTTCTTAAACTGTACTAAATACAGTACATAACCAATTAATTTATTCAATGCATCTCTCTCAATGATAAAATAAACAGCTTTCTATGTTGAAAGAAGGGATACTTTTTATTACTGAATCAATTGAACTTTTATTGATTTTTAAATTGCTTATTATAATAAGGTTAATTGAAAGCATTAGTAAATAATAACATAAGCTCCCTAATCTTGCCTTGAAATCTAGTAATGAGCATACCCATTGTTTGAAAGCTTCAGAAGGGGCTCTCTCACATTGTAAATTGTTTGAGGGATACGTGTAATGTTATATAAAAATAAAATTTTATTTCTGGGACTGGAGAGATGGCTCAGCTGTTAAGAGCACTGACTGTTCTTCCAAAGAGCCTGAGTTCAAATCCCAGCAACCACATGATGGCTCACAACCATCCGTAATGAGATCTGATGCTCTCTTCTGCTATGGCTGAAGACAACTACAGTGTACTTAGATATAATAATAAATAAATCTTTTAAAAAATGTATTTCTAGTTAACCTCATAAATGTTTGCAAACAATAACTTTTAGGAATTAACTTTATATTACCTGTTTTTATTAGGGGATTATGTATAAAATTATATACAAACAGTCATTTTTAATTTGTCAAATCACTGCTTAGTTTCAAAGTGGCTTTTCCAAAATAGCTACAGAGTTTCTCTTAACAGAAACTTACCAGTCAAGAAAACTTTTCTTTGGTATTGCCCTCTCAATATACATGAGCCCTGGAAAAGATTAAAGTGAGAGATTGAAAGCATGACATCAAGAAAAAGTATTGAAACACAGAAATTTGATTAGGATAGGCAGGGATATTGACTTGTTAGAATAATGAAGTAAAGGACATTTTGTTCTTTAAAAAATGAATTTTAAGATACGTGTATTTAACCTCAGAGTTGCATTAAAAGAAAAAAAAGAGAAGGGAGAAGGTGAAAGGGTGACTATACAGTTACCAGGAAGAGATGAGCTTTATCCTGAAGACACTGAAAGGCAACAGCATGACATGGCTCTAAGGATGCTGCACCTGAAAGTAAAACAGACCTTGAAGCAGGTAAACGAGTTGCACGCCAGTAACTATCCTTAATGTGTGTGAGTTTACTTCATTGACATTACGTACAATATCTCTGATTAATATGCATAAATGTAGCCAGGTGGTAGTGGCGCACACCTTTAATCCCAGCACTTGGGAGGCAGAGGCAGGCAGATTTCTGGGTTCGAGGCCAGCCTGGTCTACAGAGTAAGTTCCAGGACAGCCAGGGCTACACAGAGAAACCCTGTCTCAAAAATCAAAAAAATAAAAATAAATAAATAAATAAAATGTGCGTATACCACTGGACAGTATAACTGCATGACTGATGTTCTGTGGGGGGGGCGTGTGTGTGTGTGTGTGTGTGTGTGTGTGTGTGTGTGTGTGCTTGTGTGCAAGCACACACACACACGCACACACACACACAGTCCACTGTTTAACAAAATGTTATTTCAGGGTCTAGATGGATGGCTCAGTGGTTAAGAGCATGCTGTTCTTCCAAAGAACCCAAATTCCATTCTCAGCTCACACTGACCATTTTACAACCATCTGTAACTCTAGCTCCAGAACATATGATACCATCTTCTTGTCTCCAGAAGCCCCTGCATATGCATGGCATACAACACACAGTAATGTTTTAACTGAAATCTAAGGAAATGTCACCTTACCCTAAAATGAAATCATGACATTTACAGCTAAATAGCTACTGGAAATCCTGGGGAGATGGATGAGAAATTTAATCACTGCATTGTCATAAATTGCAATTGGGGCACTTTTCTGCCAAAATGCAGGCTCATTAGCTTTATAATAACAAAGAAACTTCTTCTGTGCATCATAAAGCAGTTCATTTCACAGTACTATTTGTGCCTGTGTGAAGGAACTTCTTTTGCTCCATGACAAGGCTACCTATGTTTTACACAGTTAGAATTTGACTCGTTCGTGTAGAGTAAGGGTCCCTGAGCATCAACCACCCACTTTCTTTGGATAATTTTTTTTTCGAGACAGGGTTTCTCTGTGTAGCCCTGGCTGTCCTGGAACTCACTCTGTAGACCAGGCTGGCCTCGAACTCAGAAATCCGCCTGCCTCTGCCTCCCAAGTGCTGGGATTAAAGGCGTGAGCCACCACCGCCCAGCAGAATAATTTTTTAAGTTCAACATTTAATGAAACTTTTAGGATCTTTGCCACCAATTATATGGGATTAAACCTTCATGAATTGTGAAGAAGAAAGAGGAGAAGGAAGAGGAAGAAGAGGAGGAGGAGGAGGGAGGAGACTAAACTGACTGGCAACTTTTAGAGAACCAAATACCAAATTTTAAATCACCTTGGCCAAAAAAAAAAAAAAAAAAAATGTTAAACACAGAAAAGAAAACAAGAGCACAGACACTTTTCATGGGTCGTTTTCAGATGACTAATTTGCTAGTGTATGGATGAGCACATTTAGAAAGGAAACTACATGTAATGTATGGTACAAATTGTAAAGAGTTTTTAGATTTCCTTTTTTTTTATTTTTATTTGTATGAGTGTTGTTGCTTACATGTATGTATATATACTACATGCATGCCTGGTGCCCACAGAAGCCAGAAGAGTGTATTCAATACTGTTGCCATTACAAATGGTTGTTTAACTTTTATTGCATTATGATGAGAAAAGTTACATGATTTCAATTTATCTGAATTTGTTAACATTTAAAAACATATTTTAAGTAAATAGAATTAAATCACATTCTTGTTTCCCTTTTGTACCCCAACTCCTCCCAGAGACCCCCCTTCAATACCTACAATATCTTTTTTGTCATATTCCCTAAAATTTATAAACTATTATAACAATAAAAATGAGTATTATAAAAGTTGTTTGATATAAAAGAACAATCAATTTAACAATTTTATGTAGATGCTTGTCTACAGCAATACTGAAAATACATATGTTTTTCTCAATATAAATTTTAAAT
>NW_022196904.1:109638867-109639906 GCF_008632895.1 Mastomys coucha
ACCAAATGCACTAAACAAAGTAAGAATTTTAAAGGCAGTAAGGGAAAAAAGGCAAGTAACATATAAAGACAGGCCTATGAGAATTACACCAGACTTCTCACCAGAGACCATGAAAGCTAGATGATCTTGGACAGATGTCATACAGACCCTACAAGAACACAAATGCCAGCCCAGACTACTATACCCAGCAAAACTCTCAATTATCATAGATGGAGAAAATAAGATATTCCATGACAAAACAAAATTTACACAATATCTTTCCACAAATCTAGCCCTACAAAGGATAATAGATGGAAAACATCAACATAATGAACAAAACTACACCCTAGCAAGAAAGAATTCTTTCAACAAATCCACACAAATCTAATTCCACCTCTTACAACAAAAACAACAGGAAGTGACAATTACCTTTTCTTAATATCTTAATATGAAAATTAATATTACCAATATATCCTAATTGATTGAAATCCAAAAATATGAGGAATTAGAAATTTGTTGATTGTCATCCAATGGTCTCTCTAATTCGGTAATTGGAGAAACAGGTCCAATATTGTACAATCTATATACACTTTCAGCTTGTTTGTGACAGTGTCTTGCTGTGTACTACATAAGGGTCTTGAAATCTTGCTTCTCCTATCTCAGTCTCTCTATTAGTAGTATTGTTTGTTTCATATTTTTACACTATACTATGGTTTTCAGAACAGCTTATATATTTCAAAAGTATTCATATACCCAAGGGAGACATAGACAATTAACTTGGGAGGTGACTTGTAGGAAAGAGAACAAGAAAAAGTGAGACTGAGTCCTTTGCTTGACATTTGTAACTCTTGTATCAAGTTTGAAGAAGAGGATTTTATAAGTTACTCTTTCTCTGAGATAAATGCTTTTCCAAATTATCACTGCTATTGAATTTTCCTCATTCTTCTAGACATTTCCTATAAATATTCAGGCCTTCTTGCTGAGCTTCTATCCCATAGTGTTTGTTTGTTTGTTTGTTTGTTTGTTTTTTGTTTTTTGTTTTTGGGTTTTTTTTTTTTTT
>NW_022196904.1:109649415-109657000 GCF_008632895.1 Mastomys coucha
AAAGGTTCACGGCTTCCTAGGGACCTGGTATCTGGTCCTTGAATCATTTACATAGGCTCCAAACCCCCTGCGAGCTAAGTCTCTGGTTTCGGATTTGAGTTCTTTCAAGAACACAGCAGGGCCACCACACAATACTTATAATTTAAGACTGACATAAAAAGAGTTTTAATCTAAATATATGTTAAAAACTTAAATATAAAAAACTTCATCTGGGGGCTGGTGAGATGGCTCAGTGGGTAAGAGCACCGATTGCTCTACCAAAGGTCATGAGTTCAAATCCCAGCAACCACATGATGGCTCACAACCACCCGTAATGAGATCTGATGCCCTCTTTGGGTGCATCTGAAGACAGCTACAGTTTACTTATAATAAATACATTTAAAAAAAGAAGGAGGAGGAGGAGGAGGAGGAGGAGGAGGAGGAGAAGAAGAAGAAGAAGAAGAAGAAGAAACTTCATCTACCATAGAATTATTTACCAAATGCTCTTATTTTTCTCATAATGGTAAAAGTGAGATCCACCTTCCTTTATAATGGAGGCTGACTTGGGATTTAGACTTGTAGTGATCCATCAACAGAGAGGCTGTCATCAGCGTTCTGATGTGCCATGTCTTGTATGTTACCCCTAGTAAGCTCCATCTGCTCATCAGAGTGCTGGCAGACACAGGGCAGCGGAGCATTTGCTGTGAATCCAGTGCCTCCAACGCTCACCTCACTTGTACACTACCTTGCCCCAGAGTTGCAGTTTGTCTTGTTCTGTGTTTTCATTGCCTACTGAGAGAACATCCGATGGAAGGTGGTACGAGCAGAAACCAAGTGGATGGCCAGTGCAATTACAAAAGTTTTGTGACTTACTGGGGTGTGTCTAGGACCTCTATTCTGAAGTCTCCTTCACTGGCTTAAAAGAGATTATTCCATGCACCTAGTGCAGAAGGCTTCTCTGAACATGCCACATGCCTAAAGGGAAGGATGGTATGAGACCAGCCTCAGGTGCTGATGCCAACAGCAGATGCTATCTATGGCTCCCTGTGTCATTGAAATTCTTCTAATTACTTTACATATATTTTCTAATCTAATCGTAAAGACCTGTTTTAGAAGTTGTAATTACCTCTCTTTTACTGATGAAATAGCAAGGCATAGAAAGTAAATTTATTTGCTCAAGACCAATAGTTATTAGCAACTAGAGTTGGACCTTGGACACAGGCATTCTGGCATCTCACTTAGAAGCTGCCTCTCACACTTTCCTTTAGCATCCAGATCTTCCTTAGAGCATCGTATTGCTTTGTAATCGTTGCTTGCATAGCTCTGGTTATTCATCTATATGAATTCTTAAAATTATACTTGAAGCAGTACTTTTTTTTCTCATTTATCAATTTGGTCAATTTGAGTATCTGAGAAAGTATGGTTTCAAAACCAGAATACCATGTTTTAGTCATAAGACAGATCAGTGACTCAGATAATAGTATTTTAGATTTGGTGGGGATAAGATCCTTCTTGCAATACTTCAGTTAACTCCACAGCAATAGCATAGAAGCTCCCCTCAGCATGCAGACAATGGGGTGATGGCTGTGTACTAATAAGATCTTAGCATGAAGGGCAGGGAGGTGATGGTTAAGCAGTTAAAAGCACTTGCTGCTCTTGCAGAGGATCCAGGTTCCATTCCCAGCATCCGCATAGAGCAGTTCACACTGACTGTAATTCTAGCTCCAGGGAATCATATTCCCAATTCTGGCTTCTACAGATACATGTGGTGCATGTACATACATACATACATACATACATACATACATACATACATACATATAAAATAAGGAAGTCTCTTTAAAAATAATTTGAGCATGAAAACATGATAGGAAGATTTTTTACTAAAATATTAGTAAAATTTCCTTTTCAATTCTTTGTTTTAGTTGCAAGAAGCACAGGATCGACAAAGAGAAGTTGTTCAGAGTTGGCAGAGGATGCAGGACCACTTACAGAAGTATAAATTAAAGGGGCACACAAAATAACCTGAGAGTTTACAAGTCGAGTCATCAGTGCAATGTGTAAATCGTATTGGTTGATTAAGTACAGCTCTGAGATGATCAGAGACATTTCAGCTTTATGTTCGTTGGTCTGGGGACACAGCTCAGAAGGATGATAAAGGTGTACTTTGTATGCCCACAGCCCTGGGTTCAATGTCCACACCATAAAGGAAAAAAGCTGTCTGCTTTTAGTTCATTTTACCCCAAATTAGCACATACTCTATAAAACACAGAGCTGGAAAAACTTAAATGCCATCTACCTTTCTTTTCTTTTTTTAAGAATTTAAGTCCTTTGTCATTGTGCAATATTGTAAAAAATATTCATCTGTAACAGTAATTGTTTTATAAAATACATTTTAGGCTTCAGGCCAGATGTTCTGAGGCAGAAGTTATGGTACAAGAGCAAGGAGAGAAAACTGCAGAGCTTCAGAAGCTACACGCAGGCTTGGTGAGTGAGCCTTCCACTCATTGGTGAGTGAGCCTTCCACCCAGCGGGCTCTCAGGTTTCCTCTGCCTAATGGGAATGTTACAGGAGAGTGAAAAGTCCCACTGAGAGGAATGTAGTCACAGTGACACCATTTCCTGCTGTTACTGAAAATCCTCTTTGCTTTGAAGGAAATTTGATTGAATTCATAAGGTACTGGTTTTGGTAACCTGCCTTAATGCATATTATTCGTGATAAACAATATTTTTAAGAAAAAATAATTCATATCAAGGTTTTTAAAGTAATTTTATGATTTATTTTTCAAAGGCTAGAGTCAAAAAGGAACGGCTAAAGAAACTCAACAAAATCACACTCTCTCTGAAGTGCTCTCTGGATCAGACGAAGGATAAAAATGAAGACTTGGAGAGGGAGCTCACTGAGTATGATTTCAGTATTTCAAACCTCTTCACTCACAGGCTTTTTCAATTGTGTTGGCTGTATTAACAACTAAATACTAATTCATTTTATAATCGTTTTAACAACCAAAACTTACTGTATTTTAAAATTCACTTTAGAAACTCACAGGTCAATCTGAAAATGATTGCCAAAATGTATTTGCTCTCTAATGATCCTGAAAACAATATTGATGACTCTGGCTGGACATTCCCTTCTTTCTTTCTTCTTTCTTTCCTCCCTTTCTTTCTTTTCTTCCTTTCTTTTCTTTCTTCCATTCCTTTCTTTCTTCATTGTTTCTTTCTTCTTTCTTTCCTTCCTTTCTTTTTTCTTCCATTCCTTTCTTTCTTTCATTGTTTCTTTTTTCTTTCCTTCCTCCTTTCTTTCTTAGTTGAGATTTCCTAAGTTGTTTCCATATATTACCCTCCCTCTGCCTCTCCCCCCAGACCTATCCTTTCCTACCCACTCAGCTTCGCATCCTTTTCTCACCCATTGACTCTAATTTGTGCTGCCCTTGTATTCCTGAATGTACGGCCTTCCGCTGGTGCATGGTTGACTTGCAGGGTCCACACATTTCAAGAAAACTGACTCTTATCTCCCAGCAGGGATTAACTGTGAGTCTAGCTAGGGTGGGGCTTAGTATCTATCTCCTCTTGCCCTTGCTGAGATTGGGGCTGGCTTGAGCTTGCACAGGGCTTGTACATGCTGTCAGAATCACTGAGAGTACACTATATGTATGCAGCTGTCCAGTTGTGTGGTGCAGTCATTGTCTCTGCCCCTCCTTCCACAATGGTCCCTGAGCCTCGGGAAGAAGAGTGAGGAGAGTTTTTCTTCCTTTTCTTCTGGTAGCATCCTTCATTCAGCATTCGAGCATTCTCCTGGCTAAAACAGTTATCAAAATTATCTTTAGTTTTTATTTTCTTTCTGCTTTTCTTTTTTTCAATTATGATCTCATGCAGACATGTTCCTTTTCCATGGGTGTCACGCATTTATGAGGCATACATGTTGCTAAACTTGTTGTGTGTGTGTGTGTGTGTGTGTGTGTGTATACATACATATGTACAAGTATAGAAATCTATATATATGTGTATATATACAAACATACAACTAAAATATAGTCACTCCTGTTATCTGCAGGAGTTTGGTTTTAGAACCCTCCACAAATACCAAAATCCATGGATAGTCCACTCTCTATGTAAAGAGGTGCATATTTGCGTATAGTTCACACATATCCATGTTTTTCTTCTTTACCTTAATTACTAATCTCTGGGTTATTCCTAATTTTTAATAATTATTTAGTGCTCCATAATATAATATTAAAGTAGATATTAACAGTTAAAGTAATTGTGTATATGGTTATAGTATTTATTCATTATCTGCCATAAATGCCAGAGAAATTTTCTTCATAATATTTTAAGATTATAATTTTATTAGAACACTTTCAATAATTGAAGCTGAGACAAATGAGAGGTCACAATATGTAGATTTATTTTAAAAGAAATAATATACAGAAAAATCGTGATAGCAAATACAATCCATTTTTTAAAAATTGTTAAGCATTTACTCTTTAAAAAAACTTTACATACTGACTGTATACTTTTGCAGAATAAAGAAACACTTAGGAGTAATGAGAAAGAAATTGAATGACCATGAAAATGGAGAATTTAGTTGCCAAGGAGATTTAAAAACTAAAGAACATGACATGAATGTTTCAGTGGATATGTTAAAAAATGAGGTAAATTTAATTTGTTTGGAGACCCTTAAATATTTACAGTTGGTGTCAGTGAAAAATTAATTATTTTTCCATTGAAAAGGTATTCTGTTAAACTCAAAATGGTATGTAAAGCCAAGCAGCGCACACCATCACAAACCACTAAATCTTGAAGAGCATCCATTTCATTTGGTAGCTGTTTTGGAATATTACTAGCACACCTATTAGTCCAGTTACTTAGTAGTTGCAGGTCAGAAGCACTTGATGCCTATGTTGGGGACAGCTCTCACCCTCCTATAGAGGAGCCACATACCCTGCAGGCATCACTCATCCCTCTTCCCGATCAGCCTTAGGGAAGCACCCACCCACTGTGTTCCCATCACCTTGCCTCTCCTGCACAAGCCAGACCAAGGATCACACGGTCCTTTTTCCTTTTGCTTTGCATTGTAGTTCCAGTGTTCACACCTATTGTAACCTTACCAATAAGCCAATCAAAGAGAAGAGTAGTGAAAATAGACAGGATATTGGATCAATATTCACACTGAGGAGAGGAACAGATAAAAGTCCACGTGACCCAAGTCCATCTTCAGGCTAGTGACATGACCTTTAAGTTTACACTGAGAAAGAACTGGGTCTAGGGCAAAAGTGCAACAGTCGTAGGGAAGGTGTTTTAGGTCTTGTTCAGCAAGGCATTTGTTACCACTGTCATTGCTAGGGGCGATTGTTCTGGTTCCTATAAGACAATAATTACTCCTGTTCCAGGGTGTAATGTCACCATGGTAGGTAGTTTCTCTGCCTCCAGCTTGTAAAGCTATCCTGGTCCTAGAATCAAGGTGGCCACAGATTTATGGTAATGACTTAAAAGACATTTGTGGGTGGTTAAAAAGTTAGTGCCGTTAATCAGGGGATACACAGAAGGCAGAGATGACAGCCTCTTTTGTACTTACAATATGGGTCCACATGATGAGTCCTTTTGGCAAAAGCAGCTTCAAACAGCATGATATAGCGAAAGATATTGGAACTTAACTTCTGTCACTAAGTAGTATCATCCCATTGATACATAGTGTGAATATACTATACATTTTATTCATTCTTCAGTTGATGGGCCTTTAAACTGTTTCTTCTTCAGGCTTCAGTAAATACTGCTGCCATGGACCTACATGTACAAGCTGCTGTGTTTGCATGTTTTAAGTTTTCTTTCATGAATATTTACAGTCAATAGCTGAGTCATGTGGTAACTGTACTCAGTCTTTTGCGGTGTCAATATGTAGCAAGGCGACAGCACCGAATGGGAGTTGCAGTTCTCTCCACACCCTTTCCAACGCTCTTGCTCCACCATTTCAAGTGAAAACCCTTCCAGCTTACTGATATGAAGAATACACCATGGTTTTCTTTTACGCTTACCAATTCATGCCTTTTTATGAGCTTATTGGTGGCTCGTAAATTTCTTTACAGAGGAACTATTTAGATGCTTTCTCTGATGAAGGAGAAACTGAGAGTACTGAATGACTGTTCTAAAGGACCTACTAAACTTCTTAGGAAATACTAAGTTACACAAAGTAGACTTTAGCTAAAGTGGTGCCCCCAGTTCTCTCATCAGGAAGAGCAAACAGAACAGCCTAGCAGACAGAACAACCCTGGCTGACAACTGCCTGGGAGAAGCAGCCCTGGTCGGTCTCAGGATGACAATGGATGACAGTATTTTACATTGTAAATCTTACAGTTTGTCCAGATAACTAAACCTCAGAGTCCCTGTCACTGTGGTACATGTTTCATTGCTTGAAGTGTAATCTGGGGCTGTAAAACTATATAAATGAAAAGGAGTTTCTCTCTAGGGTTGGTTCCCTACAAATTTCTTCTTTATAATCTCTAAGTGTTGAAGTGATTTCTTACTGGGAGGACAGGTTCGTTCTCTAATATCTCCAGGTTTAAGCTGTGTTAGCTCTTATTTGTAGCAGTCCTTTATTCTAGATATGAACCCTTTATGAAGGGCGTGATTTATTGTGGTCACTATGAGCCCTTTATGAAGGGTGTGATTTATTGTGGTCACTATGAGTAATTGACACCCTCTTCCATCTGGCATACGTCATCTGTACTCCCAACCCAAATTTGTTTCCAAACGTGTTTCTCATATGCAGGGACACAGAGTCCTTTCTTTCAGACATTCATGTTGAGGTTTCTAAATATAAGTCTCATATTTTAGAGGGAAAAAATAAGTAGATTATTTTATGTGTATGAGTACTTTGCCAACATGTATGTCTGCATACTACTTACATACCTGATGACTTTAGAAACCAGAAAAGGGTATCAGATCCCCTGGAACAGATAGTTGTGAGCCACTGTAAGGGTGCTGGAAATTGAACCCTGATCCTCTGGAAGAGCAGCCGGTGCTCAAAACCTCTGAGCTACCTCTCTAATCCTACATTTTATTTTTTTGATGGTATCTTTTCAAACACAATACTGTTCCAGTTGCTGAAGCCTACTTAATCTGTTTTTGCTTTTGATGAATCAGAAGTAAACACCAGATCCAGTCATGATGTCTTTGAAAATATGCTCAGAAGCACACGTAGAAGCTTTAGAATTTTATTTCTTCCACATAGCAGGTGTATTTTGAGTTCACGTTGTAAGCATGTTAAGAGTGTGTCTTAGGTAGGGTTTCATTGCTGTGAGAAGAAACCATGACCAAGGTAACTCTTATAAAGGACAACATTTAATTGGGGCTGGCTTACAGATTCAGAGGTTCAGTCTGTTATCATCAAGGTAGAAAGCATGACAGCATCCAGGCAGGCATGGTGCAGGAGGAGCTGAGAGTTCTACATCTTAATCCAAAGGCAGCCAGGAGGGGACTCACACTGGGCAGAGCTTAAGAATATATAGCCGGGCGGTGGTGGAGCTCGCCTTTAATCCCAGTACTTGGGAGGCAGAGGCAGGCAGATTTCTGAATCCGAGGCCAGCCTGGTCTACAGAGTGAGTTCCAGG
>NW_022196904.1:109657110-109658766 GCF_008632895.1 Mastomys coucha
ATAACCTCAAAGCACTGCCATCGCAGTAACACACTTCCTCTAACAAGGCCACACCTACTAATAGTGCCACTTCCATGGGCCAAGAATACCCAAACCACCACAAAGTACAACTTTTTTTTATGTAGATATCCAGGCATTCCATATTGATTCTTGTCAGAAAGACTATGTTTTATACTTATTTCGTCACAAGTGTTACAAATCAATTCACTCTTATTTTATAGAAAGATTATAAGATTACAGGATGTTGTTGAGTTAAGCCAATCTTGTTTAAAAACGGATGGTCCCATCACTAGACTTTTGTGCTGGGGATTCTTTCAAGGTCCCTGCTGAAAACCATCACTTCCTGTAATGCAGCTGTGGTGCTTTGAATGAAAACGGCCTCTATTTAGGCTCATAGAGTTGAATGCTTAGTCCCAGTCCATGAAACAGTTTAGAAAGTATTGGGAGGCGTGCCCTTAGAGGTCATGTGTCACATGAGGGTGGGCTTTCAGCTACTGTACCATCCCATTTCCTACCTGTTGCCAGGCTCCCCACCATAATGGTCATGGACTCACTCTGACACTATAAGCAAACCCCCGGTGAAATGCTTTCTTTTGTAAGTTGCTTTGGTCACGGTGTCTCTTCACAGCAATGAGAAAGCTACCAAGACAACCATTCAAATGAACAAGGAACATCCCCAAGTCAGAAAAAGATATGCAACTTTAGACTTCACATTTGTCAGATTAATTAATTATAGTATTGTTCTGGGAGTCTGGTGGTGGGGGGGGTAGTTTGGTTTGGGTTTTGTTTTTTTTGTTTTTTTTTTTTCTTTTTTTTGGTTTTTGAGACAGCGTTTCTCTGTGTAGCCCTGGCGGTCCTGAAACTTATTCTGTAGACCAGGCTGGCCTCGAACTCAGAGCTCTCCCTGCTTCTGCCTCCTGAGTGCTGGGATTAAAAGTGTGTGCCATCACTGGCACATGCCTTTAATCCTAGCACTGGGGAGGCAGAAGCAGGTAGATCTTTAAGAGAGACAGAGAGAGAGAACATCAAGTTGACTGGGTAGGAAGGTGTAGGTAGATCTGAGAGGAGCTGGGAGAGGGAACTATATATCCTCAAAATACACTGTATGAGATTCTCAAAGAATCAATAAAAATATTATTTTAAAGCATATTTTTGTGATTCTTTGTGGCTTTCATTCTTTGATTTTGTACAAAGTTCAATGAATTACATTCTAAGGCTCTGCTAGTGATTATAATGCTTTGTGACTGAATTTATGCCAAAATTTGCTATTCTTTTTCTGTTAAACTTTTCCCAGCCAAAATTCCTTTTTACCAGGCTATATGACTTTATTCATATAGATCCATGAATTGAAAGAAAAATGGGGAACTATAACCTCCAAATATCTACCTCTGAATATACAATTTAAATACATTGAGCAGGAGTTGTTATCCATAAAAGTAGCCCAAAAGCAATACGAGAAGCTGCAGGAGGCTCAGAAGAGTCTGCAAAGGGACGCACTAGACCTGCAGTGCCAGCTTCGAGAGAACATGGTAGGTCTGCGCTGAGGGGAGGCAGGGTCAGGGAAAGGCTCAAAAGAGGGGACGCCATCATTTTTTTTATTTTATTTTAGATATTTTCTTTATTTACATGCGAATTTCTCCTTTCCCAGTTTCCCCT
>NW_022196904.1:109660589-109702023 GCF_008632895.1 Mastomys coucha
TATTTGCTCGAGGTTCTTCCCCACTTTCTCTTCTATTAGTTTTAATGTATCTGCTTTGAGGTGGAGGGGGGACGCCATCATTTAAAAGACAGACAGCCACTTTTATAAGACAACAGAACTGTCACATCCTAAGTTAATTTCACTGAATTGCATGTGTGTGTCCTCTGTGAGTCTTATAACAGCTGGTGTTGGAAATTTCTAGAAGGCCGGTGACATCTGTTTATCCCTTTAATTACTTCCATTTCCATCACTAAAATACAATTAATCTTTCAGAATAATTATTTTCATCTTTTTAGGCAATTTAAAACAATACCCCTAGGAGGGAAAGAGAAACTGGAATACAACACACTTTCACTGCGCTTCTGAATTATCCTTAAGTTAATACTGTTGGGGGAGGAGGGGTGAAATTTGATCTATTGTGTGAACTATCTGGTTGCATACGGGCAAGCATGAGAGTAATGCAGAACTAAGATTTGTGGCTCAGAAGTACCAGAAGGCCCCGGGTTCATGCTCCACTCCAACCAAAACGAAGTTCAATTATCATTTTATGATCTGGATTTAATGGGGTTGGTATTGAAAGTTTAAACTCTGGCATCTTATTTCACACTGGGAATCAATTATTCAAAACTAGAGCAAGCACATTAAGTATTTTGAGTGTTACATGTAATTATTTTAAAAGTATATCCTTTTAATATTCCATAGGCAAAACTAGAAGATAAAAAGCATGCATCGGCATTAAGAGACAGTAATAATGACTCGGTAATGAGTCAAATGGAACTCAGGATTAAAGACCTTGAGTCTGAGCTTGAGAAACTGGAAGCTGAGAAAGAGTCCAATGCGAGAAAGGTGGAGAAATACCAGCAGCGCTGTGTCAGAGAGCGGGAGCTCAGCAAGATGCTGTCACATAAGCTCATCAAGTAAGTCAGGGGAGAAGCTCAGCAAGATGCTATCCCATAAGCTCACCTACTCCACTCGCCCCTACTGTGTAACAGTCACCGAAACAAACTCGGAAGATTAAGTAGGATATGTAAGCAAACTGCAAATAATAACCGGAGAGTAATGCAGGAAATAAACCTACACTGGCAGCGTGGCTGCCAAACACTTACTCCCCTTTCTAATTTTAATTTTCTGTGCTGTTCTCTCCTAATGACACATTGGTCTTTCAGCTAATTAAGGCAATTATATTACCATAAAGTTAAGTTAACATTAAGTAAAAACATTAACAATTTAACTACTTTCTTAGAAATACACCCAAAATTACCCACAGTAACTGCCCCTCTGGCCACATTCTCGCTCCTGGGGAAATAACTGCCTGCCAATGTGTCTACTGAGTTTCTGGTGTCACCAACAGAGCTACCTATAGACAAGCTTTTCAGTTGTATAGATCAAGGCAGACCTGAGTCCTAGGGGAAGGTTAACCCATGATGGGCAAACTTCCATTCATAATATAATAAATATAATAATAATATAAACATAATCCCTGGGCCAGTGTCAGGATGTGTGCATGGGAAACAGCAAGTCCTACCTTGGAAATGGCAAAAGAAGCTAACCTCTCCAGGAACTGCCCATCTTTTTAAATCCTCAGAAGAACCGTCTTCTATCCCAGAGGCGGCTGCTCTGAATTATCCCTCTGTACCAAATACTTAATTTGTCCCAAGTTATGGGTGGACTGTAGATAGTGAAAGCAAAAACTTGAAAATCTGCTCATTCACTAGTTTTTGAAACCCAACCTGCTTCACTGCATAAACTATTTCTAGCTGGTTTGTGAGTTTTGCTTTTTTAAGTATACATTTTGTACATTTGTATACATTTGCCATGGATCACCACAGGATATTTTGTTGTGGTTTCCTATGGTGCAATGGTGATTATAGTCAAGAATGTGAGCATAGCATCATCTTACACTTTTGCCCTTTAAAAGCAGTTATTTCTACTGGCATGATCAGTTTTATTAAGTGGGACATTTCTAGAAGCCACCCATCACTGGCAGGCATTATCTCTCCTACTCTGAATTACTAGTTAGCTTGGAAGTAGATATAATTCTTCACCGTAAGTTTAAACCTATACCTGAGAGCCAACAGTATGCTCCAAGGTGTTTTCAGCATTAAGACATTGGTAAGGGCAATTATGAAATACTTTCTAAAGAGTGGCTCATTTAGGAACAAGGGCATAAGTATTTACTATTTGCAATCTTCACAGCACTAATAACAAACTAAGCAAAGTCAGGACAGACATTTTGCTGGTGACAGAATGGAACAGAACTGTACAGAACACTCTTACTACAAGGCCTGTCTCCAAAGGTCCTGGTGTCACCCAGCATGGTACTTATGTAAACCGCAACCCTAACTTCATTGCAAGCAGAAACCCAGAGCCTGCCATATCCAGCCCTCAGCCTTCTCCTGAGCTTATGCAGAGGAGTCTACTCAAGGTAAGGTAAATTCTCTTCTGTCCTTTGGCATTTCAACTCTGGTATCTGACAGTAATATTAATTCTTTTCATTTGGTAAGATATTGAACTGTTTAGTTGACTTACGCATGGTAAGTAAAAGCTATAATAGTCAGGATCTCTACAAAAGAAACTTTTTTTATGTGTCTGAGGACTTTTCCTATACATATGTAAGTGCAATGTATTCATGCCTGATGCCCATGGAGGCCAGAAGAGGGTGTCAGAGCCCCTGGCTCTGAAATTACAGGTGTTTATAAAAACACCCTGTGGTTGCTAGGAATAGAACTCAGCATGGGTAGCAAGTGGCCTTAACTGCTGAACCATCTTTCTAACCCCTAGAAAAAAATTAAGTCCATAATACATATATATCTCACATTTCCTTTATCCACCCATCTGTTGACTGGCCATCTATGCTGGCTCCATAATCTGGCTATGTGGATACTGCTATGACAAACCTGGAGATGCAGAACTGCTGCTGTACACTAACTCAGAGATGAATCGCATAGTGTTGGTTTCTATGGTGACTAAAGTAATCTATATACAATCCCAGTGTGGTTTTAAGGGTTCCTATGTCCCACATCCTCATCAACATTTCTTGTTTTGGTGAGTGTGTCTGAATGGATTCTCAATGTAGTTCTACATTTTAATTTCCCTGATTGCTGAAGATATTGAACATGTCCCACATATTAATTAGCCATTTCTACATGTTTGCTTGAAAGTATCTCTTCACACCCTCTACTCACTGGTTTATTTGCTCTTGTTTAGTTATGTATGTATGCAAAGTATCAATCCCTTGCTAGGTAGATAATCGACAAAGTTTTTCCCCCTTCCTATGACCTATCTGTCTTGATACTTAATTTTTCTGTCAGTGTGCATAAGATTTCTCTGTCTTTTCCTATCCTAGGAAAGCACTCTGCTCTGAGCTAAGTTCTTAGGCCTAAGCGTTTTAATTTTATGTAGGTCATTGTCTGTTTTTGCTATTATTTTCTGAGCCATCTGAATCCCATTCAGAAGTCATTGCCTGTGGCTATGTCCTTAATTGTTCCCATAAGTTCTCTCCCAACAGTCTCAAGGTATGACTCTTGCATCATCATCATCATCATATTTGACCCATTTTTAGTTTATTTTTTAAAGTTTTCATACAAGTATATATCATAACCCTCTTCTTATCCTGCACTGTCTTCCTCTCCCACTCACTTTACTTCGACTTTCATGTTATATACAAACATATCTAAAACTTAAGAACCAAAATAGAATAAAATCTAGGACCAACAAGTGATTATGTTAATTCATTATTGTGTATATCTATACATATATTGTATATAGACATACATATTACTTATATGCAGGTATATATATGTACATACCTAGGCATATATATATATATATACATGTACATGTATGTATTCCTATATACACACATATATACATAGGCACATGCATGTGTATGTACACATACATTTATGTACATAGGTATAGAAAGAGAGGAGAGATTTCCAGTATTGCTCTTTTTCCTCAAATACTGGGTTTTAACCAAGTTCTCCTAAGGTTCTCCATTTTTCCTTCCCTGAGTGAAAGCAATGGCCAATCTTTAAATAGAACTGCTATCAGATAAAATATATTCTATCAGAATCTTCTGTAAAGCTGCATGGAATCCCCATGAGCCCTGGAGATGCACACTGGTTAGCATTTGCTCAACTTGACACAGCGAGGGTCATCTGGGAAGAGGAACCTGAGAAAATGTCTGCATCTAATGGTCTGCAAGCAAGTTTATGGGGCATCTTCTTAATGATTAATGGGGGCAGTCCCAGCCCACTGTGAGCAGTCCCACCCCTGAGCAAGTGGACCTGGATAGTATAATAAAGTAAGCAGAGCAAGTCATGAGGATTGTATTGGCTGGTTTTGTGTGTCAACTTGACACAGGCTGGAGTTATCACAGAGAAGGGAGCTTCAGTTGGGGAAGTGCCTCCATGAGATCCAGCTGTGGGACATTTTCTCAATTAGTGATCAAGTGGGTAGGGCCTCTTGTGGGTGGTGCCATCCCTGGGCTGGAAGTCTTGGGTTCTGTAAGAGAGCAGGTTGAGCAAGCCAGAGGAAGCAAGCCAGTAAGGAACATCCCTCCATGGCCTCTGCATCAGCTCCTGCTTCCTGACCTGCTTGAGTTCCAGTCCTGACTTCCTTTGGTGATAAACAGCAATGTGGAAGTGTAAGCGGAATAAACCCTTTCCTCCCCAACTTGCTTCTTGGTCATGATGTTTGTGCAGGGATTCAAACCCTGACAAAGACAGGGATCAAGCCAGTCTTCATACCCTAACAATACAATAGCAGAGCACATCTAAGTTTTCTAAGGCACCAGTTGACAAATAGATTAAAGAAGAACCTAATTAAATGAGTGCTTTCATATGGGAGAGTATAAAATCCTAGCCAACAGGTATTTTTCATCACTTGTTAGCTTAGTTCCATATTTTGGGGTCATGAAATTAGAATTCTGCACACAGAACAGAGACTGAGGGGCTGGAGGAATGTCTCAGTGGATGAAGTGCTTGCTGCAAAGGCAAGGCAAGCTGGGTTTGGATCCCTAGCTCCCACACAAGAAGTGGGCTGTGCAGCACATAGCTGCAATCGCAGTGCTGGGGGAGAGGGACTGAAGAATCCCTGGAGTTCACTGGCCAGCCAGATGAGCCAGCCATTGAACCCAGATCCAGAGAAAGAGACTTTCGTCTCAGAAATACACTGGAAAATGATGAGGGGGGTGCCTGAGCTCAGCTTCTGGCTTCCACACCCACACCCACAGAGAAGTTCACTTGCACACTTATATATACACACATGCATTCACCACACACATTCTTTTAAGGTTTTTTTAAATTTATTTTATGTATGGCTGCTCTATCCGCATGTACACCTTCATGCCAGAAGAGAGCATCAGATCCCATTACAGATGGTTGTGAGCCACTATATGGTTGCTGGGAATTAAACTTAGGACCTCTGGAAGAGCAAACAGTGCTCTTAACCACTCCACTAGACACATTTTTTAAAAAACCAAGTAGACAGTTCCAGAGACTATCTTCTGGCCTCCACATGCACATTTGCACACACACATTGTCTACACATGAACACACAGAAACACACATACACACAAAAACACACTCACACACAAAGGAGAACGAAAGCTGAATGTCTCTGTAAATTGTTGTATATAATGAAAATGTAAAAATGTTCTCATTAGTTCCCACCAGAAAAATCAGGGTTCATGTCATTTTTCAAGGGTATGGTGAGTGAGTGTATAAATATGTACACAATACAGAGAAAAGTTTGGGAGGGGAGGCTATTTTACTTTCATTTGGGGAAGGAAGGGTTATTTCAGTATTTCTAGCTAAGGTGAAGTATAAAAAACCCTATCCTAATAGTTCTAACGTGTAGATGGTTTCCTTGTGGGGTGTTAGTTTGTCAAATCATGCTAGACTTAAGAGAGCTTCAATACAACACTCTTTCATCAATTTTCAAAGATTTATCTGCATAGTCACTGCTAATGACTAATGATTTCCCCACTGAATGATTCGGTTCACATCATCCACCCAGATCACACGTGCTTCCCAGTCCTCCCATGCCTGTGTCCCCACCATTGTGACCTCCCCACACCAAAAATGTAAAAAATAAGAATTTTTTAAAAGTTCAATTTGTATTATCTGTATACTCACTGGAGCATGGTCACACTCTCAGTGGCTTGTCCTTTAAATAAAATTGATTCCTTCCCTTCCTGGACACCCTCACCCCACCCGCTCCCCTATGCCCATCCCTACACTTCAGCATCCTCATCACACGTTTTAAGAGTTCCCTTTAGTGGCTTCCTGCCTAAGCTGTTACTTGGGGGACTTGGGGGCAGGGTTAGGGTTAGGGTTAGGGTTAGGGATGGAGATGGAGGTAGGGGTTGTCACTGAAGCCTTCTATGTCCCTCCCTCTCAGCTGCATCTGCGGTCATTCATATCACAGCAAAAGTAGCCTCATTGTCCTTCACAATCAGGGAGGAGACTATAGCTCACAGGCCTCCATACAGTTTCTGGTGTCAGTACAGACCATGAACATAACTCTCGGCTGAGGTAGGACCATGGACCCAGACACGGCCTTCAGTGGCAGCATGGACCTAGACATTACCATGCCTCTGGTAGCAGGGCAGACCACTCAGATCAGAATGGCCCCCAGTGGTAGCATGACCCACAGATATCAACATGGGTCCAGGCTGCAGGACAAACCATGGCATTCAGTAGTACCACCTGCCACAGACATCAACACAGCCATGGGCACCCAGCTGGAGGCTTTGGCCCCTCATGCAGCCCATTGGACCAGGGTACTTGCTGCAAACTCTCTATGTATCCCAGGCTGATCTTGAACTTATGATCTTCCTAACTCCACCTCCCTAGTGCTAAGGTTATAGGTGTGTGTCAATGTACCCAGTTTGTCAATTGATTTTAGTAAAATCTTCTCCTCCTCTTCAGCTGTTCCATTTACAACACTCACTAATGCTGCTGTAATAGAAATGTCATGGAAAGAAAATAATAGAAAATCGATCAGTCAAAGAAAGCTTCACATCAAAAATTTATAGATATTACAAACTAATTCCTTATCATCACAAAGTATTTACTGTGTGAAGGGTACTATGTTAGACCCTTTGGGGGGGCATTAATAAGACAAAAGCTTTTCAAGTGATAACAATTTAAGTGGAGTAATACAATACAGAGTGTAGCTTCCCATATATTCTGTAATTAAACAGTTAGCTCCAGAACATTTCACTTAGTGGCAAGAGATGTGTTGTTCTTTCCATTTATTTGGTGATTCCACTTCGATCTCTTTCATATGTGTATATATTTTAAGAGGCTTCTACTTTAATGGGTCTTGAGGGAGGTCATAAAAGATATATTTTAAGTGATATATCATTCCCACAGTATCATTTGTTTAACATTATAAAATCTGATATTTCAGAAGCAGCAAAAAATGGCAAAAGACATAATTAAAGAGGTAGATAAAGGTATGTTGTCAATGTGTATGCGTTCAATTTAGAGTAAACTGTCAATTTCCAAGACAAACTGTAAATAGCAAACACTACCTTCGGATTAAAGATTCAACATTAAAACCATGCAGATGCAGGCATCCCTAGTGAGCACTGTTCAGCCTGCATTTCTGTGGCTTTTCAATGCCTCCATGGCTTTTCATTCTTCCTCAACAATCCATTAATACCTGCCCCATCAACCTCCTCAAAAACACAACAATCATCTACTGATACTTAGTCAAGCAATCAGACTTCCTAAGGTGTCACTTGACAAGCATCATTTTAAATCCCATAACTAGATTCTCGCTGGCTTACCACTCCCTAGAGGAGGAAATATCATTCCTTATGAAGACTAGAAGTCAGAGTGCCTGCCATCAGGCTATTCCACCTTCTCTCTTACCACTCACCTACTTTGGCCAAGTTTTCCTGTGTTTAGTATCCACGGGCTACTCAAGTTCTCATCTCTCATACATAAATATATATGTATATATATGAGCATTTAATTTTGTACTGTAGTGATACATACATATTTGTCATTTTATCTCTCCTGATAAGGCTGTTACTAACTACTGTTGTTAACTGTGAAGTCCCTGAAATAAAGATTATAATTTTTACTTTTTCTTTCCTGTTGCAGCTGATGTTGAGTCTTGGTCCTTGGAAGCTTATCCTTCAGGATCTAAGTAACAAGTCAAGATCTATTTTGGGGAAATAACAAAGATGTGCACAGATTAAAATAAATGGTTTTCCGGACAAAGACATTTTATTTAGTGATGTCTTATATAACATTTCAGTAGTTTCGCATTAAATATATTATGTGGTAACTTTTATTGAAGAAACATGTTTTTGTATCATGTTCTTCGACCATATATGTATGATAAAAATCCTATCTTTAAGGGCTAGTACGATGGCTTAGTGGTTAAGAGCACTTGCTGCTCTTGCAAAGGTCAAAGGTAGAATCCCAGATTTACATTAGGTGACTCACAGCCAACTGCAACTCAAGCTCAGGGTATCTAACACCCACTTCTAACCTCCAAGTATACCAATACATAAATGCATCCATGTGTATGCGCATGCACACACACACACACACACACACACACACACATACACGCACGCAAATTAAATATTTTAACCCTATATTGTAAGCTGTTTCTTGGCATAATCTTTCTGAGTATTTTACAAATGAAAACATGTGTTACATACCCCAAATGCCCAAATTCCAGCTATTGAAACAGCATCCAAACAGCTAAGTTGTCATTCATCATTTGCTAGAATTAAAAGTCATTTAATGGTGGCTTATTTTCCTTCCCCAGTACTCACCAGTATAAATGCACCTGCAGACGTGGACACCACTCTAGTACAGTGGCCGAAGGCCAAGTCAGAGCTTTGATGTGTTGTAGTCATTATAGCTCCATCCAACTTAATAGAATTTTCAACTTTGATACTTTTAACTTTAAACACTGGTTTATAGCCCTTTTCTCAAAGAAAAAAGTTTTGCTGAAGGAATTTCATCTTTGGAAATGTCTTAAAATTAGAATTTCCCATACTATCACAATGCACCCTTCCCTGTGGCTCACTGCAACATAATCCTACGACAGTGGGTACTATGAAATGCACTGTAACTGAAGCACAAGACAAGGGCTTTAGAACAGCTATTATGAATATGCTTGAAGGACTCAAAGACAATATGAATGAACAGAACCTCGGGTAAAACTCACCAACGGAGTTCAAGACATGAAAGACAGAGTCTCAAGCACTGAAGACAAGATAAAAGAAATGAATACTTCAGTCAAAGAAAATGTTAAATAAAAAAAAAAAATCTAGGAAATCTGAGATGCTATGAAAAGCCCAAATTATGAATAATAAGAATAGAGGAAGGAGAAGAAACCCAGGTCAAAGTTCAAGAAATATTTTCAGCAAAACTATTAAAGGAAAATTTTCCTAACCTAAAGAAGGTCGTCTAACCAGGCATGGCAGTGTATATCTTTAATCTTAACACTAGGGAGGCAGAGATAGGCAGGTCTCTGTGAGTTGAAGACCAACCTGATCTACAAAGCAAATTCCAGGCAGCCAGGGCCATTACACAAAGAAATCCTGTCTGAGGGGTTGGGGGAAGTGGGTATCTATCCCACAGTCAAAAACTCTGACCCGGAATTGTCCCTGTCTAAAAGAAAATGGGACAAAATGCAGGGACAAAAATGGAGAAGAGACTGAGAGAAATACAGTCCAGTGACTGGCCCAAAGAGAAAGATGGTCCAGTGACTGGCCCAAATTTGGATCCAGCTCAAGGGGAAGTTCCAAGGCCTGACACAATTACTGATGCTATGGTGTGTTTACAAACAGCCTAACACAGTGGCCCTCAGAGAAGCCCAACAAGCAGCTGACTGAGACAGAAGCAGATAGTTACACCCAACCCTTAAGACTGAAATTGGGACCCCTGTGGTTGAACTTGGGAAAGGCTGGAAGAAGCTGAGGAGGGCAACCCCATAGAAAGACCAACAGTCTCAACTAACCCAGCCCCCTGAGATCTCTCAGACACTGAGCCACCAACCAGGCAGCATACATGAGCTAATCTGAGGCCCCAACATATATACAGCAGAGGACGACCTGGTCTGACCTCAGTGGGAGAAGATGCACCTAACTCTCGAGAAACTTGAGGCCCCTGGGAGTGGGGAGGCCTGGCTGGGGCATTCTCAAGGAGAATGGGTAGGAGGAATGGGATGAGGAACTGTGGGAGGGCGGACCCGGAAGGGGGTAACGACTGGACTGTAAAAAAAAAAATAAAAATAAAATTAACAATTTTAAGCAGTTATGCGGCTTCATGGAAGCATTGGTTCCCGAATTAGTCTCAATAGTGTAACACACTAATGATTTGTGCCATATGTCTGTATCACCAATAGTTAAACATTTTTAAGTGCAACAGAAGTCCCTGATTACACACACACACACACACACACACACACACACGAGCCCTTGTTGGTGACGCTCTCCTTGCGGGTCCACCTACAGGTGTATAGACTTGTTCGACGAGACATTCGTCCTGCCAGTCTCTGTGAATTCGGTCACCAAGTACGCGTTACCGGGAAGACCTCCGAGGAACAGGACGTGCCGACGAGTCCCGGATTGGCGCAGACTCACGGGCAGATCCAAAACTAGAGTCCAGCGCGGCTGAGGTGATTGTGACCGCTGCAGACGCAGTAGGAATTGCAGGCTGCATGTCTTTTGCAGAAGAAAAACTCGGAAAGGATAACCTAAAAAAGCGGCGAACCCGCCTAGGAGACCTCTAGCCTCTCACCAGCAGGAACCGGGCTCGTCCCGCCCACAAGAGCAGTGGAGCACAGCGTGCGTAGAGGGCCGCCGGGCCGAGGGGGCGTGGGCAAGCTCGCAGTGCAGGCCGGGAAACTCGGTCCTCCGACACCATCTTGCTTAGCTGTCTGCAGCGGTGACCCTTCTGAAAGGGCAACTGCCAGAGCCATGAAGCTCCTCAGCAGGGCTGGGTCTTTCTCGGTGAGCATGGGACGCGCGTGGGGCAGGGCTGGGGACGCTCGTCGGCCACTCGGGAGCTGGGTGCGGAGTGTGCGGCCTTGGCCTCAGGCCTGGGTCTGCCCTTCAGGTAAACCCCGCGGACAAGCGGGCTGCCAGCGAACTGAGGCCTGGGAGGCTCGGCGATTCCTGTGAGCAGGAGAGAGCTAACTCGGGGAAAGACAGAGAGAAGGGTGGCCTTGAGAGTGGCGGAGAAACGGCTCTCGGGAGACTCCTGAAGGTCAATCGAGAAGCAGGTAGGGTGGAGGCCAGAGACACCCGGGCTGCTTGCTTCCCCACCTGCGACCTCTGCTCCTGGGTTTATCCATCAGTTTCCCCAATGCTTGCCACTATAATAAATGCACAAATGCGGTGCGATGCTTAGCTCAGTGCCCTCACCTTCGTTCCAGTCAGTACTGAGTCCCGGCGTTCCGTAACATGCTCTTTTCTCGGCCTCCTATTTAAAGGCTTCCTCCAGGAGGGGCTCTTGATCTTTCTTCAAGACTAGCCCTAAATTATGTAGTTGTCACCTAGGAGGGTGGGGGAGAGTTCTTCATGCGTCAGCACGTTATCACTCTGGAATAGTGGCTATCGAGAGATGAAAATGGGAGCATTTAAATTTCAGCAAGGGCTAATTTGCCCCTACTAGCTGGTTACATGTGGAGCATTTTGTTGGTAACCACCTTTTGAGAGAGTGCTTCTAGCATCTAGAGGTCAGCGGTACAGCTAGACATCCAACCATCCAACAGCAGCCCCTACAGCACAGAATTACAACACCTGGGCAGTGCTGAGTAGGAGCATTATACAACATTACAGGTACATTTGGCAAACAACAGCAGCATGCTTATTGGATCTTAGCAGCATGAATGTGTATTTGCTCACATGTCCATTAGTAACCCTGTGAACCTAGACAAAATTGGAATATCATAATAGCTTTATACTATTGTGTATAATTTGTATGTGTGTGTTTAAAGTCAGTGCATTTAGATCCATATTCCAAATTATTACATATTATACTGAGAATTTGCTGTTGATTTTAGGATTGTGTAGATATTTGTCCAATGAAGCTAAGACCCTTCCTTAGTTGAATATGCCCCTAGTACAGCACCTGAAAGGATGAAACTGTAGTGCAGATGTTAGGGGCATTGAGAAAGGATCCTTAATGTGATCAGGGAGATGAAGGAGACTGACAATGGAGGAAGCAGGAATGCTGAAATCTGTTTTAAAGTGTTAACAGTCCAACTGTCCAGAAACTTTGGAAGCATCACTACTAGAAGGAATGTTTGCCATTTTAATAAAATAATTAAAAGGCCAAAAAAAAAAAAACACATTTTTTTCAAGCTCCTAGAGAACTCATTATTCTGTATAAATCACAATTCTGTATAAATCACAAATCAGTAGAAGTTTAAGAGTACTTCAGGCCAGGCATAAACCTGTAGTCCCAGAGGAATCCTGGATTTAAGGTCATCATGGGCTACATTGCAAACTTTTTTTTTCAAAAAGGGAGGGGAGAAAAGAAAAGAAAAACTACAGAAGGAAAAAAGTCTTGGGTAGACTGAATGGCTGATAAATTTCTTAACGAGTTACTTGTGAGAACTTCCATGAAGGTAGAGACTTATTTGAATCACTGTGTTGAGTGCTGCTGATGCCTTGCTTTTACATGGAATGGACTGTTCTTATGAGTGCACACATAACCTGACACTTTGGGGGGTTTTGTTATTGTATTGTTTTGTTTTGTTTTGTTTTTTAGAGATTTTATTCCCTCAAAGTTGCCCCGAAGGTTAAAACTTCAGCAGCCCCTGGAGGAGTGCCTCTGCAGCCTCAGGATCTTGAGGTTAGTCCTACTGAGCAGCTCGGTAGAGCCCATATCCAATTTACTTAAACTCCTTGATTAAAGACAGGCATTGGTCACATCTCTATCCTGTCTTCACTACAGTTTACCAAATTACCAAATGGTTTGGTGATTGCTTCTCTGGAAAACTATGCTCCTCTGTCAAGAATCGGCTTATTCATTAAAGCAGGCAGTAGATATGAGGACTCCAACAACTTGGGAACCTCTCATTTACTACGTCTTGCATCTAATTTGGTAAGTGTCTTTATTACTGTAGTGTTTGGAAATGATGTGTGATCATGGGCTTGTAGAGAAGACAAAACATAAGGGGCTGAGGCGATGATTTAAAGTTTTGTTGTGAAAGCGTTAGCAGGGTGGTCTCAGCATAGGCCTTTAGTTCCAGCACTGGGGAGGCAGGGGCAGGCAGATCTCTGAGTTCCATGCTAGCCTGGTCTTCAGATCAAGTTCTAAGATATCCAGAGCTACAGAAAAACCCTGTCTCGAAAAATACAACACCCATGTAAAGAAACCAATCATACCCATGCATACCTGTACCCTCAACAGAGATAGGCAGATCCTGTAAGATTGCTGTTGTACCAGTTAGGTCCAAAGAGCTAGCTTCAGGTTCAGTGAGAGAAGACCCCATCTCAAGAGAGAGCTTCAGAAAGCACATCATAATTTCCTCTCTCCTGTTATAAGCATGTGTGTATGGGCACACAAATAAAGGCATTGAGGTTCATATCTGTAACCCAAGCACTTATAAGGTAGAGACAAGAGGATCAAGAGTTTGAGGCTAGCCTGGACTACATGAAACCTTGTCTTAAAACAGCAAAAGCTTGAAAGCAATGTCCCTGTACTTATTTCCTTAAGCTGTTGTGTCATATTTACACAAACTGTGTGGCTTAGCTCAAAGAAATGTATCTTCTTATAGTTTTAAAAGCTTGAAAGCCAAGGTGTTAGATTAAGTCAAGGCATCAGCAGAGCCATGCTTCCATAGGGAAGAACCCTTCCTTGTCTCTTCCTAGCATCTGGTGTTTATTGATAATTCATTATATTCCTCAGTTTAAAGATACATCACTCTAGTACCTGCTTCTCTTGTCTCTTAGCTGACCTTCTGTCTGTCCTTGTGTCCAGATGTCCTCTTCTGAGAACACCTATAATAATGGATTAAGAGCTCCTGCCAATCCAATATGATTTGACCTTATCATTTACAAAGACCCTGTTTGCTAATAAAGTCACATTTCCAGGTTCTGAATAGATATAAATTGTGAAGGGCTGTCATTTAACCCTGTAAAATCTCATAATATAAAATGAGAAACCACAGGATATTGGTCACAGACAGTTGTTACTATTCAACTGGAAATTAGTATTAAGACATAAGAAACCAGTAGAGGAGAAGCAACATTTTTTTTTTAATAGAACGTACCAAAAATTGAAAAAATAGTAATTTCCCATATATAAGTGTCTTTCCTTCTGACTCTCTCTCCTCTTTCTCTTTTGAGATTATATTTCTCCCCTTTCCTCCTTCCAAACCCTCTCACGTACCCTCCCTCTTTCCTTCAAATTTATATCCTTTTTTCATTAATTGTTACTATATATATTTATTTCTCTATATATTCTTAAATATAACCTACTCGGTCCATTTGCTACTTGTATGCATGTTTTTAGGGCTGACCATTTGTCATTGGACAACCAGTGGTTGTGCTCTTCCATAGGGAGGACTTTCCATTCCACTCCAAGCTTCCCTCAGTTGCCTGTGAAGGGTTGAGGCTTCATGGACTTCCGCCTCTTTCACATGGCCATTGGTGTTGGCCTTGTTGAATACAGTTACAAAACACTCCTGCACCTAAAGCTCAGGAAACACTGAAGTAGAGAGGATGAAAAGAATGTAAGAGTCAGGGACTTTGCTGTGAGATTCGTCTCCTAGTAATGCCAGAAGCTACACCCATAGAGTGTAGTCTCACCAATACACAAGTCTCTGTAGAACAGAAAAGTCTAGTAAGCTTATATTTGCTAGTGGAATCTTTTACACAACTGTATTTTAGTTCAAATCTAAGCCTGGTGTGATGGCATATGGCTTGTAATTGCAGTACTCAGGGGAGCTGAGGCAGGAAAATTCATTGTAGATATACCTGACCTGCTTAAAAGTTACAGGCCAGCTTAAACTATGTAAGGAGACTTTGTCTCAGAAAAACAAAATAATAGTATATATGTATGTGAACGTACATGCAGTGCATTTTGTTGAACCTCATAATTCTTATTAGAAAGTACCTGTTTCAGAGGGAGTGGGGATGGGATGGGTTTTCGGAGGGGAAACCAGGAAAGGGGATAACATTTGAAATGTAAATAAAGAAAATGTCTAATAAAAAAAAGTACCTGTTATTTAGGACCTACCTAAAGTTCTGTTAGGATCTGCTCAATAACACTTAAGACAGTAGATTTTGATATAGTGTGATGAGTGGCAGACCAGACATTGAAGAACTATTAACAAAAGCATTCTATCTTTTTCAAGACTACCAAAGGAGCTTCATCTTTCAAGATAACCCGTGGAATTGAAGCAGTTGGTGGTAAACTAAGGTGTGTTGAGTAGTAACAAGAAATAGAGCTGGAGAGTTGGCTCAGGAGTTAAAAGGGTACATTGTTCTTACACAGAACCTAAGTTGGGTCTCTAGCACCCATGTCGGGCAGATCACAACTACTATAACTCTAGTTCCAGGAATCCAACACCTTCTGGCCGTTACAGTTAGCTATTTCATGTGCACATATCCCCTCACAGACACACTTATACATATAATTAAAAATAAAATCTTTGTGGGTAGAGGAAGCTAGACATAATGGCATTTGCATTTAATCACAGCACTTGAGAGACAGAGGATCTCAGTAAGCTCCAGGCCAGCCAGGACTCCATACTGAGACCCTGTCTCAAACTCCTTATTGTTTACAAAGAGATTAAAGATTTCATAAACAGAAGGGGAAAAAAATTGATGAATTTTCATCAAAATGTGAAATATGACTGTACATATAGTAGGTAGATGGATTTGAGTGATTGAGAGTAGATATTTATAGTGTGTACAGTATGCAAAAGATTTCTGATTGTGAAAAGTAAAAACCATAAATGGGGGAGGGGTGGGAGTGGTCTAGAAGAACAGGGGACAAAAGGTAGAAAAAGGCTATTCCCCAAAAAGGAAACCAGAAACAGTCTTAGCATTGTGGTACTATGATTCCACCATAAACTGTTAATTTTTTTAAAGACTGGAAGCTAAAGGTTTAGTTCAAGGAAATGGATAAAGAATAGTAGCCTTTATCTTATCTTTTCTTTTTCTTTCTTTTCTTTTTCTTTTTATTTATTTTTTTATTTATTTTTAAGGAGTAATGATTCACTTCCTAACTACAGAGCAGTTAGGAAGTGAGATTAACTTGTATATCTGTATAGTTTAAAGATAGTATATTTAAGGTTATGGTTTGTGGAGTTGGGGAGAATAAGGGAATTGTTATCAAAAGACTACAAAGGAGTATTTGCCCTTTTTTTGCCACTTTAAATGTATATAGAGAGTTCAACGGCATTGACATTTGATAATTGCTCCCTCTGTCCACCTCTGGAACTTCACTGTTGTACTCAGCTGAAACTCTCCCAGTAAGCTGTGACCTCCCATCCCTTCACCCTTAGCCACCATCCTATTTTCTCTGATTTTGACTGTCCTTTTGTTGAAATGTTAGCTTTACATTTTGTTGTCATTTAGTTCTTTGTATGAATAAATGGTACAAACTATGTTCATTAGTAACTTACTTAACATAATGTCCTTGAAGTTCATCCATGAGGCAAAATTTGATTACTTTTTAAGGTAGATTAATTTGACATTTTTTTTAAAAAATACTTTAAATTTTTAGTTGAATTTTCTGGTTCAGGTAACTTACTGTAACTTATTTTCAATTCAGTGTGACTGCAACAAGGGAAAACATGGCATACACTGTAGAAGGCATTCGGGATGATATGTAAGTACTTGCATGTAGTTAGAATACCTGCTTTTGTGGGATACTAGGGACAGATGGTGCAAATAAAACCTACTGTTATATTAAATAAAAAATTCAGTTAAAAAAAAATATAGGGACCAGAGAGACAGTTTAGTGAATGATTAAGATTGCATACTGCTCTTTCAGTGAACCAAAATTTGGATCCTAACACCTACACATCTAGAGACCCACAACTGCATGTTAACTCCAGTTGCAGGGGATCTAATACCCTCTTTTGGCTTCCATGAGTCCTTGACTCAAGCTTATAAACCTATACAGAGGCATATATACATAATAAAATTTATTTAAAGAAAAAATTTAATAAAAGTAGAAATAATGTGGCTTTTTTTTTTTTTTAAATAAAAATTTTGGGGTGAGGGAGAGAAGGTATAGAATGTGGAACAGTCAGGGCAGACCAGGAGGGGGATAAAAACTGGAGTGTAAAAAAAGATTAAAGAATTAATCCTGGGGGCTGGTGAGATGGCTCAGCGGGGAAGAGCACCGACTGCTCTTCAGAAGGTCATGAGTTCAAATCCCAGCAACCACATGGTGGCTCACAACCACCCGTAATGAGATCTGATGCCCTCTTCTGGTGCGTCTGAAGACAGCTACAGTGTACTTACATATAATAAATAAATAAATAAATTAAAAAAAAAAAAAAAGAATTAATCCTGGAGATCACCTAGAGCAGTAGTTCTCAACCTATGGGTCTCTACTCCTCTGGGGATACAACAACCCTTTCACAGGGGTTGCCTAAGACCGTTGGAAACACAGATATTTACATTACGATTCTCTTTTTAAAAAGAGAAAAAACAGAAAGTTGGATGGTAAAAACATGAGCAAAACATATTGTACAAGAATTGTTTTTCAATTAAAAAAATTAATAAAAACACATTCCAGGGGCAACAGAGATGGCTCAGTGGTTAAGAACACTGACTGTTCTTCCAGAGTCCTGAGTTCAATTCCCTGCAACCATATGGTGACTCACAACCATCTGTAATGGGATCCAATGCCTTCTTCTGGTGTGTCTTAAGACAGTTCCAGTGTACTCATATACATAAAATTAATTAATCTTTTTTAAAAAGTACTTTTAAAAAAAAAACACATACTCCATAATTCTTAAGATAACTTTTTTGCATTGATAGTTGTAATGTTTGATTATATTATAATTTACATTGAAAACACATGATTTACAGTAGCAAGATTACAGTTATGAAGTGCCAACAAAAATACTTTTATGGTTTGAGGTCACACAGCATGAGGAACTGTATTAAAGGGTTGCAGCATTAGGAAGGCTGACGACCACTGACCTAGAGCCTTGGAGCGTGCCAAGCAAGTATTCTATCCTTGAGCTCCTACCCAAGTCCTTGATTTTTCAAGACAAGGTATTATTTCATAACTCAGGCTACCCTAGAATAAAAAGTCCTCTAGCCTCCACCTACCAGATGTTGGATTAAAAGTATGTGTCATAGTACCAGCATAAATTTGTAACCTGTACTGGTTTTCTGTAGTGAGATCCTGATGGAGTTCCTCCTCAATGTCACAACAGCACCAGAATTTCGCCGTTGGGAAGTAGCTGCCCTTCGGTCTCAGCTAAAGATTGACAAAGCTGTTGCCTTTCAGAATTCACAGACTCGTAAGTACATTTGCAGAGTCATTCCATTGTTTCCAAGATACTGGTTTTGAGAAGACCCAATATGTACAGAAAATCTTATGTGGACTTGAAAATATCTCCCAAAGTGTGCTCTGTTATTGAAGGGCAATGGGCAGATTGATAGTAGACTGTACGTGCTATGCTGTCTGCTATGCTGTCTGCTCCCTCACTGTGTTGGTTTTGTTTCTGTTTTGCTTAGAACAAACCTAGCAACAGTTAGCTCTACTGCTTCCACTGTGGCAGCTTACTGTTGCTATTGTCACTGACTCCCCCTACAGGGTCCTTCCAGAGCACATCCCACATGTTTTATCTTAGTCTTTTGCTTGTTTATTTAGATTACTGTTTTTTGTCAGAGTGTATGTATATTTCTTGGGTTTTATTTGTTTTTAAAGAGAGAAAGAATAGAAAGTTGAGTAAGAAAAATAAGCAAAATATATTGTATAAAATTGTTTTTCAATAAAAATTTTAAGAAAAAACTCCATAATTCTTAAAATAACTTTTTTGCTTTGATATTTGTAATGTTTGATTATATAATCTTAACAGATATAGCTGACAAACCAAATCTGTAAACAAACACTGCTGGCTTTTAGACGTTACATAGCTCCTAATTAGAGCAAAACTGAGCAGGTGGACCAGAATAGGAGCCAGCTACTTAGTTGCACTGGGGACCAAATGCAGGACTTTCAAGAAAGAGCCTGTGTGAGATTTAGTGAGAAGTTTGTGTGGCTAATATATCACGGTGATACTTGTGTCACAGAGAAATGTGGTCAAATGGCAGAGTTGTAGACAAGGTGACGTACTTGTCCAAGCTGGCTGCTTCTCACCATCAAGGTTCTAGTCTTCGTCCTTCTCTGACCAAACATGTCTCATTATATCTCCTGCCTGCTTTCACAGCCACCCCTAGAATTACTAATTTATTCCAACTTCCTGATTCCTTGCCAGTGACCCTTCTGCTTTGAAAACCAAGTGACCATCTTTTAAAAACAATCTGTAAGTTAGAGTCCAAAACTCTTATCCAGCCTTTATAGCTTTCATCTGAACCCGTCCTCCTTCTCTTAGTTTTTGTAATAATTATTTATATGCAAAAGTAATGCTTATTAATGGGAACCATGTATGTTTTGATACTTGTTTACATTTGTAATGTTTAAATTAGGTTAAACATATCCACCTATCTCCTTTAACATTTTTCATTTCTTAACAGTGAAGACTATACAAAGCCTTTCTTTCTATCTGTTCTCTGCACCTGCATCTTCTCTTTCCATCCCCCACCCTACCGACCCTGATTTGTCCGTTTCCTCTGCCTTTTATACTGTTCACAAGTTAGTCACCTGGGAGTTAATCAATGTAGAAGACTTTTCCAAGATTTCTTTCTTTTATTCTCTTCCATTTCCTGCTGTTCTTCCATGTGCCCAGCTGCACACTTTACTGCTAACATTGTACTCATAACAATTTTATTGCATAATTTTTCCCCTCAACATTTTGAGAGTGACCATTGTATCTGAGTCCTCTCCATGTTTCTAGCAACTAGCACAGTGCTTGGTGTTAGGAGGTGTACCCAGATAATGAACAGATATAGGGGATACAGTTCCAGAGAAGGCACAGAACTCAGAAGGCAGGTGTAGCAGTGCCAGGGACCAGGAAAGAGTAAGTCCAGGTCAGTGGTAAGTAGCTTTTTACTCCCAATAACTGGTGAGTACCTAAGCTTGCTGCTTTACAGAGAGAGTTCCCTGTGCCCTAGCAACTCTCTCAGTACCAGGGAGGGAACCCAGAAGTAAAGTCAGATTCAGATGAAGTAAATTATTCTTATTTTACAGAGACAACTGCTCTCCTTTATGTATTCTGCAGGCACAACTTTGAAAGTTGCTAAAAATTATATGGTAACAAATTTCAAGTCTCTGAAAACTTCAATCTCAAATCTGTATAGGCTTGTTGCTGTCTTTTAAAAATACTGTAGTCAGCAGGGCAGTGCTGGCACACGCCTTTAATCCCAGCACTTGAGAGGCAGAGGCAGGTGGATTTCTGAGTTCGAGGCCAGCCTGGTCTACAGAGTGAGTTCCAGGACAGCCAGGGCTACACAGAGAAACCCTGTCTCGAAAAATCAAAAAAATAAAAAAATAAAAATACTGTAGTCATCCATACATTTGAGCACCTGTTGTTTATCTTTCAGGTATCATTGAGAACTTACATGATGTTGCCTACAAGAATGCCTTGGCTAATCCCTTGTACTGTCCTGACTATAGGATGGGGAAGATAACATCAGAGGAAGTAAGTGATGGGGCTGTGTTAGGAATGCTTACCCCTAACCACCAGACCACATTATATTAAACATGTTGTTTCAGGATGTTTGTTGGGTTTTGTATCAACTCCTAATCTTAAGAAATCCATTCTGGAGCCGAGCAGTGGTGGCGCATGCCTTTAATCCCAGCACTTGGGAGGCAGAGGCAGGTGGATTTCTGAGTTGGAGGCCAGCCTGGTCTACAGAGTGAGTTCCAGGACGGACAGCCAGGGCTACACAGAGAAACCCTGGCTTGAAAAACCAAAAAAAATAAATAAATAATAAAGAAAAAAAGAAATCCATTCTTGTGTGTTCTTCCCAGCATACTTGTTTTTTTGACTAAACTTCTTTTTGAGCAGTATTTTTTTTTAAATATCTTAACTAAAAAGTTTTTATGAGCAACAAGGTCCTAAAATGAAAATCTAAAATGAGCAAAATGAAGAAGAGGAGATCGTGAGTCTGGAGAGATGGCTAAGTGTGTAAGAAAGAGTTCCTGCTGCACAAACATGCATGTAAGTTTTATATGCGTGTAATCACAGCCAAAAGTAGCCACATGGACCTGTAGTCCTTGTGCTGTGAACCAGAAGCAGGAGAGTCACCAAGCTTGCTGACTGCCAACCTAACTCCAGATTCAGTAAGGGACCCTGTCTCTAAGCAATAATAAGGCAGTGAATGATGGAGCAAGGCGCCTGACATCTTCCTCTCATCTCTGTACATGTACACACACTGCACATACATGCATGCATGTACACTGAATGTGCAGGGAGAAGACTTAGAGCCAAAAATAAAAACTAACTTACATGCCAATGTTAATACCTGGTGTTTTTTCTTCTATGGCCTTTTCTGTATGTATGTATATTTCTTTTCTTTTCTTTTTTTTTTTTGTTTTGTTTTGTTTTGTTTTGTTTTGTTTTTTCTAGACAGGGTTTCTCTGTGTAGTCCTGGCTGTCCTGGAACTCACTGTGTAGACCAGGCTGGCCTCGAACTCAGAAATCCACCTGCCTCTGCCTCCCAAGTGCTGGGATTAAAGGCGTGAGCCACCACCACCCAGCCTGTATATTTCTTAAATAATTAAATGGTTAGATATCATAGTAAGTATTTATAGTTATAAAATGTAGTGCCTCTGATGACATGTATGAAATAAACCTTGCTTCCTTACTTTCCATTCCTTACTTGCCATTAAATCAATCCTTTCTAGGCATTGACTCGAGTATTGTTTCTCATTTCTAGTCTATGATTAGAAAAGTATATAATTTTCTTGTTTGACCTACCAATCTGTAATTTAGTATCTACTATTCTGTGGTACTTATCCAAAAATCATAATTCATAAAGCATGTATAGTGGTTGAGACCTATAATCCCAACACTTGGATAGCTGATAGGTGGGGGGTTGCCTCAAGTTTGAGGCTACTCTGAGAAGCCAAGTGAAGATTTGTCTGGGGGAAGAAAAGCCATAATTCATGTCACAAGAGTAGAATTGGCAACACTTTTCATATGACTAGCTTCCGGTAAGTTTTGGAATTTTTTGAGAAATCAGATTCCCCTTGGTAAAGAAATGTCATAGGTATCTAAAGAATGCTACAGGAAAACACAGCTCTAGTCAGAATTGCTAGATAATTGTAAAAATGTAGAAACAAGTTAATATCCAGCATTAGGTGATTCCTTACGTAAGCTCCTGTTTTAGAACACATGCTGTTTACCCATTCAGAAATGTTAACTGAGCGCTGGTGAGATGACTGACAGGTAAAAGCTCTTGCCAATCAAATCCAGTGACCTTTGATCCCACATCCCACCATGAATGAAGAAAACTGACTCCCTAAAGTTATTTTCTGACCTCCATACATTCATCTTGGCACAGTCATACCCGGACTCACATACACCAAAATCATTAAAGAATTAATTTTTTAGAAAAGAAGCAAAAATATTAACAAATATGTAAACATTCCATAGCATGTTATAAATAAAGGCAATTTATGAATCAGTATATCAGTATAAATTCCCATTTAAGGCAAAAAACTATTCTTGGCAATACTAGGATGCTAACTATAATAACTCGATGCTTTTAAAGGTCATTAATGCTTTGGTTTGTTCTTTTTTTTTTTTTTATCTATTTATTTATATGAGTACACAGTAGCTGTTTTCAGAAGAGGGCATTGGATCCCATTACAGATAGTTGTGAGCCACCATGTGGTTGCTGGAATTGAACTCAGGACCTCTGGAAGAGCAGTCAGTACTCTTAACTGCTGAGCTATCTCTCCAGCCCCCCTGTTTGTTCATTTTTTGATATGTTCTTAGGCTCAGGGGAGGATAAGGGTATTAGAGTAGTACACTTACACAGTTCAGCTTAGGCAAAAAAGCATCCATAGAAAGATAGTTGCTTGGTCGCCTGAGGTAACTCCAGAGATGTTTACCATTCTTTTCGGCCATAGCTTCTTGATTAAAGTGATGAAAGTTCAGGCAGTTTTTCTTAATCAGTATCACTTCAGTCACTCTCTGAACCCCTCCAGTAGACACTGCGTCTCTACAGTGTAGAACAGTGGCTCTCTGCTTATAAATATGTATCCATTATACCTATAAAATGAGGGGTTTTTTTTCCCCTGCCTCCAAAAGAAATTTTCAACCCCTTGGAGGTAGTACTCATTACTCATAATTAGATGTTAGTCCTGCTTCTTGTCTGCTTAGCCTAAGGTGGTCATGCAAACCAAGATTCCCAAACCTCACTGAATGGTGGTAGCCATGTGTAACTGGCTGGATAAATAAGTAGTTGGGTTTCTTTCCTCTGTATGATAACCCTGACTGACCTCGGACTCACAGTCTTCTGCATTGGCCTCCTCTGTTCCAGGATCACAGAGGTGTGCTCCAACTGCATAAAATTTGACTGGTTTGAAAGATCGTTAAGATTCCACCTGGAATCGACTTAATCCATCTGTACTGCGGGTATCAGAAACAGTGTTATTTTTGTATTTACACTCCCTTAGACAGTTCTGAAATCTGTGTTGGAAACTATCAGTAACTTTAACCATTATGATGATGACATTCTTTATAGAAAAGCAACTTAGAGGAGGCCGAAAGTTTATTTTGGCTCAGAGTTTGAGGATACTGTCTTGGCAGCAAGGCCTGACAGTGGGGGTGTGAGGCAACTGGTTACTTTGCATCTGCAGTTAGGAAACAGGTGAATTTTGGTGCTCTACTAGCTTTCTCCTTTTTGTTCAGACCTAGATCCCAGCCCATGGATGTTGCCACCCACATTTAGGATGGGTCTTTCCATCTATTTGATAGTCTGGGTTAACAAATTGATTTCAAAAATGAGTAGGACAGATCTACCTCAAAAGAAGAAAGAAAAAAGGAAGAAAGGAAAAAGAAACAAGGGGGGAAATGAATAGGAGTAGTGTAGTTACAGTAGTCTGTCACAGAATGTTTATAGTGTTGTATAATTACAAAATATGTTGTACTGAGGTGGGGCCTGGGCTGCGGCCTGTGTCTCTCTCTACCTGGTGCTGACCTGTGGCTGCACGGCACAGTAGTCAAAAAGGAGTCAATGTATACATGAGGTATTTGATTATAGGAAAGAGAAAATAGGCTGGTCAAGTAGAGAGAAGGAAAGGAGAGGAAGAAGAGGAGAAGAGAAGGAGAGGGACAGAGAAAGGAGAGGAAGAGAACAGAAGGCGAGAGAAGAGAACAAAGAGCAAGAGAGGAAAGAGGGCAAAAGCAAGAGGAGACAAAGACCAAGAGAGGAGAGGAAGAACAAGAAAGAGAGGAGAGCAAAGAGTAAGAGAGGAACAGAGAGCAAGAGAAGAGAGAAAGAACAAGAGAGGGAGGAGGGGGCAAACCGCCCCTTATATTGTATGGGGTGTGGCATGTCTGGCTTATGGTCAGATGACTGGGAGTAGGGTCCAGCTAGAATGCTGGGAGCTTGGAGCATTGTCTGCCTGATAGAGCACACATCTCCCTGCGGGAGCAGCTGTGAGGGTTTGTGACTAAAGCAGAAGCCATAACTCAGGAGTTATGGCCGAGCTCCTTCCGCCCCCTGCAAGTAGAAAACTGCCCACGGAGGCTCTAAGGCTCAAGGCCAAATACTCAACTGAGCCTAAATTATGGACAGACCACTGCCCTACAAAGATACAGTAAATAAGATGTACTGTTTAAAACTAAGGGCATAAACTTGGTCTCATTCTTGATTTCAAGCCAGTGTATACTTTTAATTTGTTTTTATTCATATTTTTAATATTTTTCCCATTTTCATGTCTGCAGTGTGACATATATGTTTGCATATTTTACATGTATGTGGGGGTACACATGTGTCCACATGCATGGGGAAGCTCAAGACTGAAGTCAGGAATCATCCTCAATTGAAACAGGGTCTCTTACTCAGACACAGAGCTCTAGGGATCAGCCTCTGCCACCGTGCCCACCTGGCATTCCCATAGGTTCTGGGTTCCAAGCTTTGGTTTTGACACTTGCATCACTTTCCCCAGCCATTCATTCAGTTTAATTGAGATACTGTCTCAATTGAATTTGAGATAATTTTCTTAGGTTTTTGCTGCTGTAAACAGACACCACGACCAAGACAAGTCTTATAAAGGACAACATTTAATTGGGGCTGGCTTATAGGATCAGAAGTTCAGTCCATTATCATCAAAGTGAGAACATGGCAGCATCCAGGCAGGCATGATGCAGGAGGAGCTGAGAGTTCTACATCTTTACCTGAAGGCTGCTAGCAGAATACTGACTTCCAGTCAGCTAGGATGAGTATCTCATAGTCCACACCCACAGTGCCACACCTACTCCAAAAAGGCCATACCTACTCAGACGGGGCCATATCTTCTAATAGTGCCACTCTCTGGGTCAAGCATATACAAACCTTCACAAGTTCTCACACCTTACAGTCTGTTTAAATTCAATGGTTTTATTAGTGTTTTCGTCACAGTTGTAGAACCATGAGGCCATAAGGTCTTACTCCTTTAAGCCATAGGTTTTAGTATAAAATCACAGTGTGATGAACAATAGCTAATCCTTCGTAGTCCATTATGGCAGCTTTCAGACCTGGGAATTTGTTTCCTGCCATACTGCACTTGTATGCTTCTAGCCTTTTGTATTTATACTGATATGACCTAATAGTTCTTCTTTACTTCCTCAGTTACATTACTTTGTTCAGAACCACTTCACAAGTGCAAGAATGGCTCTGGTTGGACTTGGTAAGTCTGAGATTGCCTGCGTGTCAGTTTCCTTCCCAAGAGCAACCCCTTAAACTGTGTGACATATGCATAGGACTGAATATTTTGAAAACTCTATAGTATATGATAGGGTTTTAATTGCTAGTTGTTTTGGAAAATAAATTTTAATATTTTACTACATCGAGTGGGATATTTTATAACCATTTCTAACTACTTAGATACAAAATATATGGAAGACAATTTAGAAACATTAAAGACAATAATATCACTTTTAAAATAGATTCTTGAGATTTAACTCAGTAGAAAAACATGTCTAGCCTGCTTGAGACCTTAGATTCAGCCTCTGGCACCACAAAAGAATAAAAGTGAGCTGGGTAGTGGTGGCTCACACCTTTAATCCTAGCACTCAGGAAGCAGGGGCATATGGATCTCTGAATTCAAGGCCAACCTAGTTTACAGAGTGAATTCTAGGACAACCAGGGCTACACAGAGAAACCCTGTCTCAAAGAAAATAAAAAAGGTGAAAGAAAATTAATATATACCAGTAACTATACAGGAAAACATCTAGATGAATATAATAGTTAATAATAAAGTATAAATTGATACAGGAAGAGTGTTATTTTAGCAAGAGGATTCATGTTTTCTTTGTTTATTTCTGTAATATTTGGGTACTTTGGGATTTAAATAATTTATTAGTATGTATGTGTACATAATGAGCAGCTGAGCACATGCCATCACCACCACATGTGTGGAGGTCAGAAGACAGTTCTTCCACCCTCGGGTGGGTTCCATGGATCCCACTCTGGTCTCCAGACTGGTGTGGTGCTTTTGCCTGCTGATCTGTCTCGAAGCCTGGTTTGTATTTAATAATTGCATCTTTTAAAACAAGGAAAAACAGAAACTTTATAATTGTATTGTAGAAATATTGACTTTTTTTTTTTTTTTGCGTCCATTGAAACAGGTGTGAGTCATTCTGTCCTCAAGCAAGTTGCTGAACAATTTCTCAACATGAGGGGTGGCCTTGGTTTAGCTGGCGCAAAGGCCAAATACCGTGGAGGTAAGTATTCTTTCTCCTAGGTTTAATAGCATATGCCAGAGACATTTCTCTGCAGAAATAGCATGTTGGAGCAGTCTTGGCTAGATTTTTACTACCAAACCATTTCAGTACAGAAGAAAAGAAGTAGGTGGCACAGGTGTTATGGGAAACATGCTTTGAGTGAGGATACCTGGTAAATCACAGACCCTAACCTTAGTTAATAGTACTGTGTCATAGAGAATACTGATGAGTAAAGCCAATAATAATAAAGATATTTTCTTACTCCTCTCTCCTTTCATGACCCAGGTGAAATTAGAGAGCAGAATGGAGACAATCTGGTCCATGCTGCTATTGTAGCAGAAAGTGCTGCCATTGGAAATACAGAAGCGAATGCATTTAGTGTACTCCAGCATCTTCTTGGTGCTGGACCACATATCAAAAGGGGCAGCAACACCACCAGCCTCCTGAGCCAGAGTGTTGCCAAAGGAAATCACCAGCCTTTTGATGTGAGTCTCTTTTAGCTTCCCGAAACATGTTACCTGTGATACATCTTGATTATCTATTAGTGATAGTCTGATTTTAAAATTTAAGGTGAACAATTATGAGCTTGATTGGGTGGCGCAAACCTGGTATCATTCCACCATACTAGAAACAGAGAGAAGGGTAAACGCTTACCTTGTAAGCATGAGGACCTAAATTCAGTCCCCAGAAACTATGTATGAAGGCTAAGAGCCATGGTAAATGCTTACAATCCCAGTGCTGGGGAGGTGGAGATAGTGGTCTCTGGGCTCCCTGACCAGTTTGCTTGCCTACTAGGTGACTTCCAGGCCAGTAAGTGACCTAGTCTCAAAAGCCAAGGAAGTCGTTGCCTGACAAATGATACCAAAGCCTACACAAACATACACAAAATCACGTATGCAGTTATACACAAATACGTGAGATATATAAAGAAAGAAAATGTTAATAAAAGAAATGCTTCACTGTCTTTATTTCCATGGATATAACTGGTATCTTCCTCTCTGTTTCTGTTCCTGTGTTTTGCTGTTGCCTGGGTTTTGCTGTTTGTTGTTATACAAGCAAGTGGCCAGAAAAGACTATGAATTGTTTACAGATACATACCTCTACTTGATCTTAGCCAAAAGGCCAAGAAGCGGTACAGATACATACCTCCATCTTGAGATTAAATTAATACAAAAATGATGACATTAAGAACAGGAGGGCTAGAGAAATGGCTCAGCAGTTAAGAGCACTGACTGCTCTTCCAGAGGTCCGGAGTTCAATCCTCAGCAACCACATGGTGTCTCACAACCATCTGTAATGGGATCTGATGCCCTCTTCTGTTATGCACACATACATGTAAATAGAGCATACACACATAGAGAAAAAAATATATATATAATATATGTGTATGTATACATATGTGTGTATATATATTATGAATAAATAAATATTTTTAAAAACTAGCTTCATAATAACTTTTAGGTTGTTGGTAGTGGTGGTTGTTGTTTGAGACAAGGTCTCATATGTTCCTGATTGGTCTCAAAACTTGCTATAGCTGAAGACGACTTTAACCACCTAATATTCTTGCCTCTACCTCCCAAACACTAGGATTACAAGTGTGTGCCATCATGCCTATGTTAACTTTTGATGCTTTTATGACAGGAAGATGTTTTCAAAATGTGATATTTGCATCAGGAATGTTTGAAGTGTCAACTAGTCATGGTGGCATAATCTCAGCACTTGGAAAGTGAAGCAGGAGGATCAGGAGTTCAAGGCTAGCCTGCACTATATAACAAGACCCTGCCTCAAGTGAGAAAGAAAAAGAAAATGTGAAATGTCAACTAAGTATTTATAATTACTTACTTTAGTCTGTCTTTAAAAGACAATAAATGAGCTGAGAATGATGGTGCACATCTGTAACCCTAGAACATACGAGGTAGAGACAGTAGTGTTAGGAGTTCAGCACCCCTATCTAGGTAACAAGTTTGAAGCTAGCCCAGACTACATAACATCCTGTCTCAGAAAGAAAAAGACAGACAGAAATGTACTTATGAATAAAGGCATGTGCCACCACAACCCAGCTAAACCAGTGATTCTTAAACTTCATGGTGTGTAAGAATCATCTAGAGTATGGGTCTGAAATGTGGACTTTTCAGACTGTATTCACAGAGATGTGAATTAATCTGTTCCAAGAACCTGAAAATCAGGGCTGGAGAGATGGCTCAGTGGTTAAGAGCACCACTGGCTTCTCTTTCAGAGAATTGGGGTTCAATTTCCAGCACCCACATGGCAGCTCACAACTGTTTGTTACTCCAATTCTGGGGAACTCAACACCCTCATACAGGCAAAATTCCAATGCATAAGAAATAAAAATAAATCATTTATTTAAAAAAAAAATCTGAAAATCAACAGAGTAGTGGTGATGCATGCTTTTGATCCTAGCACTTGGGAGGTAAGTGGATCTCTGTGAGTTCAAAGCCAGCTTTGTCTAGTTTTAAGACAGTTGGGGCTATACAGATAAACCTTGTCTTGAAAAACCAAAAATAAAAATAAAAACCTGAAAATCTTTATCTTTTAACAACTTAGGTGATATTCTATGCATTCAGGGTCAACCTCAGGAGTTTGAAACTTGACTCACCCTATCTGTTATGAACTAAATTTCTTGCTACCTTAGATGGCTGTGGCTACTAGGCCAAATCTGTGTCTAGCCCAGTGCCTTTAGTTTATAGAAGTACAAGCAAATTGGTGGGCCAGATGGTACCAACAGCAAAATAAAACAGTGTGTCCTGCTGCAGTCCACACCTCTATCACTGTATGCTGCAGCTATGTTTGTGCTACCCTTAGTCATCACGAGAAGCTTCAAAAAGCCCAATAAAGAGGAAGGTTTAAATGACACAAAACACTCTAAAGCTTTGCGGTTCTGAAAGGGATAATCTGCAGACATTTCAGCCAGAGTTAAGTAAATTACTGGGTTTTGTTTGTATTATCTTTTATCCAAATAATCTTAGGAAAGTGTGATCTCTTCTACTTGGAAAACTACTATACAATAAAGTTCCATTATATTTCAGGTTTCTGCATTTAATGCCAGTTACTCAGACTCTGGACTCTTTGGGATTTATACTATCTCCCAGGCTGCAGCTGCTGGAGATGTAAGTTACTAATTCATTAACTCCTAGAGCTTTTCTCCCATTGCTGTGTATTTAGTTAAATGTGAAATGTTGTCATAGATCTTTATGATATAATATCATTAAATTATCTGTTACTTGGAAAACTTCACAAATTGTATATTAATGCTTACAGGAAAGGGAAATGCATAGTTTGGTTCTTCTGAAACATGTGATTCTGACATAGTCCAGGATGCATATTTGTAGATCTTCATTGTAGAGATGGTGTTAGTAAGAAGGCTGGGGTGTGACTCAGTTGGTAGAGTGCTTCCTTGTAATGTATGGGGTCCTGGGGTTTACTCAGCATTGTCATATAAACTGGCTGTAGTGGCATATGCCTATAATCTAGTGTTCTTAATCCTGGTACCAGGTAGGAGGCAGGAAGATCAAAAGCTACATAATGAGTTCTGGGATGTATGAATTTTTATCTCAAAAAAAAAAAAAGAAAGAAAAAAGAAAAGAAAGAAGGAAAAGAAACTCAGCTGAGGTTCTGAGCAGCAACACAGTTTGGAGCTGTGGAGGGGACAGAAGAGCAAGAGTGTTGAGGTATTGAGTGCAAAGGAATGAAAGTTGGCACAGAGAGGAGAGCATGGTCTGTAAAGAGGCTGGAAGAGGGTGAGCAGTTTTTACACCGAAAGTTTTAAGTTGAAGGAAGTATATTCATGAAGATAGAAGTAGTTGAAAAGATTGGCAGGAATAACTAAAGGGATGACTTAGGAGTATGGGCCAGTTTTAGAAGGCATCGGGGGGAGGAGGCAACAGGTTGGGAGGAAGTGAGCAGTTGAGGCTTTAGAGATCTTACTAAAGTGGGAAACTAGGGAGGTGACCAGAGTGAGGCCAGGCTTTGGAATTTGAGACTTTGAGGGGACTGTGTAACCTTGGGCAGTTCTACCTTATGTAGTCTGGGGTTGTAGCCATGAAAGTAGGTAACAAATATGGAAAGGAAATCAAAGTCTTAGAATTTAGGTCATTATACAGAACAATAAGCCACAAGTCCAGAATGATGCCAGGCCTGAGGTGGAACAAATCCTAATTTGTTTGTTCTGAAAATATGTACCAAGTACCCACATCAGTGAAGCTTTGGAGTCTTTCAGTTTCTCCTGTTTTGATTACTGAACTCTGATGTTCCAAATGTGTGTAAGCCTTCTAGGTTAGCTGTGTTTGTGTGTGTTCCTAATAAATAGTAGTAACATGGAGTCTATTCTATCTTCCCTAAGGAAGAGGCACCAGTTTCTGCCAGTTTCTGCTCTTTGCTTCTTAAGATTTGTAAGAAGCTTGGTGGATACTGTTGGTTTTATCGTTGTATATTACATATATGTGTATAAGTGCAGCTTCATTCTCAGTACTGTGACAGTCAGCATTTAAAGGAAAGGGCTTTATTTTGGCTCACGGTTTCACTTTATCTTGATGAGGAGGGTGTGATGGTGGAAGTCACAGAGGCAGCTCCTCACTTCTTCTGGATTGAGATGCAGAAAACAGGAACAGGAGCAGAACCAGCCGTATCCCCCCCAGGCCCAGCCCCAGTGACTGTGACTGTTACTAGATTATGTCCTAAATGCTCTGTAACCTCTCAAAAGTAGCACCACCAGCTGCGTGGTGACATGATGACCACAGAATTCCCCATGAACACTAGAACTTTGCCTCAGTACAGGAGCATTGATTACCTCAGGAGACCCAGGCTCTGGCCACGGATGACTTTTTACTTGTGTGCCCTAGGTTATCAATGCTGCCTACAACCAAGTAAAAGAAGTTGCTCAAGGAAACCTTTCCAGTGCAGATGTCCAGGCTGCCAAGTAAGTTTCTATATTTCTTTGTGTTTGTTTGTTTGTTTGTTTGGTTGGTTGGTTGGTTTTTCGAGACAGGGTTTCTCTGTATAGTCCTGGCTATCCTAGAACTCACTCTGTAGACCAGGCTGGCCTCAAACTCAGAAATCCACCTGCCTCTGCCTCCCAAGTGCTGGGATTAAAGGTGTGCGCCACCACCACCCAGCAAGTTTCTATATTTCTATATTATGTATTTCATAGTTCAGTTATTTAAAAGCTGATTTTTAAAAAATACTATATGCTCAGGCTGGAGAAATAGCTCAGTGGTTAAGAGCACTAGTTGTTCTCCCAAAGGACCCAGGTTCAAATCCTAGCATACACATGGCAGTTTACAACTGTCTATAATTCCCACTTCTGGGAGATCTGACACTTTCCCACAGGCATATATAGAGGTGGAGCACCAAAGTAAATAAAATTTCAAAAATTAAAAAATATATATATTATTATATGCTCATAAGAAAAGTAAAGAACAGTATTAACAAGGAAAGGAAATGCTATAATTCAGTGGTAGAGACTGCCTTGCATGTACAGGACATGAGTTCTAATCCCAGCACTACAGAAATGACCCTTGTTTTCCTACTTATGGTTCTTCTTTTTTTATATTTTAAAAAGTAATTAGGGGCTGAAGAGATGGCTCCACAGTTAAAAACATTGGCTGTTCTTCAGAGTACCCAGATTCAATTCCCATTAGCAACTACATTGCAGCTTAAACCATCTATGAATCCAGATCCAGGGTCCATCACCCTCACACAGACATACATGCAGGCAAAGTACCAATCAATGTGCATAATATAAAAATAAGTAATTTTTATATTTTATGTGTGTGAGTATTTTGCCTGTTTGGCATGTATGTAAGTGCACAACATGTATGTCTTGTGCCCTCAGAAGTCAAAAGAAGGTATTGGATCCCCAGGATCCAGTGATTGTGAACCTCTGTGTAAGTACTAAGAACCAAATTCAAGTCTTTTGCAAGAGCAATAAGTGCTCTTAACCACTGAGCCATCTCAGACCCATCTTTCTTTTTTGAATGTGTGGGCTCACCTATGCTATGGCACATGTATGGAAGTCAGGACAACTTGAAGTAACTGTTCCCTCTTTCTACCATGTGGGTCCCAGGGACTCGTTATGTTTGGTAGCAAGCAGCTTTACCCTCAATGATTCATATCTAGTATAGATAACTCAGATACCTTTTGAAGATGTATTTGTAAGGAATTATCATTTCTTTATGGCATAATTGTGAATTAAGTCTGTTTCATTTCAAAATGAAGCTTTAGCATCCATGTTTAAGGTATGGGGCATAGAAGATATACTTTCCCACCTGACCATCACATCATACCCCTCCCTTGTTGAGATAAAACCCAATTGAGCGCCTTTAATCCCAGCACTTGGGAGGCAGAGGCAGGCAGATCTCTGAGTTCGAGGCCAGCCTGGTCTACAGATTGAGTTTCAGGACACCCAGGGCTACACAGAGAAACCCTGTTTTGAGAAAGAAAACAAAAAAAAGTAAAAATAAAAGAAAGAGAAATGCCTAGAAAGGGGGCTGGAGAGATGGTTCAGACGTTAAAAGCTCTGGCTGCTTTTTCAGAGGACCAAAGTTCAATTCCCAGCACCACAGCTCAGCTGTCTGTAATTCCTGTTCCAGGGGATCTGACTCTCTCATGTAGGCAAAACTCAAAATATACATAAAATAAAGGAAACAAAACAAAAGAAAAAGAAATGCCTGGAAAAGGTAAAATCAAAATAAAAAATAAAAATATAATCATAGCTGAGCATGGAGGTACACACCTTTATCCTAGCACTCAGGAAGAAGCAGCAGGCAGATATGAGTTTAAAGCCAGCCGTAGTGAGTTCCAGACAGCTAGGGCTATGTAGAGAGACCATATCTCAAAAAAAAAAAAAAAAACCAAAAAACAAAAACCAGCAACAACAAATATTTTTTTTCATATGTTAAAAGTTGCTTCATGATTAAAACTGACCTTAAAAGTTCTACTTAAGCTAAACTCCAAAATCAAAGGACAACCTGTTGAGTTGAGAGCTGTTTTGTATTGACACCTTCCACATAGAGAAGAATTGCTGAAGGAAGGACTATAACAGACTTTTTAGCCTGTTTGAAATAATACATTTACTATCTTGCTTTTGGGGGTGGGAGTGGGGTTGGGGAAGGAGGGAGAAATAAAACTGACTTCTGCCTTTTATTGGACAGGAACAAGCTGAAAGCTGGATATCTAATGTCTGTGGAGACTTCAGAGGGTTTCCTGAGTGAAATTGGGTCACAGGCTCTAGCTGCAGGTTCTTATATGCCACCGTCTACTGTCCTTCAACAAATTGACTCCGTGGCTGATGCTGATGTTGTAAAGGTAAGCAAATGAAATCTATTTCAACTTAGATAGTTTAACCCTAGTGATCTACTTTCAGAATAACTGCATAAGCTTCCTTGGGGCCTGTGCTGGTGCAGAGAACAGGAGAGCTCTTTACCATCATGTCTCAAACAGCTTCCCTAGCAACTTGGGTATATGTGTCTTCCCCATTGAAGCAGATGCCCATTTTGAACCATTTTAAACCCTTGAAGGTCAGGCAGAGTCAGATGAGTGACTTCCCAGGTTTCATGGCCACTTTTACTGCTCCTTCTCAACCCAGTCCTTTACCATGCATGCTTACAGTGTCCACATTCTACCAACCTAAGACCTTCTCTTGCTAGTTTCCCTACCCATCTTAAATAATATTGTTTCTTACAAGATTTGAGTTGTTTGTTACAGCCAGGTAGTGGAGGTAGAGGCAGGTGCATCTCTGAGTTCAAGGCCAGCTTGGTGTACAGAGTTAGTTCCAGGCCAGCAACAGCAGAGGCTACACAGAGAAACCCTGTCTCAACTCTATCTTTTTTTTTATTTTTGGATGGTTCACTAATACAGTGAACTCTGCTGTAAATCTCTCGTCAGTGGTGCTTCTACAGTAAAGACACCTCTCCTTTTACTGTAGGTGTCTTAACCATCTTCTCACCATTGTGTGGTGACATGGTGACAGTGGGTAGAGTCAAGTCTGGTTTTAGATACTCCCCCTGCCTGCATTTCAGCTGGCCCAGAATTCATTCTGATAGCATCTAAAAAGTCCACTTACGTGTAAGAGCTGTGTGAGTCCTCGCTCACCCTCCTCTATACCTTCTCTCTCGCATCAGAAAAGCTAGCCTTGCTCTACGTCGTCCTGCCCTATGCTATTACATGTAATATAACCTTTGAATTTGAAGTAATGACATGGAAAATACCAGAGCCAGCCAGTGTTCTGGAGGCCAAAGTGAGAAGATAGTTGAGTTTCAAGCAGCCTGGACTATGTATCCTCTCAGTACCACACCAAGAGCCCCTCTTCCAAAATAAAAGGAGCACCAAGACATAAAATCTACTTTTATGTTAACGATGACAGTATTTTGGTTTAACCCAGGCCTTTTACCATTGTAATACAAAGTAAAATGCAGCCTAGCGGTGGCCATTCTTCCTGGTTTTGAACGTCCGTGTGGTTTTTTTCTTCAGGACTGTCCTCATCTGGAGGCTTCAGTTTGCCTAGTTGCACATGTGATACTGTTCATATTCAGAATAAAGCACTGACTATCTCACAGTTAATTGGCTTATGAGGCTGTATTATAGAACTGCTGTCTTAGAATGTCTTGTCTGTAAACTCAAAATATATGGTTTATCTATTTGATGATAACATATTTAACTTTGCTTTTTATTTAAGGCTGCAAAAACATTTGTTTCTGGCAAGAAGTCAATGGCAGCGAGTGGAAACTTGGGACATACGCCTTTTCTTGATGAGTTATAACACATATGTATATTTAAGTCTCAGCCCAGACCAGCAAACACATCAGAGGAAGGTGTCTTCATTACTAATTAATGTTAATTCAGCATTTTCTCAATGAAGTCCCAGAGCTAATAAAGCATTGTGTGTAAATGTCTTTCTTGTGTTCTTTCTAGGCAGTCAACGGGTATTTATTAAATGCTTTAAAGAAAACATAATAGAAAAGTAAGAGTAATTTTTGAGTTTACCAATTACATCAGTTAAGAAATGTCAGAAACTGTTAAAATTGAGGCTAAGCAGCTTTAAAAGTAAAAATTCCAGATTATTACTGATGGCTCTTTAAAATAAAAACAACTATAAAATTTGCTCATTTGGGGATAATAACAATTGAACGGTCTGGATTTTGCCCCGTTTATAGTAAAACTGCATTTCTAAAGAACATCCTTTCAGCTGGTTCCTTCATTTGTGTCTGACTCCCTCTCCTGTCTCTTCCTTGCTTGTTTCAGTCCTGATATTCCAAGTAAAGGTATCACTGAGAGCAGGTGAGGGCAGGGGTTGTAATGTAAACAACCAGTCCAAGACCTCAAGGAAAACTATACCTTACAAGTATTCAGCCATTCTGATGATTGGGCAGGTTCCTCTAGTGACGTTGTAAAATCTGAGCAAATGATGATAAGACTCTGAGAACAGGTCTGGAGAGCCTGTTAGATCACAGGGAAATCCTGAGCTGGTAATGGAAGAAGACGTTTCTGTAGTTATAGGAAAGCTGGTAAGTCATGCAGGAAATCTACAAATCAGCACCATGGTAAGGCATAAAAATTGGATGTTTAAAAATAAAAAGTTCTATGGCCACAAATTCGTAAACCAATACCTAACCAAACGTTGATAACTGTTTACCTTTGCCCTCCTCAACCTGGGCATAATCCTCCAGCCAAAAGGCATCTGAGATGGAAGATGCTGGAGTGGAGGAGGAGGAAGAGATGGCTTTGTCTTGCTCCACCATTGCCCAGTATGGAGAAGGGGCCCTCAGTTCTTTGTCATCCTTGTGAATTACTACGTCAGAGTTAATGTCTTGGCCAACACTAATCGTGTGGTCCTTCTTTTTATACCCATGCCATTCTGTGGAGATGGATATCGGTGTCCTTACAGGGTGATTCCAGACTGACCGGGGGTACCTGTAATACTTCAGTTTTTTATCTAAAACTGCATCTTCATGGCCATCCCTTACAAAAGACTCTTTTGCCTGCTCCGTTTCCTTTGGTGTTCTGAAATGAAGAGTGAATACAATAAATTCTTACTGTCTTAACAGAGTCCCCTAACAGAATATCTTATAAACTACTTGCCCCGTAAGTTAAAAAAAAAATAAAGTATTCAGGGCTAGAAACATGGCCCATATTAGGCAACTCACAGCTGCCTGTAACTCTAGTTCCAGAGAACCCTACACCCTCTTCCGGCCTCTGTGGACACTGTACTCAACTTGTACACACACACACATAAAATTAAACCATAGTTTTCCTTTTTTGAGAAAATCTAAAAGTACAAATTACCTTCATTACTTTCTGCATCATTGAAGTGTTAATGAAATGGATTCTTTGATGTTTGAATACAAATCCATTATTTTATGTGTATGAGTGTTTTACCTGCTGAAACTGGACCTGTGGACAGTCATTTCTTAAACATTTAAAGTCCCCTAAAGACATACAAACATACACATACTTAAATGAAATCAAGTTAGTATTTCCTGGTTAATTGAAGAGGCTGCCCACCCAACCTATTCCCCACGTGCACACACACACAGACCCACGCCCTCCCCACTGTGCTACCTATTCCCCACATGCATGCACACACACACATACACACAGACCCACGCCCTCCCCACTGTGCTACCTATTCCCCACATGCATGCACACACACACACACACACAGACCCACGCCCTCCCCACTGTGCTTTAGAACACACCCACCCCAACCCCTACTTTCAAACACTCACATCTGCCTCCCTCTTCCTCCCAAGCACTGGAAAGTTTCTCGCTTTTTAGAAGTAGCATTTGAGCTGGGAAGATGTTTGTTAAAGGCTCATATTTTAAAATGCCTTTAATTTTTTTTCTCAATCATAAATATATAAGTCCTGCCTTAAATTATTTGACACTACTTTTATTTATGTATTTATATTCTATTATACTACATTAAATCTGAAGGGGGCAGCTGCTTTCCCACTCAAGCCTGTGCCATCACCACATGGGAACACAGTTCCATCTCATTTTTCAGGAGAAATCAAAGACACTGATTCTTTCTACAAAATATTTGCAGATTTGGTAACTAATTCAAATACTTTCATTTTTTTAAAAAAATGATTTTTTGCCTGGCAGTGGTGGCGCACACCTTTAATCCCAGCACTTGGAAGGCAGAGGCAGGCAGATTTCTGAGTTCGAGGACAGCCTGGTCTACAGAGTGAGTTCCAGGACAGCCAGGGCTACACAGAGAAACCCTGTCTCGAAAAAACAAAAAAATAATAATTTTTTTGAGGGGATGGAGAGATGGCTCAGCAGTTAAGAGCACTTGCTGCTCTTCTGGAAGTCCTGAGTTCAATTCCCAGCAACCACACAGTGGCTTACAACCATCTATAGTGGAATCATTCCCTTTTCTGATGTGCATGAAAACAGAGCACTCAGGTACATAAAATATATAATAAGCAGATCTTTTTTAAAAAAATTAAGTATGCTACACATCCTCCTTGCTAAGTCACTATTCTTTTTGGGTGGGATATGTACAAAGCACACCTGTGGACTACATCTGGCCCTTGACTCCCAAGCTTGAGCACCCGAAGTGAGGTTTATACATGAAGGTTATTTTCTAGTTGTGGTCCTTCAGCAGTATTTATGAGTAATGCATGGTTACAGAAACCTACTGTTAAGAAATCCTGCTGGAATTAAGGGCCATTCTTGTAGCAAAGCACTAAATTTAACATTGTAGTCTCATGTTCTAAGCAACCCTGAGACACCTCTTTCAGAAGGGTCCCTTGTCCTATAAGTTCTCAGGGAGTTAGCTGGGGGGAGGGGGGGGAATTGTCAGTCTTTCATTCTGGATGAATCACATGGTAGGTTTAAGAAAACAAGACTGATTTCTTGTCTTCATGGAGTTTCTATTTTCCCAGAGATGACTAATCACATCAATGATTTAATTAAAATTGGAATCATTGTGGAGAGACACTTCTATGGACACATGACAAGTGGTTCTGGCCGTATTAACACCCCCTGTAGGAAGGCCTCTAAGAAAGTTTGCACTGAACCTTAGGGTAGAAATGAACAACAATGTAACCATGGTGTAGACAGAAGACAGAGTGTGAAAAGCTGAAAGCCCAGACAAGTAGAGGGATGGAGACAACTGAGAATGGTATGAGCCTGGGCTTCAGAAGAGCAATAAAGACAGTTTATTATAAGACTGGTGTTTATCCTAAGGACACATGTTCCTAAAGTTCTTAACCTAGAATATGCCATGCTCATATTTACATTGTAAGAAGGTTATCCCATGTAAAGAGCAGGAATCGAGGACAGGAGTGGGGTGCTCAGATGGTGGCTTTGGGGCAATGGTGGCAGGGAGAAAGTGGGTACTCAGGTGAGATACCAAGCAGTGACTGAGGGACTCTCAGAGGGGACAAAAGAATCAAGCCTAAAACTTTGGCTTCTTATCTAGGCAGAATATCCTAGTAGGATCCCAGCGGTCTTGTGGTTTGGGTGTGAAATGTACTACTAAGAGCCTGGGGCTGAGCACTTGGTCCCAGCTGCTGGTGGTATTTGGGGAATTGGAAACTTTAGGGAGTCGAGGCTAACTGCAGAGATAAGTCACTGGGGGAACATTCTCTGAGATACGCTGTCCCTCACCCTTTCTGCCACCGTGAAATGAAGTTGTTCTTTAACCACACATTTCTCACCATTATGTTCTGCCAAACAAAGCACATGGGACCAAATGACCATTGACAAAACCCTCTGAAGACCTGGGCCAAAGTAAATTCTTTAGCTACTCGGGTATTTTGGTCAAATAAATAAGGGGAATGGGCCTGGAAAGATGGCTCAGCGCGGTTAACAGCACTGACTGCTCTTCCAAAGGTCCTGAGTGCAAATCCCAGCAACCACATGGTGGCTCACAACCATCTGTAATGGGATCTGACACCCTCTTCTGGTGTGTCTGAAGACAGCTACAGTGTACTTATTCATAATAATAAATAAATCTTTAAAAAAATAGGGGTGGATAATACAGCTGGCTTTTGATTTTAAGGATAAATTTGAGGAGGTTGCCATACCTCTAAATGGAGATAATACACTTTGCAAGTGCTTAGTGTATGGATAGTGACAGAAGCCATAGCTACAGAGACAACCTAAGAAATTGAGGAGAGTCAAAGACTAAGCTCTGAGAAACTCGAGTTGACTAAAACACCAAGAGAAAGAACCCAAAAGGAAAAGGAAAATCAGCAGAGAGTGGTCTCAGAAAACGGGGAGATATGTCAAGGGCAGGAATAAAGGAATTGAGTAGTTGTAAGAGTCTACTACTGTTTAAAAGGTAAGCAAAACACCCAGGCAGTGCTAGGACACAACTTTAGTCCCAGCAAAGTTATCAATATCTAGATAGATAGGTACACCTGCTTGCACATACTCATATGGCAAGCAAAGCAAAAACTCCATTGGAATTTCAATCTGAAGGTGGCAGATGTCTGGGAATAGGCCTCAGCTGCGAAGAGACAAAAAGCAATGCCTGTATTGGAGTGCCTGGGATGTGTGTCTCCTGAGGAAATGGAGAGTTCTAACAGCTTTTTCATCTAATAAGGACAGAAGGAATTAGTGTTTACTAAGAAGGCAGAGGCTTATAAAGAGCATTGTGCTGGTTGGGTTTTGTCAACTTCACACAAACTTAGACATATCTGGAAAGAAGGAATCTTAGCTGAGAAAGACTCCATAAACTCGGTCTGTAGGCATATCTGAGGATTGCCTTATTAGATGGCATGGGTGGGCCCAGCCCAGTGTGGGCAGTGCCATCCCTGGGTAGGTGGTTCTAGATGGTATAAGAAAGCCAGTAAGCAGCATTCCTCCACATTCTCCAGTTCCTCCCCTGACTTCATTTGAATGATGGACTATGATGTGAAAACATAAGCAAAATAAACCCTTTCCCCTACAGATTTCTTTTTGGTCATGGTGTTTTATCACAGTAATAGAAACCCTAACTAGACGGGTATAAATGTTATTCAGAATGATCCAGAAAGTTACCAAGAGAGAGAAGAGGAAGTAGAATTCTCAGCACTGTGTGTGCATGCATGCCCCTGTGGTGGTCAGCTTGACACCAGGTATCTTCCTCTATCATGTTCCACCTTTCTAGAAAGGGTGCAGCTCACCAGTTGGACTAGATTGGCTGCTGACCATGGAGCTCTGGGGGTCCTCTTGTCTGCCCTGCTGCCACTGGAGTTAGATGTGTTCCACCACACTTGGCTTTTACATGGGTACCCAGAATACAAATGCAAGTCCTCATGCTTTCACAGCAAGCTCTTTGCCCACTAAGCCAGTTCCTCAGCCCCATCTTAACCTATGTTTTAGGGCTAGACAGGCTGCGTTGGCACAGCACAGCCTGATTTGGGGACAGAGTACCCATTAATGACTGCTGATTCTTTTTTTTTTTTTTTTTTTT
>NW_022196904.1:109702056-109821823 GCF_008632895.1 Mastomys coucha
TAGCCCTGGCTGTCCTGGAACTCACTCTGTAGACCAGGCTGGCCTCGAACTCGGAAATCTGCCTGCCTTTGCCTCCCAAGTGCTTGGGATTAAAGGCATGCACCACCACCACCCGACTGCTGATTCATTTTCTAACCTGAGTTACCTTTATAACACTCCCTCATGGGACGTCCTGCAGAATGTCCTTTGTAGAAGAATGTTGTTCACTAAGCCCTAACACTGTCACTGAACCCTCCTCCTATAGCTGTTCCCATTTGATGATTCTCACATTAAGTCAAAATATTGTACCTCATGGGCCTGGGTTTCACAACATTGTCCTAAAGTAAACTACTTACTGTGGGATTGGAAATTTGGTCTCGGGGATCAAATCATACACGTCTTGCCATTCCTGGGGAATTTCAAGAAAGCCTCGGTAAACCTTGATTTGTAGCACTGTTCCTATGGTGATATTTTGCAAAAGCTTTAAAAATTCACGGAGGGTATATCCTAACACATTGGCATGTCCAACACTAATCAGAACATCACCTGTAAAAGGAAAGCAGATAAAGTGGTGGCTTGAAAAGAGCTATACTGATCAGGAACTTTACTGAAATATTTTAAGGGCTCGTATGTTGGTTCAGCGTGACCAAAGCAAACACTCTCTTTTGGCATGAGTGTCCTTAGCATGATAAAGATGCTTAAGTAAGTTTCTAAGTAGCTGTCTAATAGTATCTGGAGGACAACTCCAAACCATAAGCATAGAGAAATGCGTGCTGTTCCTAGTAAAGAGAAGCCACTTTCCATCCTGCCTGCATGGGATTACCAGGCCCTCCACAGCAAATAGGCTAAATGAGGCACAAAGGCTTCTGTTTAAATTTTCTGCCCCTTCCTAAATTAAATTGAGCAAATAACTGTGTGATAGATTAATTAGCTTGCATTAATTATGCTTATGATATATATATGCAGAACGTGTGTTGATTCCAAGTAACCTAAACTTGTGCCGCTCTTGCCTCCACCTCCTCAGCATATCCCATTAGAATTGGTTCAAAAGACTAAGAACAGGTCCACAGGCAGCATGGGGAATCATGATTGCCAACCAAAGAACTTCTGAGTACCTGGCAGTTGGAAAGAGATCTATAGCTCAACAACAAAATCCCAGGTCCACAAAATGAAAGCTAAGAGGATCAGTTATTCACTTGTAAGGACTTAACCACCACCACCCCCTGCCCTCCACTGCCTGCTCCCACCAGCCACCATGAAGACCTGTTAACTGGACCTGCTCCCCAGGCATTCCTGCCTGGGCCACTGAACCTGCGTTAGGATGACATGAGTGTCCAGATTTCTGCACCCTTTGGTCTTTCCCCATTTTCCAAGCCTGGTTCTCCAGATTTCCTGATAATTCTGTCAGACATTGCCCTAAATCATGTGCCTTAACAGTTTGCTGTTGCTTATAATAAGGAGCATGCGTATTAATATTCAGCAAAGCCTGTAAGGAGGAATACAGAAGGTTTGCTCTTAAAGGGTAGATTCACTCTGTGGACATTTGTAACTTTCAGTACTTCTCAGTGAGGAGCAGATGTAGTCTTGAGAGCATTGCTGTGGGCAAGGCCATGTCAAGGACCCCAATACCCACGCAGGTGGCAAAACCTTCCCAGGTGAAGCTCAGAAGCATGCCAAAGCCTTCCTTTGGTCCAAGTATGAACGTGTTGACTAGTGTGCAAAAACTAGCCATTGCGGTTTTTGCTATTTCTCCTCTTGAAGAACTGAAACCTGACACTGCTCATTTACGAAGGCCTTCTACTGAGGCTAGTAGCTAACTCCTCCTTGTCCTCCTTCTGAAGCACATAGACCGTACTCTCCATTAAAATGGGTACAGCCATCCAGTCCCAGCTTCTCTGTGTCTGTGGTTCCCTCAATATCTTGTAGTATCTTCATTCCTGTATTGCCCCGTCTGTGTGTGTGATGCTAGGAGCCCCCATTAACCTTCATTCCAAGACACTGAAACCCAAGCTTGGAGAGAAGGGTCCAGAGACTGACTGATGATGCATTACAGTACCCTAATCAGGAATTACACTGATCCTGAGGTAGTGTCCAAGCATTGCCAGGGTCACATTTCTCTAGTGCCAGATCTTGTTCTAGAAAGTCTGAGGGATCCTCCTACATTGGTTTTGAGAAGTAGATGAGAATAAAACCAGCCACATACTAAGCTGGACCCAGTCATGCATCCTTGTAAAGCCAGTACTCAGAAAGCTGTGGCAGGAAGGTGGAAAGTTCAAGGCCAGCCTGAGCCACTTGGTGAGACAGTCTCAAAAAGCAAGCAAGACAAAGACAAAAGCATGTCCTGAAGCTAACTTCAGAATTCAGCAAGAGTTACCTACCTTCAAGCTGCTCAGTATGAAACAGCTGCTCTTCCTGCTGAGCTTAATCACAGTAACAAAGTTACCCTCTTAGGATGAGCAGTGTGCCTGATGTTAAAAGGGGCGTTTATAGCTAAAAACTGTGGCTTGGTGTTCCTACTGCTTAATTATGTTGTAAGAGGGTGACTTTTATCAGGAAGACAGAAAATAAACAGCTGAATTCCCTGACTATTCTGGCTTTAAACCAAATGTGTCAGGGTATGAATGTGATTGCTCTGTCAGGAGACAGATAATGCCTTTCATAGATACCCATTTAGTACTTATGAACACCAACTTCATCATGAATTTATTTCTACTTTAATAGACTTGTAGGAATGACATTGTGTAGGCCTGTCTAGAATGCATGTATGTAAATTAACAGCGCAGCAAGCACACCACTACCGAAAGATGGGCCTTTTTCTCTGTCCAACTAGGATGTAAGTTGTACACATTTCATGTGATTACGATCACATTTTGGGGGTTTTCTTGGGGGGAGGGTGATTTTTTGGTTGGTTGGTTGGTTGGTTTTTGTCTCTCTACTGTTAACAGCTATAGGACTTGCACGTGGAGAGGAATTAAGAAAACATAGAATGAATAAATGAATCCATGAGCCTCGGTATGACTAACTGAATGAATGAAGCTAGTACATGGCTAATGCCCACTGTCAAAGCCATGTTAATATGTTAAAGCTATAGTAAGAGCTTAAAGCTTTGTGTATCAAACAGCCACAGAAAACCAGCATCAAATTAGCAAATCAAGATAAAACACCAAAGACAAAGAACTTTAGAGCATGTGAGTGAGAAATAATAGGAAGGGAGGTGTCAAAGATAGCAAATCTCATGATCACTGTCAAAAATAATGGAAAAGCAGACTTTGAAACTAGATACTGAGTGGTCACTGATGGTCACGAAAAAAATTGGTACTCAAGCATCTGCATTGAAATCTCACTGCTTTCCAGGAGAGCCCATGTTACACAGAGAGAACCTTTCCAGGAGAGCCCGTGCCACACAGAGAGAACTTTTCCAGGAGAGCCCGTGCCACACAGAGAGGACTTTTGAAATTGAAAATCTTTTTAAAAATTTAAAAAACTCACTTCTGCTCATTAGGCCATTGGTAACATGGTATGATGTTCATAGCAGGACATGGGTTCAAATGTGACCTTTGACCACAATCCTTATACTTGGGTTTGCTCCCCCTGAATCCCCCCATATAAACACATACATACATACATACATACATACATACATACATACATACAATTATATATGTAATGTTTGGTTTGTATTTGGAGGTTTTTTCAGGCAGGGACTCATGTAGCCCAGGATGCCCTTGAATGCCTTCTGATCCTTCTGCATTCACCTGCCGAATGCTGGAGTGACAGGCATGTAGTCCCTGATTATCTGTACAATCCACAGACTATCTCACTTCTTGAAGTGCCCAAACTCAACTATCTACATTCCAGGAATACTGCAGACATTTTGAATAACAGGGGTGCAAATACTTTGTGCAACACCTGAGACAGATACTTATTCACTGTTCATTCCTTAAGTGTGGACACAGTGAGTGGGTCAGCATTCTGGATAAGTCACAGTGAATTAAAAATTGAACTTCAGATGCCGGGCAGTGGTGGGGCACGCCTTTAATCCCAGCACTTGGGAGGCAGAAGCAGGTGGATTTCTGAGTTCGAGGCCAGCCTGGTCTACAGAGTCAGTTCCAGGACAGCCAGGGCTATACAGAGAAACCCTGTCTCGAAAAAAAAAAAATTGAACTTAAGGCTGAAGAGATGGATCAGTGGTTATGAACAATTGCTACTTTCCCAGAGGACCTGAGTTTGTTTCTAGCACCTGTGTCAGACAGCTCACAACTGCCTGTAACTCCAGTTCCAAGGGATCTGATGTCCTCTGAACTCTACAGCCACTGCACTCATGTGCGTAGAATCACACACACTAATTAACCAATAAAATAATTTTTTTAAAGGTTTACTTATTTATCATGTGTAAGTACACTGTAGCTGTCTTCAGACACACCAGAAAAGGGCATCAGATCTCATTACGGATGGCTGTGAGCCACCATGTGGTTGCTGGGATTTGAACTCAGGACCTTCGGAAGAGCAGTCAGTGCTCTTAACCACTGAGCCATCTCACCAGCCCCATAAAAATAATTTTTAAAGTTGAACTCTAGATTGCTGCTGACCTCAGAAAGCCCACTAGCTGTAGCCTCGTCATGAGATTCTGTGTCATATTTAGCTATCAGTAATACTGTATTTATATGTTGATTTGGATAAGCAATATGTCCCCTAGGCTGTTATTTAAACAACGTGTTTCCCAATTGTTTGGAGTCTTTTTGGAGGAATTATGCCACTTGGGGTCAGGTTTGAGAGTTCATAGACCCACCCCACCTCCAGTTTGTCCTCTGCTTTCTGCATGTGGTCAAATGTGACCTCTCAACCCCCTGCTCCCATCACCTGCCACCCCACATCCCCTGCCATCTAGAACCACGTCTCTTCCATACACATATTCCTCAAAGACAGCTAGAGCCAAGGAAATGCTCAGTGAGCTGAACAAGCATGAGGGCCAGCGTTCAGATACCCAGAAGCCATGCACATGTTTGGTGCATGTGATGGCCCACCTGGAATCCAGCGCACACTTACTAGTGAAATTAGCTCAACTGCAGACTCCAGGCTTACAGGAGAGACTCTGCCTTGATATATATGATAAAGGAAGGCCCACAGCATCAATCTGTGCCCCGTCTATACCACTCACACATGTACATGCAGAAAAAAAATCATTTTAAATGACAACTAGCTCTAGAGAAGCCATGAGAATGAGAACTAATTGGCATGTTCTAGAGTTCTTGCTTTCAAAGCTCTTCACAACATTTTACCAAATCCTAACAACCTACAACAAAGATGGGGTTCTCCCAATCTAGATACGAGGTCCCTGAGGCTTGAAATATTAAGTGACTTTGACAAGGTGACAAGATGACAGATCTTGGGCCTGATTTCAGAACAAGTAGCCTGAAGTGGTTTTCCCTCTCATGGCTTCAACCCACCGTGCATCCCTGACTTCTAGGTACAGCACCAGGACCCAAAGTCAACACTGGGAAAACATGTCTTGCATTGGATAGAAAACACATTCCCCCAGAGACCTAAGTGAGGTGCTTGTGATGAGATAGATCCTTAGGCTTAGAGTCAGAGGGAGAAGGGGTTAAATTCCAGATCCTGGGCAAGCTCCTGCTTGCATATTGGTTCAGTGCAGAATGTGCCCCACGGGTGCTGAGAAGGTGTAATGAGATCTTGTGTCTCCAAAGGCTAGCTAGGATTAGCACCTTCCTGGAAAGAAGAAGTCTCATTCACAGCCTAGACTGTGAGGTGGCTCCAGGGCTGTGTAGGTATCCCACTCACGGATGGAAGTGAACCTGACAAGGAAGACTCCACCACAAAGCTCCCGTCTCCTCCACTGTAAAAGGAGGACCGTAAGAATATGTCCTACCTAGAGTGTCAGTAAGAACCCAATAGTGTGTGACTGGAGTATATGAGGCAGGCAACTGGGCCATGGGAAGATTTCAGACAGTGTCACATGGTCATGCTGACTCCCTGAGGCAAGTGGGATGGAAGCATGTGGAAACTGCAGTCACCTGGCTGGAGGATCCCGTCACTGGCTGCAGCCCCTTTATTGATGAGGTGGCTAATCTGGAGGTAGGGCCCATTCTGGATGATGACCAGGCCCAATCCCAGGTTGCCCACAGTGAGTTTGGTCTGAATCACTTGGTTCAAGCTGCTTACAGACGCCTTGGCCTTGGAGCTGTATCCTTCTTCTAAGAGAACAAAGGGAACATGTTTCAGTGACTTATCAAGACAACAACAGCATGGCGGTGGTGCTTAGGAGTTATAAAACTAGACTTCAGGAGCCCTGTCGCAGTCATCCTGTTCTTCAGTTTCCCCTTTGGGAAAATGAGTGCTGAAAAGTATGTAAGCAGGACAGGTAAAGGGCTATTATACAGTCCTAGTACATCATTAATACCGGTTACTACCATCCATTCACTTGACACTCGTTTATTGATGCAAGCAGTGTGCTCAGGCCCTGGATTAACTATGGTGATCCAGAGGGGCTTGTAGGTCTTACAGCCTGATAGAGGACACAGCTGTCCATCAGTTATGTAAACACAAACTGGATGCTAAATAGGAAGAAAAGGCCAGAGAGCACTGAAGTCAGACAACAAGGACCTGAGTTTCACACAGGGGTAGGGACCAGTTTTCCATGAAGGAGTAAATATGAATCAGAGTGAAAGTACCAGCCAGCGGGGTAGGAGGGTCTAAGGCAGGAGGGAAGCCTCTCTGTGGGGAGGCCGGGAGCGGCATCGGGCAGGTGGGGGAGTCGCACTGCCTGGCAGATAGATGGGCTGCTATCCAGGTCTACCTTAAGGAAATCTTGCAAGTAATTTAAGCTGGACATGATCGGGTTGTTATGATTTTGAATAAAATCACCATGCTGGCTGCTGTGTGGAGCCCAGGATGGAGAGAAGAAATAAAAAGTAGACTGCAGCCACTCAAGCATGTCACAGGCTGGCCGTAGAAAGGGGCAAACAGTAGAGCCGCACAGCATCTGGGAGGGAAGACACCATTCTGTTCCACACACAACTCCTTCTGCAAGGGGTAGTGATGCTCTGAAACTCATCAGGCCTCGGCCAAGTTTGTGTGACTAAGATGGGCTTCCCCAGCTTCCCATGCCCAGTGGTAGGGACTCAAGAGGTTCACGGTTGTTCTCAAAGCAAATGTCCTTGCTGGATAACTCCAACAACTTCAGTTGGAGAACTGAAGCTTACAAGTTAAATGTACTTAGAAAGTAATCTTATTTCCAAAAAATAGCAATGGGGTGGATGAGATGGCTCATCTGGTAAAGGTGCTTGCAGCCAAGCCTGATAGTTTCTGGGACTCACATGGTAGGAAGAGAGAACTGACTCCCACAAGTTCTCCCTGAAACCCCATACGCACACGAAATATCATTTTAAAAGTGTAAAGCGAGAAGAGTGAAAGTAATAGCTCAAAAAGATCTCTACACATGGTTCCATGTTTAGTTACTGTCCATGGAAAAAGCAAAATTCTATAAAACAATAAAAGTACAAGAAATGGGGGTGAAAAGGGGCAGTTGTAGGGCAATTTAGGGGAAGTGAACATGATCTCTTGTTTGATTGTAGTAGTGGTCAAGAGTGTTATATATTTGTGGAAACTCATAGAGCTGTCCACTGCATGCAAAGTTATATCTCCAACAAACAATGGTGAGAGACTCCCATGTGTGACCACCCGCCCGTGTTACAGGAAAGGCAAAGCTAGGAAGGCTTGCAACCCAAGGCAACCCTTCTCCCGTTTCCCCGTTTACCATTTTTGCTTTTGAGGGAGCCCTTCTCCATTGCTTAGAGCAGGGCTCTCTTGATCCTCCCAAAGCCTAGGTTGGAATCTATCCCAACTTCCAACAGTTTGGAATCCTCGAGGCACCAGCTGAGGACCGCAGTCCACGGGGAAACCTGGGTCCGTCCGCTCTTTGAATGACCGCCAGGGGGCGCTGCAAGGCTGCTTCCCAGATTTTGGGCAGCCTGGTAGTTGCCACAAGACTTTAGTAGACCCTGGAAAACGTGGCACGAGTGAAAACTACTCCAATGTAGGGTATGACAATTATATGGAAAAAATTTTTTTCTGCAGGAATGAGTAGAGTGCCTCTTCATTCATTGTGGGAAAACATGGAGACAGGGCGAGAGCATAGAAGGGAGAGGGCCTCCATATGTGAACGGCAACACTGCTGGGAGGCCACAGAAGATCCCAGAACCCCCTGAATGGTGGTATTCAAATATTGTTACATCAACAGCTCTAACTGCCTTGCCAGTGTACTTTACTCATGTGTGTTTTACATGAGAACGGGCCAAGAATGGCCTGAAAACAGTGAGTCACTATTAGAGACGGATTCTTGCTTCCTTCAATTTCCCAAAATAATTCCTCCTCCCCCACAATTCACTCATACATCAAAAATCCACTGGAAGCCACTGTGTGGCTTGTGGGGGTGCTGAGGATGGGAGAGTAGATGAGACGGACAGGAACTTTATCCTCCTGGAAAGTGAATGTCCATTTCTTTTAATTCCCTACTCCACCCAAGACAAGGTTTCTCTAATCTAGCTGTTGTGGAACTCACTCTGTAGACCAGGCTGGCCTCTACTGCCTCTGCCTCCCAAAAGCTGGGGTTAAAGTAACAAGACCACTGCCTGCTAGACCTTTTCTTTCTTTTCTTCCCTCCCTCCTTTTCTTCCTCCTCCCTCCTCCCTTGTCTTCCTCTTCCTCTTTCCCTTCTTTCTCTCCTCCTCTTCCTTCTTTGAGATATGTTTATGTTTATATATATATATATGTATGTATATATATATATATATATATGTATACACACACACACACACACACACACACACACACACACACATATCATTGGCTGTCCTGGAACTCAAACTCATAGAGATCCACCAGCCTCTCTGTCTCTAAAGTGCTGGATTAAAGGCATGAGCCAGCATTGCCCAGATTGAAACTTGTATTTTTAACGTAGATGAAGGAGAGAATTTTAGGAAACTACAAATTATGGGAAACAAATTTTAGAAGACAAAATAGTATAATGAAGTGGATCACCACTCTGATAGGGAAAAAAATAACCCCAGGGCATTCAGTCCTTTAATAAATGGTTACCAAACACCTATTGGAAGTCAGGCACTGTGCCAAGATTTCTAGGGTGAGCCTAGGTAGGTCTCGGCTTAGTCTTCTGTTTCTCTAGTTCTGCCCAAACAATAAACCAAGACAGAGTTTCATCGGCTAGACCCCTTCCTGCAGGGTTTTGTGTGAAGGGAACCTCCGGCTGCATTTCTTCTGATAGACCACATTTTCCCACTTCCAGTTTGGCTGGAATCCATTCAGGTGCCAAGTATACTTTGTCACAAAGTGCATCCTTTCCCTCCATCTTCCTGCCAGGAGAGAATGATTAGAATATGTGGGGATAACTCTCATCAGCCATCTTTCCTTCTCAAGTAGAAAAGTGCTAGATCCTGGTGGATACTAGGATTGTACTGTCTAGGAGAAATGTGTGTACAAATTCACAGAACACTCTGCTTTCCTGACTTCCTTTCAGAGCTAAATAACTTCTCCTTCATCTCCTGCTGCTGCCTGAGGGTTTTGCTCAGTATTCCATGTCCCTAGAGCAGCTGGTGGCCAGTGCAGGGTTATCAAAGAGCACCCCCATCAAGCCTACGTGTGGTCCTGCCATGGCTACCCTATAACCTCTGATTTCTCTGCTCAGTCTTCTTTTCTATCTCCACCCAGAGCCATGGGGACCCAAAAGCCTTCTCTAATAACTCCTTGTAACTCAACCTCTTTCCTAGAGAACCCAACCCACAGCATCAAGTGCTAGAGATAACCTGAAGTATAGATGCTAAGAAAGGATTAGGGACCTGGACCACCCAGTGGAATGATGACCAATCCTTAGAAGAACTTAGGGAGTCTCTGGGATGGGAAAACTCTAAAATCCAAAATATTTCTTTATAAATGGTATGGTATAACAGAGAAAAAAAGGCACTAACATGGATTCTGGACACACAATAAGACACTCATTGGGCCAGGAGTCACCCACAATAGCAATCCCTAGAAGAGCAGCAGACCACTGCTATGGGGACAGGGAGCAATGCTTGGCACTCAACTAACATCTGGCTGTCACAGTCCTCTTACAGTACATGGGTAACTTATAACAACTGCATCTTGAAACGTGTATCACAAGGGACTTAAGCTGGAAATGAGGGTCTAAGCTACCCAACATGTAAGTCACATGGGAGGTTCTGACAACAGGTAAGAGGGATCGGAGGTGAGTGGGAGGGATGTGATGAGCAGCTCCATTTTTGCCTCAAGATGGCAGTGCCCCCATCCAGTAAGAGGGCCACTGAGGTCCTGCAGGAGATGCTCACAGACCCTAAAAGAAGCAAGTCAAAATTGAACACTAAAGCCATAAAAAGAAATAAGCTTTTTGCTTCTTTTTCTTTTTTCTTTTTCTTCTTCTTTTTTTTTTTAGACAGTCTTCTCTGTGCAGCCTAGGTTGCTTTAGAAACTTGTAGTCCCCCTGCCTCAGCCTACCAAAGACAAGGACTGCAGGCATGTGTCCCCACAGCCGGCCTTCGATATGCTTTTCAAAAAAATTTCTTAGCTTGGTATGTAGGTACACATCTTTAATTCTAGCATTCAGGAGGCAAACGCAGGTGTGTTTGTGAATTTAAAGCTAGTCTTGTCTACACAGTGAAATTTGGGCCAACTAGTGCTATATTTCATAAAAAGCTTTATTACATTTATTTATATATGTACATGTGTGGATGGGTATGCGTGTGTCCTGGTCAGAGTGTAGCTGTCAGAGGAGTTGGTTCTTTCCTTCAATCATGCTGGTCCTAAGCATTGAACTCAGGTCCTCAGGCTCCACAAGCAAGCACATTTCTACTGAGTCATCTCTCTGGCTTGCATTTCATTGCAATAGGAGTGTTTTATCAAATCTGGGCAAGCATGTCCCAAGAATGGGTGATATGAAGGGAATTCAAATCATTGGTTCAATGTGGTTCTTCTTCCTATAGTCAACTTTATTTGAAGATACTGAAGAACTGAAAACTTACTAGTCAGACATGGTATCACATACCTGTCATCCCAGCTCTTGGAAGACAGAAGCAGGATATAAATCCAGGCATACCAGCCTGGACTACCTAAGATCTTATCAAAAGGCCAGGGTGGTGGCACTTGCCTTTAAATGATCCCAACACTCAAGAGGCAGAGGCAGGTGGGTCTCTGAGTTCAAGCCCAGCCTGGTCTACAGAGCAAGTTCCAGGACAGTAAAGGCTACACTGAGGAAACCTCAAAACCAAAACCCAAAACACTTTATGACGACCAAGTTACAGAATAAACTACAAAATGCACACTTTGTAATACAGGTGCTCCCTCGGGGCAGAGGCACTGGTCCCCAGCCATGGGGAAGGTTATAGGCACTCCCTCAGGGCAGAGGCACTGGTCCAGCCATGGGGAGGGTTGTAGGTCGAGTGATCTGATAGAAGTCTTTTAAGGGCATTTGTGCATGTTTCCTTACTTGTGTGTGTAGGGCAGAGGTCAATGCCACTCTCCTTGGGGCATCTCCACTTCTTTTTATAAAACAAGGTCTTTCCCTGAGCCTAGAGCTCACCAATTTGGCTAGACTATCTGGTCAGCAGGCTACAGAGATTCTCCCGTCTGTATTTCCTCCAGCACGGGGATCATAGGCACTGTGCCTGGGCTCACATAGGTTCCAAGCAAGACCTCATGCTTGCGCAGTAAGCACCTTACTGACTGGGCCATCTCACAGTCCTCTGCATCTTCCTGATGAACCATCCTGGGCTGAAGAGGCTGCTTCCCCCCAAGACTACACCCAATTCCTGGGGTAGCAAGCACCTAATATCTAGTCAGTACTAGAAGACATAGTCCTTTTGTCCTGACAGAACTCAAAACACCCACCTTAGCTTGAGAGCTCTCTTTCAGTCTGTCAAAACCTCCTGTGCCTGCAGCTGACTTCAGATTAATTCCACTTCCTTCCTTTCTCCCACAGGAATTGGTCCTAAAAGAGCTCCCTAATAAATGTCCTACACACCAGCGATCAATAACTTTTCATCTTGGAAACAGCTCTAAGAGAACCAACCTACAAGACAAACTGCCATTTGACCCCTGGGTATAAACTTGCCTCTGAATTTGACTTTTGTCTTCTCTAACCCTAAGAATCCCAGGTACAAGTATGCAACATATCTAACCACTCTCTTGACACATGTAGTAAACTCGACGGAGAGAGGAAGGTATGTTCATTATCCTGTCAGGCCAAAGATGCTCCTTCAAGCGCAGAGTAATGGCACAGTTTCTTCCAGTTTTCCCTGAAGTCCCATCTGGATTCATCCTCTTCTGAGCTGAGTCCTACCATCTATCACAATAAAGCACGCCATACTCTCAGCCCTTTAACAGCTACCGTATGGCTATTTCTGTCTTTAGACTGCCGGCATAGACCCCTCCTGGGGGCCTTCTATGAGCTTCTGAGTCTCCAAGGACTTCCCGACATAAGGAGCATGGCGGCACATCTCTAAATAGAAAGATCCCAGCTGTTTTATTCAGGTGAGTGATGGGATACCTCTGTCACCCAGAAAGGCTGTTCAGGGGGATAGGAAAGAGGCTCAAAGCAAGGGCATGGATTTCTAGTTCAAGTCTGCAGGAGGGCTGGAATTAGCATATACTTCTGCATCATTTTGCTCTCCCCCCACCCCCCCCCAGTTGCCCCTCGGCTTTGCTTCCATTAAAATCTAGGTAGAGCTGTAGAAAAGGGAACTGTGTTATCCTATATACCTCAGAGACATGGAACTCTGAATTATCAGCACTATCGGAAAAGAAGTAGAGCATGGGGCTAACATGGGAAGTGACAATCGGAGGTCTAGAATCTTGAATTGAAGAATATATACACTTGAGGATGTTCTGGTAAATACTGTTGGGTAAAGAATTTATACTTTTTTTTTTCTTTTTTTCTTTTTTGGGTTTTCGAGGTAGCCCTGGCTGTCCTGGAACTCACTCTATAGACCGCGCTGGCCTTGAACTCAGAAATTCACCACCTGCCTCTGCCTCCCAAGTGCTGGGATTAAAGGCATGCGCCATTACTGTCTGGGTTTTGTTGTTGTTGTTGTTGTTGTTCCAAACACAAGAGTTAAAGCAGTTTCATTCCACAGATCTGGAGTTAAAACAGTCAAAAATTGTTCCAACATTTGGCCTTGATCAGTTATAAACATCAATAGGTATTAGTCAGGAATCCTCTCTGTATATAGTTACAGCTTCTTTTACTCTGGACAATCAAAACAGCAGATAAGAAGCCAAAGCTATGACTCCTTCAAACTGCCCTAGTCCTTAAAACAAGAAAGGGAAGAGCTACTGCAGTAAACTGATAGGCATTCTACTGGGTTCCCAGGAAATATGAGTTACCAAGTCAGTGTCTATGGCAGAGGAAAAATAAATTATGTAATTAAATATGCCGCCCCAAGAGACCAATGTTTGGGCTGAAAAGTCTTTAGAGCAGCAATCAATTCTGTTCTCCCTGATCTATGTGGTGCCACCAATGCGCATTATGAAAGGATGCTGGATTTGATGGAATTTGAAACCTGCCGAGTTTTGTGGACATGTAGGCATCCCAAAAATAGAGACAAATGTCACTCTTCTAGGTCTTTCTAGAGATAGCTTAGGTGGTACTTGAGTAGAAAAACCATCTCCATTTGGTCTATGGAGTGCTGAGAAAGAGATGGATATAAAGTCAAGGTTAATGGTGACTTAGCAGAGAGCCACGGTGGAAGGAAATCTTCAGGGGATAGCAAAATCATAGACAAATCCTGTTATTGTAACACTTCATATTATTTTTTCCTGTTTATGCACTCAATCTAAGGCTCTCCCCACACCCTTACTCTGGAAATAGTATCATCAAACACCTGGTAGGCACAAGCTAACAAGCATTTCAGGTTCTTCTTCCTCAATTTCTCTGTTATCAGCGAGTTCTTCCTTCTGTCTGCAAAAGCCACATCTGCTCATTTTTCTTTTTCTTGACTACCCTAACTAAAAACCACAATTCTCTGTCTTAGACTGAGGGCCATTTCTGGTGTCCCTTCATTCGCTGTTCCTCCCTCCTCCCCATTATAATCTATTTATACCATAGATCTTCACAAACCAAATAGGGTCATGTCACTAATCCTTGTCGGAAAGGTTCCTTCCCATTGCATCTAGAACAAAATCCAAGCACACATTTGATGAATTTAAAGACAGGATCTCACTCTTTAGCCTAGGTTGTCATGGAACTGGTGGCTTTCCAGCGTCTGCTTCCCCAGTGCTGGGATGTACAGGCTCGTGCCCACCCCGAATGCCACCTCTGGCCTCTGCCTATCTTTTCTCATACCACTCTCTAGTCACCCGGGCCATTTTGCAGGTCCCAGAACCTGACAATCCACTTTCTCTCTCCCCAGTGGCTGTTTCTGGTCTCTGGGATAGTCTGCACCTAATCCTCGCAAGACAAATCGTTAAGACCTCAATGGTCTCCGACCAGAGTCACCGCTGCAGCCAGCACCCAGGGCCGGGCTGAGCCGACGCCCCCTCGGGAAGGCTCTGCAGGGCAGTCCTGGGCGCCGCCGGCCGGCGCGTGGTTTCGCTTCCGGGTGAGGGGCGGGCGGGCCGAGCAGTTCCGGGGCGGGCGGCGGCTGCGGGTCCCGGCGCGGAGGGCGCGAGCGCGCGGCGCGGGCCGAGGGCCGAGGGCGGCGGCGCGGGGACCCCGGGGCCCGGCGGCCCATGGGGCGCGAGGAGTGAGGCCGCGGCCTGCCCTGCGGTGGGGGGTGGGGGGAGCGGGGCGGGGCGATGGATAAACTGACCATCATCTCAGGATGTCTCTTTCTGGCCGCCGATATCTTCGCCATCGCCAGCATCGCCAACCCGGACTGGATCAACACCGGGGAGTCGGCCGGTGAGCGGCGTGCGCGGGCCGGGAGGGCGGTCGTCCCCCGGGTCGGCGGTCCCGAGGGTTAAAGGTCGGCGCCGGGGTGGGGGGCTGGCGGAGACTGTTTCTCTGTGGCTCCCCCTTCCCTTTGAAGTGTATGTGGTTATGGTCTTTGCTTTATTTTAGGCCCGGGGGGGTGCTATAATAATACTAATAATAAACTTCATTTTATGGAGCATCTTTCATTCCAGCGCATCTCACGCACACACGCGCGCTGGAGATATCTTAATAGTACTTAGAAAATTAAATACCACATTAGAGTCGCAGGCAGCCCCAGCGGCAGTGCATGCTGGAACGTTGGCGCTAGAGGCGGGGGTGTGTGTGGGGGTTGTCCTCAGGAAAGAGGCGGGCATCTTTCCGAAGGGTATCCCAGGTGAATGCGCTGGCAGGATTCTCTGCTCCAACCCTCTCTTGCTTCTCTCTTTCTCTCTCTCACCTAGACCTGCGAGACCAAACCTTTAATTAATGTACACAGATGTCAGGAGTAAACCGCTCAGAATTAAGGAACGGTCTTGTATTTGAACTGCTTGTTCAGTGAAGGTGAAGGGAATGTGGAGTGGGAACCCTTCGAATGATTTGTTATAAAATGTATCGCTGGGCTGTCAAACTTCTTACTTGTCGCATAGGGTTCTCAATTTATCCAACAATATTTTTAGCTCTTAAAAAAAAAACTGTAGCTGGGACATTTGTTGCTTTCTTCTTCCTCTCTAATCTAGACCTAGTAACACAAAATCATGCCGCCAAATTTACTGGTTATTAACATAACACTAAAGAATTCTACTTGTCTTGACTCTAGAGTTTTAGCAGAGCTGTTAATTGTAGCACATAAAAAGAGAGTTTGGGAATCATGTGGAATTTGGTAATACCTGTGGGCTGTTTCTGAAAGTGTTGCTGACTCCAGGCAATGTATTTGACTGTGTATGTGACAGACATTCAGTTCCTGACCACTGTTGTTTTTACTGTATGTGTAGTGACTCCTTTGTGAGACTGTCTAAGAATCACATACTCAGGAGCAAAGGTTTGCACTGTTGAGTAGGGAGATCCTTATTGGAAAAAAAAAAGATTTTTAGGTGGAATCCCTGTAGGTAGTGACTGGAATGTCCACAAGCAAGGGACCATGGAGAAGGGAACTGCTACTATACATTATATAAGAGCCGTAATGGTGCCGCCTTCCAGAGCTGATGTTGCAAAGGCCACTCAAGAGAAAGCAAGAGAATAAACACAGCGCAGTCAGATTTGGAGTTAAAGCCTTTGGCTCTGAGTTGGCAAAGACATGAAAGGGACAGTAGCCCCAAGTTTGCAGAAAGGAGAAAATGCTTGAGAAAGGGAAACAGCTGCAGAGAGTGTGCATACAGTAGACTTGTCCAGCTTTGTGGATGGTGGTTGTGGCTGTACAGTGTGACAACCTTCCTGCCCTACTGACCCCTGCCCAGCTGCCTTGACACGGGTGAATTTTCTAAGTAGTGATAGTGGATAGGTAGTGAGCTTTCTAAATGCCCTTGAAAATAAAACATCAGCAATACTTACACGAAGTAAATAATAAAAAGTAAAAATAGTTACATCTTTCAAATCAGTGAGACAATCACAAGAAGTACAAGTAGGATGTGGAATGGGAGGACTGGCCGCGCTCCAAGGTCTCAGGAGGGACCTCATGGGTCACAAAGCACTCAGCCATTTCCCTTCCTCATGTTCAGTCTACTCAAATTTTGATAGTGGTGTTCTATTGCAGTGTTTTCAACGTCTGTTTTACTTTATGTGTATGGGTGTTTTCCTACATACATGTCTGTGTACCCTGTGCATGTCTGGTACTGGAAGAGACCAGAAGAGGTTCTGAACAGATAGTTGTGGACCACTGTGTGGGTGCTGGGAATCAGATCAGAGTCTTATGGAAGAGTAGCGAGTACTCAACCACCAAGCCATCTATCTCTCCAGACCCTTTATTGAAATTTTTAAATGATTTTTTAAAATACATCTAAAAATACAGCAGGACTCTTAGAACTAAAGTGATCTGCACAATGTAGTTAGAAAACCACTGTAGTGATTGAGGAAGGTGCCAGGGTTCACATATGAGCCCCTTAGCCTCCCTGTGTCTGTTTTTGCCCCTGTAAAATAAGGACATTAGTCACCTCCTTGGCTCCTCTTGATGACTAACGGCATTAATCCATGGGAAGCATTAAGAGTGGTCCCTGACATTCCCAGCACTGAATATTTAGTATAAATAAGTAACTGTCACATTGCTGTTTTGCAATAAGCCTTAAACTTTTACTGTGGGAAATGACAGGACCTCATTAGATGTTCTTGGAAATACGTAAACATCAAAAACATCTTCCCTCATGCTTTGTGCTTTCTCTGTCACTTCCGTATTGTTCCTCTTGCGCCACTCCATTTCTCTTGCACCACTCCATTTCTCATCTCCATACTCTAGCCTTGGTGTTCCTCAGCCTCTGCATCAAACACCAGAACCCCAGCTGATAAGTTTATTGGCTTGTTGCCAGAGAGTGGGGACCACGCTTTGGAGTGCTTTGTTTGCTTTTGCTGAACTGGTCCCAATACAGAAAAGGCACACTCTGTGTATTTTTTACCTGACTGTAAGAACCTTTCCTGTGTTGCTCTGATAGCTGGGTTTGTGCACAAGCATCTGCAGATGCAATGAAACCTAGTGTTTTCAAGGGAAATTGCCTGGGGAAAGCACTTCTAAAGGACCCTTAGCAGTGGACAACCAGTAATGCTTACTGCTGGGTGGATAGAATGACAGTTACATAAGGCTGCCCTGTTGAGGCAGATTCTTGCTGCCTGGTGGGCTCAGCATTAACAGCAGTATCAGTTATGTAGTGCTATGTGCTATCTCAAGTCCAGAGACTCCAACTCCTTGCTGCCTGGTGGGCTCAGCATTAACAGCAGTATCAGTTGTGTAGTGCTGTGTGCTGTCTCAAGTCCAGAGACTCCAACTCCTTGCTGTGATTCCTTTGGCTTCATGTATTTGGCTGATGTCAACTTGTCATTTCTACATTTCCCTGTGTGCCAATGTTGTATACAATCCATGAGTGTCATTGTGGCAAGGATTCTTTATAAGAAAATGTTGTTGGGGCTGTGGTGTAGAGGTTCTAGTTTGAGTCCTAGAAGGGAGTCTTTGCCTTGAAAGGCTATCTACAGTTTTCATTTGTCCTAAATGAGGTTTGAAGTAAACTCATTAGGGATTTGAGTTTTGCCAGGTTACAGATTAGGAAAGGAACAGAGTTGAGTTTCAGTCTCAAATGTTGGCTTTTGGCTTTATAGATATTGCTTAACCTCAGGGTCACTCCTCTTGACCCTAAAGAAGCAAATTTTTTTGTGACCAAAAAATAAAAATAAAAAATAAATGCTGTTACTTTTAGAATGATCAACTGTTAAGCTATTTCAGATCTCTAGATTTCTATATGGAGGTATCATCCCTCCACAGCAAGGGTTTCAGTGACCAGCCGAAACAGACTGACCTACTGCTCTCTCTGAAGGCTGCTGCATTTTCCCAAACCTCCTTTTTCTAGGTGTATAAAAGAGCTTCTCCCCTACATCTCATCAAAACCTCTACAGTGGGTATGTCAGAACAGGTTGCTGCATTTGCTCCTGAAGACATTTGTGTTCTTCTCTCTGTTCGGATGGGTGTTGGTGCTTGAAGTGGGGAGCAAACACTGGTACCCTTGTCCCTGCTACTGCTTCTGGTTTTTGAGGCAGGGTCTACTACAGGCTGGCCCTGAGCTCATTCTGTGAGTCAAGGTTCTCAAAAGAACTGATAAAGTGTGTGTGTGTGTGTGTGTGTGTGTGTGTGTGTGTGTGTGTGTGTGTATAACATACACACACATACATATACATAATGTGTATGTATATATGTATATATATGCATATATATATATATATATATATGTATGTGTATACACACACACACACACATATTATAAGAGATGGTTCCCTAGACTGACTTACAGTTTATAAGGACTGGGTGTTCATCAGTGGCTGTCCACATGTTAGAGAGGCTGAAAATCTGGTAACTGCTCAGTCAGGACTAGATGCTTCAGCAACCCCAGTCTGGCTCTGAAGATCAGGAAGGCCTAGATGGCTTCCTATGGCAGCAGCAGCAACAAGATAGACACTGGCAAGAAGCCAGTCAGGCAAGCAGCATTGTTTCCCTCCGACCTGTCTAAATGTAGGCTGTCCTTCAGGTGTTACCTACTCTGGGGGAGACTGTTCTTTCTGGATATACCTTCACCCACCAGCCTAAAGATGTGTCCTTTGGCTGTTTTTAGAGTTGGCTACATTGATAAGATTATCACATTCACTGTGTAGCCCAGCCAGATCAACCCACTGTCCTCTTGCCTCTGAATCCTGGGTACCAGGATTACAAGGACTGCACCAACATATGTGGCCACTAGCTTTATCCTGTTCCTATTTTAAATTCGTTCAAGGGGAAATGATCAACTAAAATGTGATGACATTCGTGCTTACAGAAGAGGATATTGAAGACTGGCTTGTTTGGGGACAAGAACTTTCCTACTATTGGATCCCAAAATGTAGACTTAACTCTCCGTCCTAAGCAGAATTGGGAATCTGTTCCTATAGGACCTCGGGAAGGAAAGAACCCAGTCTGATTACCAGGAAAGCAGAAGCAAAGTCCAGGTAAAAGCCTGGACTATGTGTACCTGGTTTTACACTACCAGATTAAGTCACTCAATCCCTTGTCCCTGCAGCCTCTGGCTTTCATGGGTAGAAACGTCCCTGTTTATATTCAAGGTTTGACATTTTGTGAGGATGTTTCCTTTCTTCTCAAGTCTAAAGCTTGAGAGATAACTTGGGGAGTGGAGAGACTTGGGAAAAGAAGTGTTTGTTTTCTGGTTCCTGCCATCTTCCCCAAACAAAGCAGTTAAGTTTCACATAGGAGACTGGCGGGACTGATAGCTCTCTGAGACTGGATCAACGTGATCCTGCTTGTACACTGGGTTAAAACATTAAAATGCTGCTACCTAAGCAGACTCACTTATTAAGTACTGGAAAATGATTATCGAATGATAATAAAGCCTTTCCCGTGAGCTGCAGTAACTTCAGTAACTGCAGTGTTGAAGACAAGTAGCCTGAAGCAGCTCTGTACCATCAGTCATGAATGAGCTGGCCTACTAAGAACTTGTTGGCCCCATGGGATGACTTGTAGAGAAAGACCAGGTCTGATTACTAGGAAAGCAGAAGCCTTGAGACCATGTTCTCTGGTTTAGAAAACATCTGTGATGTTTCTTCATGAGTCTTCTGAGTCTTTCTCCAATAAAATTCTTTTTCAACAACTTTACTGAGACATAATTATAAAATACTCAGCTTGTGTATACAAGTCAGTGGTTTTTAGTTTACTCACAAAACCGTATACCAGTATTACCACATCAATTTTAGAGTGTTTTCATTATTCTAAAAAGCAAGCTCATACCTCTTAGCCATCATCCTGAACTTCCTAGCCTTAAGTAACCACTGATTTTTCTGCCTAGAGAGCTGCAGCTACTGGGTATTTTAGGTAAGTGGAATTTTTATGATTGGCTTTTTCATTTATATTTTTAAAGTTCACCAATATTGGACTTTTAAAATACTTTTCTTTGCTGAATAACAATCCATTGTAGTAATAAAGTACTTTTTATTTACCCAGTCATTTGGCAATAGAGGAAAATTCTATAATGATAAAGTAGCACACTAATGTTTTTTTAAAAAGTAACATTATGGAGCTGGAAAGATGGCACACTTGCTGCTTTTGTAGCAGACCCAAGTTCAGTTCTCAGCACCTACATCAGGGAGCTTACAACTATTTGTAACTGTAGCTTCAGGGGACCCAGTGCCCTCCTTTGGCCTCCACAGGCTTCTGCACTCATGTACACATATATACATAAGTTAAAAAAAATTTTTTTTTTTTTTTAGTGATATTAGAACTTACACATACCAAGTAATAAAAACTTTGGAGAAAATTCAAACACAAGTCTTTTATAGTATTCACAGGATATCCTCAAAGCTTGAAATCATCTGATACTGAATTTCACAGTATAGACCAGATTTCCTAAAATGAGATTAAGTATCCTGAGCAAAACATTGATTTTTTTTTTTCCCTTTCTGGTCTTCCAGAATTCATTTTTTATCAGTACCAACAGAGATGTAACCAGACATTCAGTCTAATGGGCCTGAAAGTGTTGTTGGGAGAATTGGTTCACAGAGCATGGACAGAAGGCAGGAATAATGAGAAATCATTAAAAGAAGGAATTCAGACAAAAATTGCCAAGTGATGGCTGCCCGTGTGTTCATTAGATTAGTGGCATCTGCCATAGCCCCTCTTACAACTGGTTTAATAATAGTCACAAACATCTTCCACTCTTTAGCCTAGAGTGACCAAACCAGTGTCATTTTTAAATTCCTTGTGTGATAAATGTAGGCTTGTTTTAAAGTTATTTGCATTAAGATGACTCAGTAAGATTTGGAGCAGCTAGACTTAGGTTTTGATTCTTGGGCTCTCCAGGATCTATAGCATTGTAACTATCCCTCAGCTATAAAATAAAGGTGACATAGTTAGTTCAAAAGATGATCATTAGCTGGCCATAGTGTCCAGGTGGCCAACACTTTGGAGACAGGGAAGGCAGAAATAGGCAGATTTCTTGAGTTCAAGGCCAGCCTGGTCTATAGAGTGAGTTCTAGGACAGCCACAGCTACAGAGAGAAGCCTTGTGTCAAAAACCAAAACAACAACACAAAATATGATTTTTTTAAAAAATGTAGCATGTGAGGGATCAGCACATTGTTTGATAGATAGTACATGCCTGGATATTGGTCACAGTTGCTACTATTACAAAGAAAGTCAGAACACCTGGCATTGGGAGGCTGTTCTTTTGCATTATCTGTCTTATTTGTTTACTTTTGCCCTGCCTTGTTCCAAAAAGAGATTTAAGGCAACATGGTGTGTCTGAGGTTGAATATTCCTAAAACCTAGCTGGGTCCAATCTGGGCAGAAAGACTGCACGGTAAATGTAGCAGCAATATAAACCTAATGGGACACATGTAAGTTCCCAAATCAAGAGTGCCTTGGGTTTATGTGTATCTGAAAGAGAATAAAGATTTTTTGTAAATGAGAGGCGGCCAGCATTGTAGGAAGGGCACAGGTTTGGAACAAAGCGACATATAGTTGTACCGCATTGTCACTGAGCCGTCATCATCGTTAGACAGTTGCAGGCTTTTTCTTGAAGGCTCTCACATGTTCCAAGCTGAAGATCACCTTAAACTGCCATCTTCTATCTCTGCCTGCCAAGTGCTGGGATTACAGGGGTGACCGTCTCTGTGGCTGAGATAGTTGTAGACATTTCTTTTTGGTTGTCCAGAGCTTTTGTAATATGAATGTGAATTTATTTTCTCCATACTTCTTTTCACTGCATATACTTAACCAGTGGGCACTATGTATAACATGAAGGGGACATTCATGGTACAGTGAAGTGTTGCTGTTTGTGAGATTGTTACTGCATTGTAAATCAGGACTTTCAGAGACATACATGAAACACATGCATGCACATATGCATACACACTGACTTATGCCCTCCTCCTCTTCCCCTGGAGCTCAGGTCGCACAGTGGCAGTGTTGTAGGTGTCAGTTCATAGTGACACATGTAGGTGTTGGTTTCACACTCACAGTATTACCTGCTCATGATGCCTCAGTTATCAAAATGTTTTCTAACTTGTGCTACTGTTGGTATTTATTTTTTGGGTATTTTTAAAGATTTATTTATTATATGTAAGTACACTGTAGCTGTCTTCAGACACTCCAGAAGAGGGCGTCAGTTCTCATTATGGATGGTTGTGAGCCACCATGTGATTGCTGGGATTTGAACTCAGGACCTTTGGAAGAATAGTCAGTGTTCTTAACCGTTGAGCTATCTCTCCAACCCCTTTTGTTTGTTTTTTAAGTACTTCCTAGAACTTCCTTATCCTTTTTATTCCCTAAAAAGCTTAGGAAGTACAGAAGCCATTGCACTCTGTCACAAGAAATTGGGGGTGATTTTGTGTTTTGACCGTAGTCTAATAAAGAAGTGCCTGGGTGGGAGTCTGTCTTCAGCACTGATGCTGTGCCGAGCTTGCTTTGTGCTCTGTTGTTAAACGTTAGTTACACTGAGTACCTGCCAGCTTTTCATCAAGTGAGTAGAATATTATGTTCCTCTGAGACTGACTGCTGCAGAACTGACAGAAGAGAGACTGTATGTACATGTTTCTTTGAGTTAGCACCAACCAGCATGTATGCTTTGCTTCTGTAAAGTTTCAGTGTCTGACTCCAGTTCAGTTTTGAGGCAGACATTTCTTTGAATTACTGTGTTAATTGATTTACTTTTAATTAGAAATGGACTGCACTCTTTATGTGACTCAGCTATAAATAAAATGTCCCATTTGGCATTTTGACACTTGCTACTGTATATATTGAGCAAAAAGGCAGCTGTTGACTTTTAATATAGATCTGTTCAACTGAGGACCATATCCTATAGTCAGAGAGTAAACAAGAGTAAAGAAAAATGCAGTGGGACAAGTGAGAGGAGAACATGGAGGAGCAGTTGGTTCCTTGCTCTTCTATTCTGTCAGTGGTACTATTGACCTTGGAGCATCACTGGGTCAGCTTTCAACTAGATGATAGAAGTTCTCTGAAGAGTAGATAATGTTCCCATCAGTTATACTAAGCAATTCTCTAACTTGGAATGGCAAGACTCAAAGGCTTAGATTATAAAAAAATATGGCTATTTCCTTTATAAATTGACAGCATTTTAATAAAGCCAATTTTTATCTTACCATAAATCCTTGTTGCTCTCTTGGGTATTCCCTGAATTACTGGACTTATTTCCATTCTTACAACAAAGGCTATTGAAGTGTTTGTGGTTTAAAAGGAACTTGTACTGAATATTCAGAAAGATGTTTTAATTAAAAAATATCTCATTTATTGTATGAGTGTTTTTCCTGCTTGTATATTTGTGTTCCTTAGTGTGCCTAGTATTTATGGAGGACAGAAGAGGGTATTCGATCTCTTGGAACTGTAGTTACAGATGACTGTGAGCTGCAATGTGGGTGCTGAGAATCAAACCCAAGTCCTCTCAAAAAGCAACCAGTGCTTCTAATCACTAAGCCATCTCTTCAGCCCTGAATTTTTTTTTTGTTTTGTTTTTTGGTTTTTTTGGGTTTTTTTTGTTTTTTTTTTTTTTTCCAGACAGAGTTTCTCTGTATAGCCCTGGCTGTCCTGGAACTCACTCTGTAGACCAGGCTGGCCTCGAACTCAGAAATCCGCCTGCCTCTGCCTCCCAAGTGCTGGGATTAAAGGCGTGCGCCACCACCACCCGGCTGATTTTTTTTATTTATTTATTTGATGCATATGAATGTTTTGCCTGCATTTTCATATACATTTTCATCTTACATGGCTAGTGCCTACAGAGGTCAGAGGAGGAATCCAGATACTCTGGAACTGGAGTTGCAGAGTGTTTTGCGCTCTGCACCATGTAGGTGTTGGAAACTGAATTCGGGTCCTTTACATGAACAACAGGTGCTTTTCAACCATTGAGCCATCTCGCCAGCTCCTATTCAGAGGGATTACATTGAAGCATATGAAAAGATATTTATCCTTGAAGTACCTGTATTCTGCAAGGATAAAATAGGTGGTCAAAAAGGAGGTGTGGTTTGAATGTTACAAGTGATACATTTAATGAGTATTTAAATACTCAGAGGTCTTCTGCAGGCCTTGTCCTTGCAAGTAGAGCTGCATGAGTAAAGGAGGTACAGCAAAGACATTTCCATTCCAGTTCACCTCTCTACATTGCTGCTAAACTTATCTCCTCAAAGTACAAGTATAATCATAGTAAATACTTAACATAGCACTTTGTGACAGATACTGTTCCAGGCTTTATCTGTGTTAACTAATTTAATCCTCACAATATCCTTATATAAGAGCTGCAATTCACCCTGCAGAGAGATGGAAGTTATGTGACTTGCCACAGAGCTGATCCCATGAGCACACCTCCTGCTTCCAAAAAGGCACCCTGCAGTTCCTAGTGTGGCTCCACTGTCCCTTCAAGCTTAGGTCCCCTTTCTCCTTACAGAGTCTGTATTCTAACCCACTTCATTACTGTGTTCTAAGTACAACTCTTTTCTTATCTCAAAAATTTTACTTATCTTTTCTCAGCCTACAAAGCAAAGCCCTCAAGCTCATTCTGGTCCCTATCTTATCTGCATCTTGCTCATCTGTCAAGAATGTTTAGCTGACATCAAGTCAGCTATGATTTCCTCTTAACAACTTGTGTATTTCTCATGGTACCATGTCTGTGTCACAGTTATTTGTGTGTTTCTTGCAATATTTTTCTTAGTATAGATTTTTCTTGTTTTCTTTTGAGACAAGGTCTTCCATAGTAACCCTGTAAGTCACTGTGTGGCCCAAGCTGTACTTGAACTCACTGTAATTCTCCTTCCTCAGCTGGCCTAGTGCTGGGATTTCAAATGTGAGCCACCATGTCCAGCTAACTTTTTAAAGTTCCTTGAGAACTTTTCTTTGTATATTAGGTAGTGTTCACTCTACGGCTGCAGATGGCAAGAGTAAAGGAAGTGATCCTACACAAAGGTCTTGAACAGAGTTGGAGTCTAGCAGTGGGGGTGCTGCTGAGTGCAGTGACTGGGAGAATTTTTTTTTGTTAAGTTTTATATGAAGGAAGAGTAAGAACACCCAAGGGCTGCTCTGAACTCCAGTCTGAGCTCATTTGTACCACAATGTTAGATGTTCCGTATATATAGTTAGTATATGCACATATATCAAGTTATTCAGTAGGTGTGTATTCATAGACTCTAGTCTAATTCTTTTTAGATACATTAGTTGGTTTTCACTTGGAAAATAAGGTATAGCTACCCTGTAGTCATTTGCAACTTTAAAACAGTTTAAGATGAAAGCTTATAGGTTGATTGGTTATCTTGGTCAATATTAGTTAGATTCCTAAACTAGCCCCTAAGATCATGATGTAGTTGTTTACTTCTGTAAACAAACCTAGTGCAGTGTTTTAATCCCCTGCTCCCTTTTCTCAGTGTCAGTGTGCCAGCATCCTAACAAGGCTTGGGAGAGCCACATGTCACACTGTGGCATGAGCATTCCAGTGTTTACTCTTATAAACTGAAAAAGGGAAAGTAGCTTGTTTGTCTTGAGTTTATCTTCTTATCCACTTGTTTGATTTCAGAGCTTAAAAACATTTGTTCTTTCTGGTACATACACTTCACTGAGAGTTAAGTTGGGTTGGGTTGGGTTGGGTTTGGTTTTTTGTTTTCCAAACAGAATCTTACTGTGTGGTTCTGGCTGTCCTGGAACTTACTTTAACTCTGTAGAACAAGCTGGCCTTGAACTCACACAAATCTGCATGCCTCCCATGTGCTGGGATTAAAGACAAAAAAAAAAAGACATTCTACACCTGATTTGAGACTTTTTTGGTTTTCTGTTTTGTTTTAATTTAAACCACTCCACATTTCTTTGTTTAGGTTTTTAGAGACAGGGTCTCATGTAGCCTAGCTTGATCTTAGACTTACTATAGCCAAGGTCAACTTTAAAATCTTGTTAACAAACGCTACCCATGAGACAAGTTTCTCTGTGCAGCTCTAGCTGTCTTGGAACTCACTCTGTAGATGAGGCTGGCCTTGAACTCAGAGATCCACCTGCTTCTGCCTCCAGTGCTGGGATTAAAGGCATGCACCACAACTGTCCAGCTCTTAAAAAATTCTTTAAAATTTTTTTAAAAAATTATGTGTATTGTGGGAATATACACACGAGTGCAGGTGCCTGTCAAGACCAAAGGTGCTAGGTCCCTCTGAAACTGGAGTTAGTGGTGGTTATAAGACACCTAGTATGGGTGCTAGGGAAATTGGGACCTCTGTAAAAACCATGCATGATCCTGTCTACCATCTCTCCAGCCCCAGAATGGTTCTTATGGACTAGCACCTTTTAGAATTCAACTCTAGAAAAGATTTCAGTGGATTCTGGATTAGAAGACAAACCCACCTGATATATCAGATGGCACTGGGAAATTGAAAGGACTGTTTCTAGTATCCACCTGTATCCATTCACAATCACACTGGTACTCCATGGAATACCATGTGTCTGCTTTCTATGATCCAACTTGCACTTAATTAAGATTTACTGGTCTCGATATGAATACCTGCCCTGTCATCAGGGATGGTAGTAGGTACATTGTGGGTTTCCCCCTACTGGCTATTTCTTTTATTAATTTTTTTGCCTCTGGAAGTAGTTACAATACCTTTGTCCCTTTGTAGCTCAGAGTTGACTAAAATAGCACGTTGTTTACCTATCATCTCTCATTGTTTCCTGCCCTTTTTAAGAGCCAGTTGCAGCAAGTTTCCAGCCTGAGTATTCAAGCAGTTCATACCCAGTTGAAGGTATCATTTTCAGTGCTCAGTTCCCACTGGCTTGATGTACAGTCTGCTGAACTCAGCTGCTGTTTTTCTGACCTAGTGGTTTTACTGAGTGTTTTTGGAGAACCCATTCACTTCTGTAATAAAAATGACCATCTTTTGCCTATATTAATATAGACTGCAGGGACAGTAGCCCCTATTCTATGAGCCTGCTTCTCTTTCAGTCTGCTTCTTATTAGCTGTTTGCTTTTTGACAAGTCTTTGTCCTTTCCCCATGGTGCTATAGAATTCTAACTTGTCAAGGCTGGAGAGATGGCTCAGCAGGTAAGAGTACTGAGTGCTCTTCCGAAGGTCCTGAGTTCAAATCCCAGCAACCATATGGTGGCTCACAACCACCTGTAATGAGATCTGATGCCTCCTTCTGGTGTGTCTGAAGACAGCTACAATGTACTTATCTACAATAATAAATAAATCTTTGGGCTGGAGCGAGCGTGGCCAGTTGTCAGGAGCGAGCAGAGGTCCTAAATTCAATACCCACCAACCACATGAAGACTCACAACCATCTGTACAGCTACAGTGTACTCACATACACAAAATAAATAAAAAAAAAGAATTCTAACTTATCCATCTGTCTGCCTGAATTTTCAGTCACTTCAGTAGGATTTAAAGGAAGGCTTTTTAATAAATGTTAATTGAATTTATTGGCTTATGCAGTTGATTTGGACTAATATTCACACATGCATAGACACATGAAGTTCAGTACATATTTTTCTAATATCTTTGAAATTTTTGTTTATTATGGTAAAGTTTGATATAGCATCCTTTTCTAAAGGATGCATATTTCTTAGTTGTACCATAAAAGGCCTATGTTCTGAGACACCATTTATAACAAGAACATGTGTGTGGTTAGGTAATAATTGAAGGGAAAGGCATAGTAGAGCACACTGATCCCAGCACTTGGATCATGGGCAAAGAGGAACAGTACAAGTTAGAGGCTGCCCTCTTCCGACCATTCTGACCAGCTAGGGCTTCAGAGCAAGACCCTTTGTTGGGGGAGGGTGTGGATTAGTTGTGTTTACACTCGGATAGCAATGTCTAGAGAAGTGTCTTAAACACTTTACACTTAGTGACCCTGCTGCACCAGGACCCCACATATGTAGATATATTGGCTACTTTTCCTCATCACTTTGACAAATATCTGACAAAAGCAGCTTAAGAAAGGAAAGGTTTGTGTTGACTTAGAGTTTGAGGGGTCGGTCCATCATGGCAGGGCAGGCAGGGTGCCAGCAGCATGAAGCATCTGTTCACAGTGTACTACAGGCAGGGCAGAGCGAGCTCGGGTTCTCAGCTCGCCTTTTACTCAGTCAAGGACCTTTGCCCGTGGTATAGTGTCACCCTCATTTAGGATGGGTCTTCTGACAGCAACCCAATCTAAAACTCCATAGAGACATGCCAGAGGTTTATCTTGTGAATGAGTCTAGACCCTGTCAAGAAGGCAGTATTAAGATCACAGTAGGTATATGGAAGAAGTGTGCAAATTAAACATTCACTTATAATTAGTCAAACTTATTCTAAGATTTTTTTTTAACTGTGCTTTATTTTTTTTTAATTGTGCGTGTGTGTCTATGTGCACATGAATGCAATGCCCACAGAGGCCAGAAGAGGATATGGGATCCCCTGAAGCTGGAGTTATAGGCAGTTGTGAGCTGCCTGACAAGGGTGCTGGAAACTCCACTTTGGACCTCTTCAAGGGCAGTAACCACTGAGCCATCTTTCCAGCCCCAAGAAGATTATTTTAAAAGAATTCTTTAGTATGCATATAATTTTACTGTATAACAAAGACAACAAATTTACATATTGATACGCAGAATGGGCTTGTTTAAGTTACATAAAGATTCCGTCTCAGCTGAATATTTGCTAGTGTTAGGCATAGAGCATCATCAACATTTTTCAGCTGATCAATATTTTGATTTGCTGATTGTCAGTGCAGAGAATGCTTCTTCACATAAATACATAGTACAAAATAGCAGAAGTTGGTTTAAGGCCATATCAGGAATGGCTGGCAGTCTGTCCTAATCCCAAGCCAAAATCTTTTAATGATTTTTCTTTAATGAAACTGAAGTCTGCACCTCAAAACAGTTTTTAAAAATCAAACATTCTTATACAATGTAATCCAAAGATAACTTAATTTGATAAGTGCTAAAGAATGCTAACAGGAAAACACTAAAAGTCTTTGCTTTCCATCATGTTCAGAAATATTCGTATATACAATGAACACTGTAGTTCACAACGTAGAGGAGTCACACGTGAGCTGAGGTGTCTCAGGCAGTGTTCTTTGGCTTTATGGAAAGACTGCATTCACTGCAAATGCAAGTGTGTTTAGAACCAAGAGTGCAGTGAAATCACGCAGCACACAGGCCGGCGTGGGTAGAAACGCCTCAGCTTTGGTATGGTGAGTTTTGCATGATTTTTTTTTTTTTTTTTTTTTTTTTTTTTTTTTTACTCAATTTTCAGAAACCTTTTACTGCAGGTCAGTGGTGCCAATGGCTTTAATCCCAGCACTCAGGAGGCAGAGGCAGGCGGATCTCTGGTCTACAGTGGGAATTCCAGGACAGCAGTCAGGGCTACACAGACAAAGAAACCCTGTCTTGGAAAAAAAAAATTTTTAAGGGGGTGGGAGTGGGATAGGGGTTGGAGAGATGGCTCAGAAGTTAAGAGTACTTACTGACTGCTCTTTCAGAGGACCTGAGTTCAATTCCCAGCAACCACAAGGTGGCTTACAACCATCTGTAAGGGGGATCCAAAGCCCACTTCTAGGGTGTCTGAAGACACCTACAATGCACTCATAAATAAAAAGAAAGAACGGGCGGTGGCGGCGCACGTCTTTAATCCCAGCACTTGGGAGGCAGAGGCAGGCGGATCTCTGAGTTCGAGGCCAGGCTGGTCTACAGAGTGAGTTCCAGGACAGCCAGGGCTAGACAGAGAAACTTTGTCTCGAAAAACCAAAAATAAATAAATAAATAAATAAATTAAATAAAAAGAAAGAAATCTTTTTTAAAAAGTTTTCAATACTTCCCACATCTGCGCTTGGACTTTCATTGCACTGCAGAGCTGTTGTAAGAGAACTGCTACCTACAGAGGTCAACATTTCTTTGAAATTCTTTTTGTCCTTTGGTGATATCTCATTAAGAGGATACAATCAAAGTTCTTCCAAAAGTTACAGGAGGCTAGCTCAGCAGGTAAAGGCTTGCTGCCAAACACACCATCCTAGTCTGATCCCTAGGACCCACATGATGGTATAAGGAGAGAACTGACTCCCACAAGCTGTCCTCTAATCTCCACATGCTCACCATCCCCATGCACAAGTAAAATAAATACTTGTAATGAAGTATTTTGGTTTTTGTTTAATTAAAGGTGCGCCACCACTGCCCATCATAGAACCATGTTTTTGAGGCTGCTCTAAAGGGTCTCCTTTCCTTTATTAATTTTATTCCCCAAGCCAGATATGGTAGTGCATGCCTTTAATCCCAGTGCTGCGGAGGCAGACACAGCCCAGTCACTGAGTTCAAGGCCAGCCTGGTGTACAGAGTGAGTTCCAGGACAGCCAGGGCTGCACAGAGAAACCCTGCCTCACAACACACACACACACACACACACACACACACACACACACACACACACACACACACACACTACCTCCCCTAAAGAAGCTCCTTCCCTGCCATCATGTCCACCTTTTAAAATGCTGGCTTTATGTGCGATGGAGTTGCTGTCTCCTAGAGACTCATTTATTGGTAATTGGGGATATTGATAATTGTGATTATGAAACACAATGTAGAGGTAAAGGAAGAGTGGCAAAGAATAGAGTCGGCGAGCCTGGGTTTGGGTTTTTGTTTGTTTGTTTGTTTTGTTTTCATGAGAGATTGTGGGAATGTATTACTGTATAAACCAGTTTTGAGATGATTCACCCATTTAAAAAGGCAAATAAAAATGGTGATGAATTAAAGATGAAGTAACAGTTGCTGATGAGTCTGTGTCCTGCTAGAAGGGGATAGCTGAGGACAGCAGGTAAATAACTAGGGCAGCCAGGCCATGGTGGAGAGGGTCCTGAGTCAGTGGATGGGAGGAACGTTGACAAATTTTGATTGGCTGTTTCTTAAAGTATTTATGTGATAAGTCTCCAAATAATTTTTTAAATTACATCATTTTAAAAGATCTCTTCTTTAATTAGAATTAAATGAAGTTCCTTCTTTTTTTTTTTTTTTAAAGAAGTCATAGCAGTGTATGGCTTTAAAATGTAATTTTGTGTAATATATCATAAAAGTCATGAAGGTCTAAGCCCAAGATTTCTACACAATTTTAAAAGGAAGTAAGAGTTGGCAACTGGATTAATTTAAAAATGTGCTTTTTATCAGAACTAAAACTATAAAGTAGTATTATAATTCTATTATTAGGTTGAATTTTTTTTTAAAGATTTTTTTTAGATTTATTTATTTATTATATGTAAGTACACTGTAGCTGTCAGACACACCAGAAGAGGGCGTCAGATCTCACTACGGGTGGTTGTGAGCCACCATGTGGTTGCTGGGATTTGAACTCATGACCTTCCGAAGAGCAGTCAGTGCTCTTCCCTGCTGAGCCATCTCACCAGCCCTAGGTTGAATTTTTAAGTACATTACTTTAGAATTTTCTGTCCAAAATAGTTCTTTATGGGAGAAATGTCCCACTTGTTTGTGGTTGTCTGTGTTGGTGAAACATCTTGGCTTTGACTCTGGATAAATATTCAAGAAAAATCAAACTGTTCTGTCCAGATAGTCCCAAATAATAAACTCTGAGCACATCTGTGGAAGCAGACATGGTACATTTCGTAGCCAGTTCTTTCTAGCAAACACCTAAGGATTTAACTTGCTATTAGGTCCCCTGTTCTGTTACTTTGAGAGGTAGATGAGTCTATGTGAAAGATACTGTTTGCCTCTCAGGAAGCACTCAGTGTAATGACAGCTATTATCCCTTTCCAGCTTTCAGTGGTTTATGAGTGCTATTATTTTCTTTGTGTGCACGTGTATGTGGTATGTGTACATATGTGTATGTGTGTGCAAGTATGTTGAAGGTCTGTATACGTGTTGAAGTTGGAAGCCTTCCTCAGTCACTGTCCATCCTTTTCATTGAGGCAGAGTTTCAGCTGAACCCAGAGAGCTCCTATATAGTTAGTGTTTCTAGCAGTCTTGCTCCTGGGGTCCCCTATCTTCCTTTCCTCTGAATGCTGGGATTATAGGCTGGCCACTATGGCCACATGACATTTACATGTGTTCTTAGGATCTGAGCTCCAGCCCTCACACCTGCACAGAAAGTGCCTTAATTACTGAGCCCTCTCCCCAGCCTGAGCCAGCAGCCTTTATTTCAGTATTAGCATTTCTAAGGTAGAATTGAGGACAAAACGAGGTTTCTTTCTGAACCAAAATACTTGAGATCCCATTTGGGAAGTGAGAAAGCAAACTGCTAAACACCTACTCCACTTGTGCAGTCTCAGGGAGACTGAATCTCTAATTGGTTTCCTGCCCTAGCCCTGGCCTTCAGCAACTTCTCCTCAGTGTAAAATGTTTGTGTTCATTTGGATATACTTGCCAGGCTAAGCCAACAGATCATCTCCAGGGTCTTTATTATGGCCGTAACCTTTGTAAGAACATCTGAATAGGGTTTTCCTTTTGAAATCATATCTGCATGTTTCTAGATTCACAATGAGTTGTTACTTTCCTAGTCTTACCATCCAATTGAAGAAATGTGTGGTTTCTCATCCAGAAAACAACAACAAAAAAGTAATAATCAAAAAATTATTACATTCAATTAAACTATTCAGATTTTACCTTCTTCCTTTCAAGTTTTCAGAATGGAATCATTATCCTGAACATTTATGCATAAGTGTGTGTGTATACATTCATTCCTCAGTGTCCGTGGGTGACTGGGTTCATGATCCACAGCCATAATGCTCAAGTCCCTTATGGAAAACTGCATACTATTTGCTTCTAAACCAGACCATTCTTCTGTTTGTTTTTTCATTTCAATTATTTATAATGTTTAATACAGTTGAAATACTGTGTAAATAGTTGTGCATTGTTTTGCTTTAGGGATTGTGGCATGGAAAAGTATAAGCCTTTAGTATCTTCAGTGTAGGTGTGATTTTGTTCCCCCCACCCCCTTGTGATCATAAAAAGAGAAAGAGCTATAAGAATATGTTCTGGTGGGTTGTAGGGGGAGGGGGTGCCCCAGCGGACCCATGCCGAGGCATCCCTTCCCCCTGGGGGACCAGATACACACAGGTATATATAGAATAGAGTTTATTCAGGGCATGGGGAGGGGAGTTAAGAGGGTAGCGGAGGCAGAGAAAGGCAGAGAAGGAGAGAGTAGAGAAGCAGAGGCCAGCCAAGACCAGGTAGAGAGAAGGGGGAAGGGAATGAGAAGAGAGGGGAAGCAACGGGGCAAGAGGCAAGAGCGAGGCAAGAGTTTAAGAGAAAAAGGAGGGGCCTAGCAGATTCTTTTATAGTGGGCCAGGTCTACCTGGCTGTTGCCAGGTTACTGTGGGGCAGGAACTGTGGGGGTGGAGTTTAGACAGAATACCAACACCCCTCCCCCTTGGATATTTTCAGTATGAGGTTGATTGAATCTAAAGATGTGGAACGTGTATACTGTATATAGCCAACTTCATGCAATACATGTAAGTGTGCCTTTCTTTTGATTATTTGGTTGCATATAGCAGAAGTTCTAATATATTTGTTGAAACCATTGCAGCCCTATCATAGATAAGATGCAGAACTGTGGGATTGAGAAAAGATTTTTTTTTTTAACATCAGAAGCACAATAATTAAATACTCTAAAAATCCTAAGGCTGTTTTAAGCTTATTTCTGAAACAACTGCTTCCTTCTTTAATTGACCTCTTAGCATACTCAGTCTTTGTGGAATTGTTACATGCAATTTACTTAGTTGTATTTCTTTTAATTTTGCTTTTCATGGGGCTGTAGATCACCCAGCTCATGCTCTGCATTTACCACCCCCACTTAGCCCCCCACCCCATGAACTTGAGTGAGCACATGTTACCAGAGCATTTATTTCTTCTCTTGCCCTTCTGTGTGTGCACGCTTTAAGAGTCACAAAGGCAGATTGTTTAATGCACATTCTTGACATTTTAAATACCTCCGATTTTGAAAGCATTCTTTCTCTGAGCTATTAGATCCAAGTATGATTAATAAAATGAAGCAGGGATCCTGTAGTCAAGGAACTTCAGTCAAGTTGCTATTTAGACTTCTGGCCTTGTCATTTGTCTGGTGGTGAGAAATCAGCTCGCCTTAATGTCCTATATATTAAGGTCTGTGGTTTAAGGAAACCCACTTTACTTTTGTTTAGAATTCTTGTGCTTTAAACTTTCGATTTTATATTGACTTTTTTGTTTTAAAGTCAGCATATGATTTAGTTGTCAATTGAACTAGAACTCTAGACACTGAAATCTGTCTGCTTGGAAGGGAAAATGCTGTTGCATTTTTAAAGGCTTCTAGGCAGGTATTTGTATCTCTGGTACCTCCACCCCCATCCTCTTTCATTGACTGGCCGTTCTCACAAGTTCTGTGCTATCTGCACCCAGCGTATTGTGCAGGTAAGACTTCCAGTGGAGGCATTAGGAGTGTCTTAATTAGCAAAGTGCTAAATAGCATCACAAAAACTAGCAATAGTGTAGAAAGACTGTTGCTTCAGCCCCCTCCTGCCATCAGACCACGCTTCTCCATCCTACCTCCAAATTCTGAAAGTTTCCTGGCAAAATGCTTTCCAAGTTCATTAAATTTGAGGAAAATCTATACAAAAGCCATCACATGTTATTTCAGACTCCAGATGGGATCTATACTAACTGTCCTGATTCATCATTGATAAGAATCCCAAGCTAGTATTCTCTTGGGTTTAATCTTGCAGACCTTCCCGTAAGTAGATATTTCCAACCTGTCATGCATCACTGCAGGAGGAAATGCAAATATGAAGAAGCATTTGAAAATCAAAACAATTTTCCTTGTCTTTTGGGACTGACGTAGCCATTGCATTATGAACTCACTGCAGCTGTGGTCATCTGTACACAGTCAGGCCAACAAGATCAGTCAGCATCCCAGCAAGAGCACCAGTTGGGTCTCATTGCATCACGAAAAACCCAAGGAGGAAGGAGGTTGGTGGGGCAGTAATGAAAGTGGGGAAAGAAGCCGGGCGGTGGTGGCATACGCCTTTAATCCCAGCACTTGGGAGGCAGAGGCAGGCGGATTTCTGAGTTTGAGGCCAGCCTGGTCTACAGAGTGAGTTCCAGGACAGCCAGGGCTACACAGAGAAACCCTGTCTCAAAAAAAAAAAAAAAGAAAGAAAGAAAGAAAGTGGGTAAAGAGAGTGGGAATGCAGAGGTGGAGTGGATATGATCAAGATACATTGTGTGGTGGTTTGAATAAAAATGGACCCCATAGGCCCATAGGGAACAGCACTATTAGGAGATGTGGCCTTGTTGAAGTTAAGTGTGTGGCCTTATCGGAGGAAGTGTGTCACTGGAAGTGGGCTTTGAGGTTCCAAATGCTCAGACCAGGCCCAGTGTCTCTTCTCTTCCTGCTGCCTGCAGATCTGGATGTAGAACTCTCAGCTCCATGTCCACCTACACACCACCATGGCCTCCTCTTATGACAGTGGGCTGAACCTCTGAACTGTAAAGCGGCCCCAGTTAAATGTTTTCCTTTATAAGAGCTGCTGTGGTCATGGTGTCTCTTCACAGCAATAGAAACCCTAACTGAAATACATTCTATACATGTTATGAAATTGTCAAAGAATAAATAAAAGACTTATTTAGTCCGGCAGAGGTGGCACATGCCTTTAATCCCAGCACTTGGGAGGCAGAGGCAGGTGGATTTCTGAGTTTGAGGCCAGCCTGGTCTACAGAGTGAGTTCCAGGACAGCCAGGGCTACACAGAGAAACCCTGTCTCGAAAAACCAAAAAAAAAAAAAAAAAAAAAAAACTTATTTAAAATCTCTATTTTCAAGTCAATTTAAACATGTACATGTCTGAATAAATCTTATCCACATAAGATAGATCATTATTTTTCCATTTCAGAATTTTCTTAGACTGTTTGAACATTAACTACTCCCATGTGTTTTTTCCACTGGAAATATTTAATGGTAAAACAAAAAGTATCGACATATAATTTATTTCCAGTATAATATGACTTTACTAGGAAGGGTACTTCTTTTTTTAACTCTTATTTTGAAGTGAGATGATCACAAAAAAGGTTAGTTTAATCTTCATAAAGTACTTATAATTAATTTTTGTAGGCCCAACACAAGAAACTAATGAGTGACCCAGACAGTTAGACAGGTAATTGGAAGCCATCAAGAAAAGCACTGAGATAGTAACAGGCACTCTTGGCTATGGACACTCACTGGTTGCTTCTGAGGCATGGAAGGTTAGCGATGACAATAGGGAAATGACATTTTTCCTTTTGAAAATTATATATTCATTTTTAAATTAAAATATAGTTATATCATTTCTTCCCTCTTCCTACCCCTTTCACGTAACATCCCTCCCAAATTTATGGTCCCTGTTTCTTTGTTTTTATTATATAAATGGTTTTTTCCTTTGGCTAGTTTGGCTTGGCTTGATTTTTTGAGACAGGGTTTCTCTGTATAGCCCTGATAATCCTTGTACTTGCTCTGTAGACCAGGCTGGCCTCAAACTCAGACATCCACCTGCCTCTGCCTCCCGAGTACTGGGGTTATAGGTGTGCTTCACCATACCTGACTTCTACATATATGTATAAATGCATCAATAAGGCAATATCTAAGGAATATGAGAATGTCCTGGGTAGGAGGAAATCTGAATGTAAGGCCACAGAGAGGCACCCCTTCCCTGCCTCCAACACACACATTTTCATGTAGAAGCTTGGATTCTGGAGAACTGCAGTATGAAGCAAGGCTGGCATCAGGTGACAGTGTGGGGGAAACAGGGACTGGACTGTGAAGAGTGTGGTGTATTGTAAGCAGATTCCCTGAGATACACTCATATGCCATTCAACCTATATCTTAAAATGTACACTGTGATGTTCTCCAGTTTGTGTGTTCACAGCTGTACATACACCATCAATCTAGATTTAGCCAGTTGTAGGGCATTGTCACTATCTCAAAGAGAAGCCCTTGTGCTCTCACCCCACCTACTCCAGCCCTACCTCTAGGAAGCTATTTAATCTTTCTGTTTCTCTTTTCTTGCCCTAGATGATTCGTATAAAGGGAATCCTAATCTATGGCCTTTTATCACTGGCATTTCTTTTTTGTTTTTGTTTTTGTTTTTAATTTTTGTTTTTATTGGTTGACTAATTAGGGTGTGGTTTGCGTGCTGTGGTCCCAAGTGGAAGTCGGAGGACACCCTGCAAGAATCTGTTCTTTTTTTTTTTTTTTAAGATTTATTTATTATTATATGTAAGTACACTGTAGCTGTCTTCAGACACACCAGAAGAGGGTATCAGATTTCATTACAGATGGCTGTGAGCCACCATGTGGTAGCTGGGATTTGAACTCAGGACCTCTGGAAGAGCAGTCAGTGCTCTTAACCACTGAGCCATCTCTCCAGCCCCATCACTGGCATTTCTTCATAGCATTCAAGTAGTATCCATATGGTAGGTAGTATGCATCAAAATCCCATTCCCTTTTGTTGCTAATCATGGATACACTTTTCTTATTCTAACTGGCACCTTGTTAATGGATATTTGGGTTGTTTCCACCATTTGTGGCCATCATAAACAATCCTGATATGAGCACTCATATCTATACACACTTTCATGTAGATAGAGTTTTTGTATGCATATATACCTAGCAGTGATGCTGAGTAGTGTGGTAAATTTCTGGATCAGTTAGCTGTTCAGTGTGGTTCCAGTCACTCTTTTACTTGCCTGTAAGTAATGTATGAAGCTGCCAGTTTCTCTTTGGTTTTCTACATTTTGAATATGATTCACATATGTTTAGACTTTGTCCTTGATTTCTGTGGTAAGTTTCAAAGGCTTTTTAAAGAGCTCTTTTGTTTGTTTTTAACTGTGTCTGTGTTTGTGCTCACGTGCATGTGAGTGGCCAGAAGAGGGCATCAGAGGCTGGAAGAGGATGTTTGACACTCTGGAGCTGCCTGACATGGGAGCCGGAAACTAAACTCTGATTCTCTGCAATAGCAGCCTTCCCTTTAGCTGCTAGAGACTTAAGTAAAGCATGAGGCCTGCTGTTCTCCAAGTTGCAGCTTGTAGGAGCCCTGTGATGAGACGGAAAGGTGTACAATGAATGTAAACCGCTGTGGCCCTGTGATTAGGTCACAGTCTTAATGTCTGCATTCTGGGTAGTGGCCCTTACAGGTGCTTCTTGGTCCTTTCTCCTCTGAGACAGGAGGCTAGAAGGGTTGGATGTTTGGTTAAGGTGAGATAAAGTACCTTCTTTTTTGAGATGTCTACTTGGGTTCTGGTGAAATAGTTTCTTTTCAGCCACATTTTTTATTAAAGAATAGATATTCTGGACTTACTTCAAAACAGATAGTTTGCTCTTTTACCAGTTGTCTGCATGAAGCAGTCTCTCGTTGATCACTATTGTGAGATAAGAGCCAATAAGGTTCCTAGAGACAACCTCAAGAAAGTGGGCTCCTCCCACCCAGGCCTGGCCCTCTTAGAATTTCCAGCTCCCAGAGTTGTCCACAGGGAACCTGACACTCCCAGTCAGACCTACATAGGTCTACAGTCCCTTCCCTCTATCTTTCTATCCTACCTAGTGTTGGGGCATTGGAAGGGATTAGGGTGAATAAGGCTTAGAAGGAAGTAGAAGTATAAAAACCCAATAAAATAGCCAAAAAAAAAAAAAAGGCTCGCCAACAGGGGTTTGCCCTGTAGCCCCAATTCTCTGATGAATCTAAGAACTGCTGATGCTTAATTTGTTTAGCACTTTCTTATTCCGTGAGCGGGAGTGACGCGGCCTTACACAGCTGACAGAAGTGAGAGTGAGAACTTACAGTGGTTTTGTTAACTTATACCTGCATGTTTGTTGTTGTGTTGTGGTTTGGAGGAGCTACTGTTATAACAGTATATTTACTTTCTTAAGTTCTGGCATATTAAATTAATTACTAATATACAAGAATGTACTTTTGTATGTTGACCTTACTTCCTACAGAATTTATTATTTCTGGTAGTATTTTGAAGGATTTAGTTTCCTTTCTTGACTGTTAATTTCCTTTCTTGACTGTTCTGGCTAGAACTTACAGTACAAACATCTTTGGTTTTACTCGTTATCTTAGAAGGAAAATGTTTAATCTCTCTCCATTAAACATATTAGTTGTGGGTTTGTTTGGAGTGCTTTTTGTTTGTATATTTGTTTGTGACAGGGTCTCGCCATGTAGTCCAGGTTGGCCTCAAGCTTTCGGCTATCCTCCTGTCTCCGTCTTCCAAGTTTCTTTTGTTTTTGTTTGTTGTTGGCTTTTTGTAAATGTTTATTTGGTTGAGCAGGTTCATTTCTCTACCAGTCATAGTGATAACTGATAGGCATTTTCTCTCCCTCAGTGATGCAGATATAGGCCAGATTAGACCAGATTAAAAGTAGCTAAAGGCAGGTTACTAGGAGGCAGCTCTCAGGTGGGTTCACTGATCTCACAGGTGGAGGTCAGTGAAGTCACACATCCAGGCTAAAGCAAGGGGGTTTTATATAGAGAGTTTAGGAGAGGGGCGATGCTGTCCCAACTAGGACCTGGGATTATGCTCATACATGATCAAAAGCTGAGCTCCTGGGTGGGTACTCTTGGGTGGGTTACTGGAAACGGGGAGGCAAGGTGTGATGACATGTTAGCTTGGAGTTTTCTCCAAGCAGACAAGGGAGTTTTCTTAGTGCTGGCCAGGTTGGGGGAAGAAGGGCAGACAGGGGTTTCCTAGCTCGTACAGGGTATGAGCAGGGATTACAGCCTAAGAGTAACATTTTTGTAAAAGTCTGTACTCTCAGGAACACTATTGACAGTGAATTTTGTTTGCTTACTTTTTGAGATAGGGTATTCAGGCTATCCTGGAACTCACTAAATAGCCCAAGCTAACACTCAGTGGTGATCCTCCTGCCTCAGCTTCCAAATGCTAGAATTACAGGCGTGAGCTATCACGTCCAGCTGATACCTGATTCCACAGAGTCCATTCTGAGTTCCTCAATTACATTTGTACTCATTTCTGTTTATTATAAAGTTGTACATGGTTTCATTACCTTGTATCTACAGTCACTTTAAGGATAAGACACACTTGCATGTATCCATGGTTTATTCCTTTTGGTTGTGACTAGAGTTCCGTTGTATAAATACACCAGAGTTTAACCGTGCACATGTCTGCCTTCCTATTGCACCCCAGCACCCAGAACAGTGCTGGCATGTAGAAGGCATCCTGTGTGTGTGTGTGTGTGTGTGTGTGTGTGTGTGTGCGCGCGCGCGCACACATGTGTGTGTTCCTGTGGGGGGGGGAGCGCACTTAGTGTACATATGTATATAAATGTGGATGAAATAAGGAAAGAAATAGTTAAGAAATTATTTGAGTAATTTCAGGATTAGGATGTAGTAACCTGAACAGGGACCATTGCATCAGGAATGGGAAGAAGGAATAAATAAGGAAAATTAACAAAGTGATTTTAAAAAGTTAGAGGAGACTGAGATAAGCAATAAAAGTGGCTCCAGGGTTTCTAAACTGGATGGCCAAGGCTGTTACTGTCCTACTGTTGGAATAGCTTCCTTCATAGCTTTTATGGCCAAGACTTAGAATACAGTGATGGTCACTAAATATTTGAATGAGTAATGAATGAGGGAATGAATGGGTAAGAAAAGAATAAAGGAAGTCAGGAGGCTATATCGTAGGTGAGTTGTGTGCTTAAAGTCACAAAAGGACATTAAAGGTCGAGGAATGGAGTTAGGATCCTAGAAAGATAGAGGGCCCAGGTCTTGCAGGAGCTAAAAGTGGTGGTCTTAGAGATGGAACAACAGAAATGTCCAGGAAAGCACAGCTCTAATTCTGCAAAGCTAGCCATCCTTATAAACACTGATGAAAGTAATTAGAGAAGATTGAAAGAACTTGGCAGAAATTGGAAAGAATAAAAGAGACCAACCTAGTCAGAGTCCCGTTACACCGTGTGAATGTAGACAGTGAAGATTAGAGAGAGGCCTTGTGGTAATCAAGATGGAATCCCTTGAGGGAAGTGTAGTTTGTCTTGGGTTTTGCTGTTGTTTTGTGGGGAAGGGACAATTTTGTTTATGTTTTCAAAGTTATCTAAATATATTAGAAAGAAGAAAGTTTCATTAGTCTCTGACAGTTGTCGGATTGGTATGTGTATGAGACTAACATGGACATTTTGTTTAAAATGTAGGCAACTAACAGTCTTACAGACAAACCCTGGAGATCTGGACTCCCAAAAGAGCACTCCTGATACAAATAATAAATACCCAAGGGATTCTGGCAGTTACAAGCTCAGACTGCCACTACCAGTGACCCGGGGATAAGGAGTCAGGGAGATAAAAGGACATGGGTGTGGAGGGCATTCATTTGGAAAGGTTAACCATGTGAGGCTGAGCTCTAGAAGAGGAAGCCTTTCTTGAAAACAGCTGGAGGAGATGGTACCAGAAGTTTTGAGGTGAGGCCCCGATTGTCACAAGTTCCCAGGTAGAAAAGGCACATGAATAACCTTGATATCTATGTCTGTCTCTCTCTCTCTCTCTCTCTCTCTGTCTCTCTCTCTCTGTCTCTCTGTCTCTCTGTCTCTCTCTCTCTCTCTGTCTCTCTCTCTCTCTCTCTCTCTCTCTCTCTTTCTGTCTGTCTCGGCAGCACAGGGAATCTGAAGGGCAGGAAAGGTTTAGAGCAGCTGCAACAGACAACACAAGGGACCAAGTACGGGGTCTGAGCTTGGGCAAGCTTCTGTGTACACTCTTTTGGCGGACACAGTCAGCAGTTACCTGACCTTGATAATTCCACCTGGCTCCAGTTATCCGATGGTTTTACCATAGAAATGTATGGTTATGTGTTGATCAAGATTAAGCAGGGTCGCCCTTTCACCACAAGGGAGCTGGGTTGTCTTAGTTTTAGGTTGTAGGTGCTCAATGTGGTAAGTCAAGGTGGTGCTATATATATACACATATATGTATATATATATATATATATACATATGTGTGTATGTGTGTATATATATATATATGTGTGTATATAGTGGCTCTTGAATTTATAATCAAGGGACATATGTTAAAGTATTTGGTTAGTTTAGGCTTGAGACTTTCTGAAATGTCCATCATGTAAGAACTAAAGTGGAAGGTTACTTAGATTACAGTCTGTTGAAGGATGAAGGAGCATGTGACTCCTGCCCCTACAGATTAGGTGCCAGAAATACTTGGTTTGCATTGTTGGTACAACTTATCAATATTAACAGTAACTAGTTTTTAAAATGTATTTGTGTGCCAGCCATTGTTCTTAGCTTTTTCACAGAGAAATTCACTTAAAGTCCTACAACAACCTATGAAGTGGTTATTGCCATTTTACAAATAAAAAGAAGGCAGAGAGGATAAGTAGCTTGCCCAGAGTTCTAGTAGCTAACTGACGGGGGTCCCAGGCCTCCTTGCTGTGGTCTTCACCACTATTTTTGCTGCATTTCCCGAGTCTTTGTGTTAAGGATAACTTCAAACAGCTTGGCAAGCTGTTCCACATCATTTGATGAGTGTGTGTATAAAAGCAAACATAACCAAGTGAAAGGGAAGAGTCTGTTCTGAGATGATTGTGGTTAATTCATAGTATGGCATTAGGTATTGAGGGAAACATAAAAGCCTAAGAAAGGTAGCATTCTGGGGCACTGAGGAGATGGCTCAGTTCTTTAGGTGTCTGCCACACAAACTCAAGGACGCCCACGTGAAAAGCTGGGTATTATGGTATATGACTCTGTTGTGCTGGAGGCCAGGGAAAAGGGTGTCAGGGGTGGGGGATGCCTGAAGCTTAGCCTTGCCATCCAGGAGCTGCAAAAATAGAGACCCTGACTCAAAAACTAAGGTGGATTAAAGGCAGGCGCCACCACCGCCTGACCTTTAATCCCAGCACTTGGGAGGCAGAGGCAGGCGGATTTCTGAGTTCATGGACAGCCTGGTCTACAGAGTGAGTTCCAGGACAGCCAAGGCTACAGAGAAACCCTGTCTCAAAAAAAAAAAAAAAAAAAAAAAAAAAAAAAGCTAAGGTGGAGAAATAGAAGGCACTCAACATCCGTCTCTGGCCTCCCTGTGCACATAACCACATTAAAGTGTATCTACCCTACCATATACATACACCCATACAGCCATTACTGTCGACAGCTCCTCAGCTAGGGCATCATGTTAGACCTCCATGGTCTATAAATAAATGGAGTTCTTTAGTGTGGGCTGTGAGCCGTCTAGATAGAAAAAAAAATATTTGGGGATAAAGATGGTTAGGTTTAGGTCTTGAAAATAAAAATAACTGTGCCCTGGAGTTAATACTGATACTAAAGGGGTTTTACTGTTACCATAGTTTTCCTTTCACTGTGATACAATATTCTGAGAAAAGCAAGTTAAGGAAGGAAGGGCTTATTTTGGCTCATGGCTGGAGATTGTAGTCCATCATGGTGGGAAGGTAATGATGGCAGGAGTGTGAAGCAGCTGGTCACATTGCATCTGCAGTCAGGAGGCAAAGCAAAAGGTGAGTACCGGTGCTTAGCTCACTTTCCTACAGTCAGAAGCCCAGCCCATGAAAAGGTGCCAAGCACATAGGGTAAGGCTTTCTACCCCAGTTAATTAAGAAAATATCTCACAGTCATACTCTAAATAACCCTTCACAGGTATCCGTGGAAGCTTGTCTCTTAGTTGGTTCTAGATCCTGCCAAGTTGACATTCAACATTGAGTCACATACTGTTATTTTTATTGTTTATTCCACTTATTTCATAGTCACATTTGCCTACTGGCTATTTTTTTTTTTCAGTATTTTTCAGCATTCCCAGGGGAATTGTGTATATCAGTAGTTCTCAACCTGTAGGTTGCAACTCCCTTGATAAGTTTATAGCTCCAAAAAGATTTACTTTACGATACATAACTAGCAAAATTACAATTATGAAGTAGCAACAAAAGTGATTTATAGTCAGGGGTCACTACAACATAAGGAACTGTATTAAAGGGTCACAGCATTAGGAGGGTTGAGAACCACTGATGGATACAATAAAAGTCTTTTGGAATAAACCCAGAGATCAGTAGTAAGTTGTTCTGATCACTTTGATTAGGGGTTTTGGAAGACTTGTTTAAGAACATTTTGAATGCAAACTTTAAACAGTTATACAATTACATGAAAAGCAGGTGGCTGAAGAATGTGTTTGTTAAGCTTGGATGCCTATAAGGCATCTATGTAGCAGTATTAACTGAGCAGTGCAGAGGAGGAATCTGAGATAAATTTGGGAATCACTGGCTTATATGTAATGCTTAAACTAGTGAACTGAGAACAAACACAAAGTGAGGATTGTTAAGCAGTTTAGGAACAAACTTGAAGAATTTATGATACTCTATAGGATTTTTATCATTAAAAACTTTGGCCAGGCATACTGGTGTACATCTTTAATCCCAGCACTTGAGAAGCAGAGGCAGGTGGATCTCTTTGAGTTCCAGTCCAGCCTGGTCTGCATATTGAGTTCTAGGACAGCCAGGACTACATAGAGAGACCCCATCTCCAAAACCAAAAAACAAACAGTAATTAAAAAACTCTTTGGTTTTATCAGAATTGTACTTCATAATAACTGTGATTGTTGTTCAGAAATTATATTCAAGTATATGGGTTAGGAATTGAGAAGAGTGGGCATGAAGTATTCTTACCATGTTTTTAAACCCATAAGTGACTGAGGTGATGGGATATGTTTAGCTGTTTGTGCAGACACAATAAGGAAGGTTGAATGTTTATGACAGTCTTTCTGTCAGCGGTTGAGAATCTCTTATAGATAGCTTTAGCAGTAACCTATGTCTACTCGGCTGACCTGTCTGATGTCATCTCTGATTGCCTAAATCTCAGCCCACTTTTGCTACCAATTAGGCACAGAGGGGAAATAAGATACTGACAAAGGTGAGAGGTATATATTTCAGTAGAGCACTTGCCTGGCATGCTAAGGCCTTCCTTTAGTCCAGTCCCCAGCACTGGAGAGAATTGGGGTTAAGAAAGGAGGACAGTAGAGAATTGACCAATTTGAAACATTCATACTTCAAAAGCAGTGTTAAGAACATTTAACTTCAAGAGTAAGGGATGGGCATTTGTAAAACAATTGCTATGAACAACTTACTCAAAATATGTAAAAAAAAAATGCTTAAATTCTACAATACACTTTGATTTTTTTTAATAAACTAAAGTTCTGAGCAGATCAAAGATGGCAAATTAGTACATGAACATGTACTCTATGTCACTTGACATTTGGGGGGACACAATACCATAATGAGATCTCTATGTACTCACCTACAGTTTTAGAATGGCTCCAAAGGCAATGGTGCATTTAGGGACCACTAGGATTCTCGTGGTGATGAGAGTGCAGAGAGACAGTACTTTAGAAACCACTGCTTTGTAGCTTTTGAAAGATGAATTTTATGTGAATATGCATTTGCCTACATGTCTATGTATGTACCATGTGTGTGCCTGGTACCCAGAGGCTAAAAGAAGGCATGTATCCCCTGGAACTGGAGTTAGATGGTTGTGGAACTCTTTTGTGAGTACTGGGAACTGAACCCTGCTCCACTGCAAGAGCAGCCAGAGCTCTTACCTGCTAAGCCTATCTCTTCTGCCTGTCTCTTATAAATTTAAGCATAGATTTCTGACCAAGCATTTTCACCCCTATGCTTTAACACAGGAAAGGAAACCATGTAAGTACATTGTGTGCTGTATACAGATGGTGATTCATAGGAGTGAACAGTGTATGCTTCCAGTATGCAGAGTTGTAGAGGGAGAAAACTGTGTTGCTAGAAAGCAGATCTGGGTGGGATGACCAGTGATGTAGAATAGATATGTACCTGTGCCAAACTCATTTGAAATGGCACTGTGTTTTCATTGTTTAGTGAAAACTCCATTGAGTTTTATAACTAAATCCATGTAGATCAGACCTTGTATGTTTAAGACTGTCCTGCTCTTGAAATTTTACCTTTTTCATTTCTGCTTTTTGAGGCAGGCTCTCTCTACCTAGCCTTGGCTATCTAGGAACTTACTAGATAGATCAGTCTGGCCGCAAACCCACAGAGATCTACCTACTGCCTCCCAAGTAGCCGGGACTAAAGGCATATGTACCAACCCAAAATTGAATATTTTTTAATGACGAATTTTACTAAGTCTAAATTATACCCCAGTAAAGCTTTAGGAAATACTTCATTTGTGTAAATAGAGCAATAGGCCTGAAGATATGAAATTACTTAAATTACATGGACAGTGTGTCTTGTGGTTGTTATTCTTGACTCCCAGTCATACTGCTGACTGAGTGTCTCAAGTCTTGAAATAAAGAATCGAAGCCCGTGTTCTTGAGACCCCCCCCCGTACTGTACTGCATAGAGTGCATGCTCAGTGGGTCTCTGCTGGATGAAGGAAAGTGAGGTTGCACACTGTGCCTACTTAACTCAGGCAGAGCAATCAGATACAGCTCATGGTTTGGTTTTGGATTTCTGAAATTCATCAGAAACCTTCTCTAGCAAAATGTTTCCTTAGACCATTGTCTCTTTTCTTAAGAGATCTCATCTCTCACAAATGTAAACTAATTAATGAGGGATTAATCTCTTTCTGCAAAACTTTATGTAGTGTTTTTTAAAAAAAAAAAGTTTTATTTATTATTATATCTAAGTGCACTGTAGCTATCTTCAGACACCTCAGAAGAGAGCGTCAGATCTCATTACAAATGGTTGTGAGCCACTATGTGGTTGCTGGGATTTGAACTTAGGATCTTCAGAAGAGCAGTTAGTGTTCCCAACCGCTGAGCCATCTCTCTAGCCCTAAGTAGTATTTTCTAATGTTGAAAATTGAAAGTATTATCATCCTACATTTTAATCTGAAGCCAAATATAACTGCAGTAAAAGCATGAGTTCATCTTTAATACTAAATAGAGCTGTCAGGATTAGAACTCAAAAGCTTTGCTTTCTCTAAAGCTCTCCACTAAAAATCCATCCACCTCTATAACTGAGAAACCATATCAGTGGCCCAGAATAAACACAACTCTTGGTGACAAATTTACTTCCCTTGCATATGCAAGGTTTTAAGTTTTAGTTTTGATTTATTTTCAAATATTATTTAGCATTAACAGGTTAAGACCAGCAAGACTCTGTATGAAGTATTTGAGTATGTCATATGTGTGTCTGTCTGAATCCGCACAGTGCTATAATACCACTTTGTTATCTATTTAGTTGAGGAAACTGTAGTCCACAGAGGTTAAACAGCCTTACCCAGAGTCTCAGGTCTGGGAGTGGTGGGACTGGATTTTACTCTTACCCCAGGAACTGACCTCTAATCACTAATACTCCGCCTCCCTGCTAGTATGACTCATGCATGACTGCTTAGCTTAGAGTTTGATTTGGCATCAAAGAGTTAGTATACTTAAATAAATTGAGGAAGTATAATATATGAGAGAAGTAATTTAGAGTTGTTTAAGTATAGCTAGTTTAAAAACAAACCTCAACAGTGATTTTGAGGGACCTGGACACAGTAATATGGCCTTTGCTAAAGCCAGGAAAGTTACTTATTTTGACTATGCATTCCCTTTAAAAGTGAATTTTGTGCTTTGACAGTGCCATACATGAGCATAATGTATTTTGATCAAATGCACCTATCCTTCTCCTTTTTGTCCCCCCTCACTCTCAATCCTTCCCAGCACATTCCCCTTACTTTCATGTCCATGTACACATATATGGACATAAAATACACACATACGGACTTTGTGGGAGTTTAATCAGGGTTGCTTGAATATGTGTGTTCATGGGTTGGTGTTACTGTTATCATGAGCAACTTAGCAGTGGCCATACCACCAGTAAACAGTGACTTCCATTCCTTTAACTGCCAACTGCTCCTCAACTAGGAGTGGGGCATCATGTGCCCCTCCCCCGTCCATGCTGGAATGTTGGCAGGCTCTGTCTTGGGCAAGTTTTATGCAGGTAACCACTGCTGCTGAAAGGGCACAAGTACAACAGCCATGCCATGTCCAGAGGAAGCAAGTCAGAGCACACTTCCCCATCCTCTGGCTCTTATGGTCTCTCCACCTCCCCCCTTCCATGATACTCCTGAGCCTCAGCAGTGTGTGTGTGTCTTAAGGTTTTTATTACTGTGATAAAAACACCACGATTGAATGCAGCTTGGGGAGGAAAGTGTTTCTAACTCTCAGGTCACACTCCATCACTGAGAGAAGTCAGGGCAGGAACCTGGAGGCAGGAACTAAAGCAGAGGCCATGGAGGAGTGTTGCTTTCTGGCTTGCTTCTCTGGGTTTGCTCAGTTTTCTTCAAGGCCCCAGTACATCCTGCCTAGGAATAGCACCTCCCCCAATGGGCTGAGCTCTCTCACATCAATCTTTAATCAAGAAAATGTACCACACAACCTTACCTCCAGCTGATCATAATGGAGGTATTTTCTCAACTAAGATTCACTCTTAGCAGAGGGCACACACACCTTTAATCCCAACACTTGGGAAGCCGAGGCAAGCAAATCTTTGATTTGAAGCCAACCCGGTCTACAAGTGAGTTCCAGGACAGCCAGGGCTATACAGAGAAACCCTGTCTGGGGTTGGAGGTGGTGAGGGATTCTCTTATTTTAGATGATTCTAGGTTGTGTCAAGTTGACAAAACAAAAACAAAAGCAAAAACAAGCCAGTGTGTTATATAATAAAGACATCCCGTGTGAAGTTGAGCAGTCAATAGGCACTTATTCTCAGCCCTGTGATCAGTTATGGATTTGTGCAATAATCACTGTGCAGTCCTACAAGAAGTCTCTCTGAACAAGGTTGAAGCATGCTATTCTATGATTATAAATATAATATGTTCCCTTTTGAGGAGGTGATCCACAACTTCTGCACTGCAGGAATTAAGGCAAATACAAAACCCATTTGGTGTTGGAGACAGGACAAGGGCATAATGTTGAACCAAGGAATCTGTTCTTAAGGCAATGATATCCGGTGTTTCTTTAAGGAAAAGAAGCTGGAGTGTGGTGTTTAGACATTTGTGAGAAGAGTGGATGGAATAGGAGGCTACACTTCAGAGAATGGAGCACAGAGGAGACAGTCCTGTGAGAGGTAGTGAGAGTGGTGTTTCTCACTACCTTTGCACTAACAGAACTACAGGTATACCACCATGCTATAAGGACGTAGTTAGCTTTACAGTTATACCACCATGCTGACAACAAAAGAGCTGAACCCAGTTGGAGATTATAGGCCATTGCATCATTACTGCTCAGCCTTTTGATCAGAATACTTTTTTTTTTTTAAAGATTATTTATTTCATGTATATGAGTACACTGTAGCTGTACAGATCTGGTTGTTGGGAATTGACTTTTTTTTAGGACCTCTGCTCACTCCGGTCCCCGCACATTCCAGCCCAAAGATTTAGCTGTCTTCAGACACACCAGAAGAGGGAGGGTGTCAGATCTCATTATGGGTGGTTGCGAGCCACCATGTGGTTGCTGGGATTTGAACACAGCACCTTTAGAAGAGCAATTGGTACTCTTACCCACTGAGCCATCTCACCAGCCCAGAATACTTTACAAGTGAATCTGTAGTCATTTTCTGACCACACCAGCTCTTTGACCTACCAGATTATTGGGTTTTTACTCTCATTGTCAGCATCACCAGCCTTAAACTAGCTTAGTCTCAGATGGAAGTTACTCATTTGGTGAATCAAATGAATTATTTCTGCCAAATTCATCAATAGCAAGTATCCAATGTGATCTTACAAATTCCTTTACAGAACTGTCTCAAAATATGATATAAACACTGTTATTGAAAGTCTACCATTCTGAGTAGTTCCAACTTAGTCTTATTTCTATGGTATGTTCAGAATGTCTCTATCTTTTTTTGTTTTTCCTGTGTACTTATAATTTCTTATAGATCAACAGTATCTGTTCAAATCTCTTCATAATTAGAACATTTCACATTATATAATATAAATGCAATTTAGTACATTTTACTTCAATTTGTAATTATAAACATTTTAGAAGTTTACAATATTAAACAATACTTTTGTCCAAGGATAAAATTGTATGACTATATCTGCATTCAGATTCGAGAGCATAAAAAATTATAATTTCTTTACTCACTGCCCACATCACCTCTTAGTCTTGTTCATCCAGAATATGCCATCCTTGGGAAAATGACCAGCATTCTTACACATGAGCTCTGGAGACATTGTGCTAAGCCTTTCTTTTAGTGAACTCTCTGGGTGTTACACGCTAAGAGCTTCAAGGACTGGTAGTGTCTGAGTGAAGACAGGCTCTCATACCACGTTGTTCTTACCAGGAACGCAGGTTTTATTCATCTTTATTGAATGGTTCCAGTTTATTTTGATGCCATGAGTTCTTGGGCTTGTCTTTAACCTCCTTGATCAGGAAGTTCAGTGCTTCCCTTTCCTATAGTCATAGGACTTTCCTGATGAGAAAACCAAAACTCTGAGAATTTCATATATGCATGTATGTTTTGATGACATCATCCCCTCATTTCTCCCTCCAGATCCTTTCTCTCCCCTCTCATAACATTTAGAGTTATTAGCTCCAGTTCTAGCCATTTATTGCTAATCTCACTTTTCATAACAGCTGAATAATAAATACTTTATTTTATACATTATCAGTTGATTAACACCTAAATGATTTGCATTTTCTGGCTATTGTGAATACAGCAGCAATGAACAAGGATAAGTAAGTGTCTGGAGTAGGATATAGAGCCCTTTGAGTGTATGTACAAGAGTAATATAACTAGACCACATGGTAGATCTATTTCTAGCTTTTTTGAAATCTCCACACTGATTTACGTAGTGGATACACCAGTCTGCAATCCCACTGACAGCTAATAAGTGTTCCCTTTTCTCTACATCCACACCAGCATTTGCTGTCATTTTGGTTTTTGATCTTAACCATGCTGACTGGTACTAAAATAGTAGTAATTTGCATTTCTCTGTGGTTAAGAATGTTGAACAACTTTTCAGCTGCTGCTGCTGCTGCTGCTTTTCCTCCTTCTCATCCTCCTTCTCCTTCTGTGTTCTTAACCATTTCAATTTCTTCTCTTGAGAACTGTTTAGTTCTCCATCCCAATATTTAATAGGGTTGTTTGTTTTCTTGGTGTTTAGTTTTTAGGTCTTTTTTATATTTTAGACACTAATCCTCTGTCAGATGGCTGGTAAAGAATTTTTTTCCCCTATTCTGTTGGCTACCACTTTGTGATGGCATCCATTGCTGTGTACAAGGGTTTTTTGTTTGTTTATTTCATGAGGTCCCACTTCTTCAATGCTGGCCTTAATTTCTTCATTACAGGGGTCCTGTCTGGAAAGTATTTACCTGTGACTACAAATTAAAGTGTATCCCCTAACAGATCCATTATATCAGGTCTTATAGAGGTCAGTGAACCATTTGGAATTTGGTTTCATTCTTCTTTGTGAAGATTCACGGTTTAAGCAAAACTATTTGTTGAAAATGCTGTGTTTTTTCCAGTGTATATTTTTAATGTCTTTGTTAAACCTAGGTTGGCATATGAGTGTGGACTATGTCTGGGTCGTCGAGTCCGTCCCACTGAGCAGTGTGCCTGCTTTTATTCCACTAGTGTGCTGTTTTTACCTCACTGTGCTGTGGTTTAATGTGAGGTCAGAGATGGAGGTGCCTCAGCATGGTCACTGTTCAGGATTGTTTTGGCTATCCTTGTATTCCTATAAGAAATGTAAGACTATTGCTTTAGTTTCTATAAAGAATTGTTTTGGAATTTGATGGGATTGTATTGAATCTGTAGATTGTTTTTAATAGGATGGCTATTTTCACAATATTAACCCTATGATTAATCCTAATCTTTCCATTTTCTGTAATCTTCTCCATTTTCTTTCTTCAGTGACTTAAAATTTTCATTATACAAGTCTTTCGTATCTTTGGCTAGATTTATCACAAGTTTTGTTGGTTTTTTGTTTGTTTGTCTTGTTTTTGTTTTGTTTTGTTTTGTTTTGTTGAGAACAGGGTTTCTCTGTGTAGCCCTGGCTGTCCTGGAGCTCACTCTGTAGACCAGGCTGGCCTCAAACTCAGAAATCTGCCTGCCTCTGCCTCCCAAGTGCTGGGATTAAAGGCGTTCGCCACTACCGCCCAGCTTTTGTTTGTATTTTGTTGTTGTTTGTTTGTTTGTTTGTTTCTAAGCTGTTGTAAATGTATTACTTCCCTGTTGTCAGTTTATAGAAAAGCTATCAATTTTTTGTATGTTAATTTTGTACAAAGTAGTCCTGCTTCTTTGGTGAATGTGTTTTATAAGATGTAGCAGTTTTCTGATGGAGTCTTGGGTCTTTTATGTATAGAATCATATCTGCAAATAAGAATGATTTGATGGGCTGGTAAGATGGCTCAGCAGGGAAGAGCACCGACTGCTTTTCGGAAGGTCGTGAGTTCAAATCCCAGTAACCACATAGTGGCTCACAACTACCCATAAGGAGATCTGACGCCCTCGTCTGGTGCTGTCTGAAGACAGCTACAGTGTACTTACATATAATAAATAAATAAATCTTTAAAAAAAAGAGAGAATGGTTTGACTTCTTCCTACTTATATTCCCTTTTAGCACCTTCACTTTTTATTTTATTGTTCAAGGTTTCAAGTACTGTATTGAGCAAGAGTGAAGAGATTAGGCAACCTTATCTTATTCTTGATTTTAGTGGAAATGCTTTGAGTCCCTCTCTGCTGAGCCTGATGTTAGCTGTGTACTTGTGAGATGCTGGTGGTACGATTCATTCCCATGGACGACAAATAGTGTCTACCTGCTCCTCCCATAGTCCCAGTGACAAACCAAGGTGCAAATTCACCAAAGTTTACTTTGGGGCAACAACAATGAGTTTATTGGGCTTACTTACAGAAAGAGCAGTCAGTGGCTCAGGTTGGAAGTAGATCATGCCTGACTTTAAAGTAGCCACAATGGAAAGTCTCCATCCAGTATGGATGTTGACTACCCCTTGGCTATATTAATGGAGTCCCCTCCCCTAATACTTTCCTGCCTATATCATACAGCCCTTCCTAGAGACCCTGAGGCCATGTGCAATTAGGAAGGGGTAGACAGTCAACAACCCCAGCTGTGATGCTCTGGGGAGCAGACCCAACTGAACTCCTGAAGGTGGTGGCAAGTTTAGCTTTGAGAATAGGCCTGTACTTTATGTTGAGATATGGCTCTCATATTACTACATCCTCTAAGACTTTTATCATGAGGGATATTAAATTTTGTAGAAAGCCTTTTCTGCATCCTGTCTTGAACCATCTTTGCATCTCTGGGATGAAACTGACTAGATCATGGTAGATGATCATTTAATTGCTCCTGAATTTGTCTTCCTGCAAATATTTTACTGAGAATTTTTGTGTCTGTTCATCAGAGAGAGAGAGGGGGGCCTACAATTTTCTTTTTTCATTTGGTCTTTTTCTGTTTTTGCTATTGGTGTAATACTGGTTTCACAAAAAGAACTTTCAAGTGTTCCTTTTCTGTTTTATAGAGTAATTTGAGGAATGCTGGTGTTAGTTCTTCTTGGAAGATCTGGTAGAATTCTGTGCTGAAGCCATCTGGTCCTGCCCTTTTTTTAGTTGGGAGATTATATATATATACACATTATATATGTGTGTACATACATATATATATAATTTTATGTACATTGATGTGAGGGAACTGGAGTTACAGTGGGTGCTGAGAAATGAACCTGGATTCTCTATAAGAATAGACAGCCAGCACTCTTAACTGTTGAGCCATCCCTCCAGCCTAAGTTGGAAGATTTTTAATTACTGCTCGTATCTCATTGGTTGTGATGGGTCTATTTACTTATTACTTATTATGGGTCTTATTTACTTAATATTGATTTAGCTTTGGCTGGTCATATACATTTAGAAATTATCCATTTCTCTTAGACTTTTCCAGTTAGTAGAACAGAGATTTGTTTTGTTCTGTTGTTAAGACAGGATCTCACTTTGTAGCCCTGGCTGCCCTGGAACTCACAGGGATCACCTGCCTCTCTTATCTTCCAAGTGTTGAGGTTAAAGATGTGCACCACCTCACCTGGCCTTGGAATAGATTGTTTTTTAAGCTTGCCTTTTAGTGATTGTCTGAATGTCCTAAGTGTCTTGTAACAACTTCCATTTCACTCTTAATTCCATTAATTTGGATCTTTTCTCTCTTTTAGTTAATTTGACTAAAGGTGTGTCAATCTTGTTAGTATTTTAAAAGAACCAACTCTATTTTATTGGTTCTTTGTATCATTTTTTGTTTGTTGTTTCTATTTTACTATTTTGAGGCCTGACTTTAATTACCTCTTTCTATCTTGTTTTCTGAAAGCCTTATGTTATTCATTGGAGCACTCTCACAAAAGAAAACTTTAAAGAGTTATTTATTTTACTTTTGTGTGTTGTAAGTTCTTTGCCTGCATGTTTGTATGTGCACCACATGCATATCAGCTGCTGCAGTGGTGAGAAGAGGCTGTTGGATGCTCTGGAACTAGAGTAGTAGACAGTTGTGAGCTGCCCTGTGAGTGCTAGGAACAGAGCTCAAGTCTTCTATAAGAGCAGCCGGTGTTCTTAACTGATGAGCTGTCTCTCTAGCTCAATTTTTTTTTTTTGGATGGGACAATGCTGTAAACTTCCTCTTAAATCCCTTCATTGTGTCCCATCGATTTCATATGTTGTGTCTTCATTTTCATTTATTTCAAAAATTTCCTTCTTGCTTGCTTTCTTGATGCAATTATCATTCCAATAATGCATAGCTTAGTCTCCATGACTGGGAAGAACTTGTATTATTACTCTTTATTGTTTGGGTTGAATGTCTATAGATGTCTGTTAGATCTAATAGATATAAATAGATCTATTTGGTTTGTGACATTATTTAACTGTAATATTTCTGTCTTTAGTTTTTATCTAGATGACCTATCTATTGGTGAAAGTGGATATTGGGTTCACCCACTGTCAATTTGTTGAAGTTAATCTGGTTTTAAATCAAATTGTACTTATTTCATAGAAGTGGGTACATTTGTGCTTGGTGCATATAAGTTTAGAATTATCATATCCTCTTGGTGATTTTTTTTTTTTTTTCTTGAATGAGTATGAAGTGATCCCCCTCCCCTGACTACTTTTTATTTAAAGTCTTATTTTGGTCAGATACTAGAATAGTTAAGCCTTTTTGTTTCTTAGTTCCATTTACTTTCCATTGTTTTACCAGAAGGTGGTGTCTATCACTAATGGTGAGATATGTTTCTTGGACAAAGCAAAAAAGACAGGTCCTGTTATCTAATCCAGTCTGTCAGTCTGCGTCTTTTTACTGGGGAATTGTGACCATTACTGTTAAGAATTATTGTGTACTCTCATCATTTTGTTGTGTTTGTAGTCTTCTAAGACCTCCTTGATGAACTGTTCTGGAATTATTTATTCCCTGTTCTCCTTTGAATGTGCTTATCCTTCTCTTTAGGCCAAAGTATTTCATTTATTATCCTCTGTAGAGCTGGCTTAGTGGTTGTAAATTTCTTTAATCTATTTTTATGGTAGAAGTTTTTCTTTCTCTTTGGCTCATGATAGATAGCTTTTCTTGGTGTAGTAGCCAAGTTTGGCTGGCATTTGTGGTATTTCAGAACTTACAGAATATCAGTCCAAGCCCTTCTGGTTTTTAAAGTCTCCACTGAAAAGTTAAATGTTATTCTGATGACCCTGTCTTTATATGTGGCTTGGTCTTTCTCTCAGCTTTCAAAGTCCTTTGTTCTGTACATTTAGTGTTTTGAATGTTATTTTATGTGGGGAGTTTCTTTTCTGATCTTTTCTATTTAGTGTTCTATATGCCTCTTGTACCTTGATAGGCATTTGAGTTCTTAGATTTGGGGACATTTTCTTCTATGATTTTCTTAAAAATATTTTTTGTGGCTTTGGATTTCTTCTTCTTCTATATTTGTGATTTGTTGGTTTGGTCTTTTTAAACGTGTCTCAGAGTTCCTGCGGATTTTGTTGGTTTTATTTTTGATTTAACACGTTCTTTGACTGAGTAATCCAATCCTGTACCTATCTTCAATTCCTAACATCCTCTCTTCCAACTGATCCATATTGTTGGTGAATCTTTCCATTAAGCTTTTAATTTGACTTACTCAATTTTTCACTTGTTTTTTTTTTTATTTTTGTTTAGCTTTTCTTCAAAATTTCTTTTTATTAAATTCTGTTTTCTTATCTTGAATCATTTTCTTTATTTCATTCAGCTGTTTGTGTTTTTGTCATCTTCAGTCCAGCATGTATTCATATTTCTTTGAGTTCCTTAAACATAACTGGAATTCTTGTTTTAAAATAATTACATGCAGTACCTAGGCTAGGCTGCTTTTCTTGGGAACCATTACTATGAAACTAATTTTTGGAGGAGACATATTATCTTAGTTATTCATGTTGTTTGTTTTGTTGTAGTGGGACCTAGACATTTGGAGTTAGGTCCTTGGTAGTGTTTCTTGGGTGGATAGCTGTCCCTCCTTTGAGTGGGTATTTGGATCTCTGCTTGCTCTTACCCCAACTTGTCAAGTATAGACCAAATGAATGGTATTTGGAGTTTAGTTTTGATGTGGGAACAGGGTTTTACAACTGGTCCCAGCTCAGCTTGGACTATGTAAAGTTTATGAATACAGGAGCAAAAATTAGAAGATTCTTTGCTGTGGGCTGACCAGTTGGGGTCCCTCAACCCCGGGGAGAATCAGGATTCCAGTACTCAGTGGGCAAGTGACAAACAGATGCGAACACGAGAGTGCTGAATCTGAGTGTAATTTCTCAAAGTAAGCATCAGACTTTTATAGTCATTACAGAAGAAATAAGGAAGTTAGGTAATAACACAGTCAAGGTTCACTGAGGTCATCTGAAGCACAATGATTCTATAGAAAAATATATACATGTAAATTGACAGGAACTAGGCAGTGGTTACAACTGAAAGAAAGTCAGCCTTATCTAAAGTCAGCTTATTCTTAGAAGCCAGGTGTAAGATAGTTCCCATTCTAGTCTATTGTAAAACCCACCACCAGCAAGCCATAGGTAAACACCCAACTATGCTAATCTTCTGAGCTAGTGGAAGTATGCACCAGGGGGTCCCATTCTTGCTAACCTTATCATGAATAATACATTACTCTAGCTCTGGGAGTGACTCTTATTCAGTAAACTGCAATGCCTGATTTCTTTCACTATCTCTCTAACAATGCTGGAGGCAATTAGTCTGAATAACATTCTTTATGAAATTCCAAGCCGAGGTCGGCTCTGCATTGACTAGGATGTTGGAACACTGGTGGGGGCCAGAAAACAATGCCCAATCTAATTTGACTATTAGTCAAATCATTCCTTGGGGGCACCTCTATACTATAATAAAACAATACTAAGAGAAATCATGCAAAAACTCTCCATCGACTATCCCAAGGACAAATCTGGACTACATCCGTGTTAGGGGATGCCAAAGACCTCCAGGAGACCAGTTTCCTTGAAACTTTTTTACCTCAGGGACTGGGGTCAAGCTCTTGGACTTGTCACGCAGACTCCAGTGGAGTGGGTGTGGCAATTCTTGATACAAATCTTCAGGAGTCTGTGATAGGGACTAGGGTTAGAGCAGGAATAAAGGATGCTACTTGGGGACCGTGCTACTTGGGCTCAGGACTTGAGGTCCTCAAGCAGCAGGGTTTGGGCTGCAGGGGGTTGGGTGTTTCCTATCTGTTCAGAGAAGGCACAGTCCCCAAGCATCAGTAGTGGAGTTAGATTAGAAGTAAGACTCACTTACCTGAAGGAAGTGCCCAGGACACATGGTCCTCAGGAAGGTGACCAAAGCACATTTAAATAGAGATTACTAGTTCTTAATGTTTTTGCATCATTAGATCCAAGGTCAATTAACAAGAACAGAAAAACTAGTTATAATGAGAAGACAGTATTGAGGATGATTTAAGCAAGTTTCAATTAGATACAACTAGTGACCTACAGTGTTGCTTACAGATGGCTGGTGGTGGTTGAAGGGGAAGAAAGACTAAGCCAGAAGAACCAGAAGTTTGCTCTGAGACTATGTCTCCTAGGAATCTCAGAAGCTATACTCAAAAGGTCTTACCAACATGACTTCCTAAACAGGAGCTGAACAAGAAGAAGATTAATCATGCCAAAGTGGAAGAGTTGGGAGGAGCCCAGGAGGCCTCAGCTCTACTCAGAGAACTACAGGCAACTAAGGAATCAAGAATGTGGAAGAAATAGTCTTCCCTAGGAAAGAGCACACCAATTGGTTACATTAAAAACTAAGCAGGTTATAATTTTGTATTTAGGAATATATGTACATATACATAAATTCACATACACACATACGTAGATATAAAACAGTTAATGAAAAAAGAGGTTATGAGTTTGAAAAAAAAGCACAGGGGGTATATAGGAGGGTTTGGAGGAAGGAAAGGAAAGGAGGAAATGATGTAATTATATTCCAATCTCAAAAAAAAAAAAAGAATACTATAAAAAAATTAAAGATGGTAGTTAGCAAGATGGTGCAGGGGGTCAATCCATTTTGCATAGCCTGATGACCTGGGTTTGACCCTAGGATCCCACAAGATGGCAGACAAAAGCCAACTCCCAATATTCTGACCTCACCTATACTGTGGCACTCGTACACACCCCACACAAGCTATACATATAATTAATTAGTTAACTAACTAATTAAAATATAAAATAAGGTTAGAGGAAACAGCAAGCTGTAGAGAAAAGAAAATGAGATTTAAAGGTTAATGTTTTTGTTATGTTTTTAAGCTTGCTACCCAAGCATCTAGCTTTGTTTCTAGAAAGTCCCCGCTCAGAGCTTTCATTTCAGCAAGTCTGAACTTAAATTGTGTGTAGTTGTCAACCTGAATGATTCAATAGGGGAATATATAGCTGGGTTCTTTTTAATGACTAGCAGCTCTAACAAATATCATGCGGCCTCTCTTTTTATTTTGGAATGCTAGTTTCATAAGTAAACTACTGTGCTAAATTAGAATGTCTGCAACTGCCATATTTGTGGTACAGAGGTGTGTGTGTGAAATACATGTTAACCCAACAGTTTATCTAATTCCCTTTCCCAATAAGATTAAATAATTTGCCCAGACTGACAGCAGAGCATAGGTGACCGGCTGGGTTTAACTCCTGAATGGTACAGTAAGGCCCTCTAAAAAGCTGCTCCTCTGTAAAGGCAAAAAGGACCAATGACTGAATCAATGAATAAAATTAAAATGTCATTTTTAAAACTCTGGACATTAAAGTCTTGAAACAAACTGAACGGACTTAGTGAGCTTGCTCAGTAAGAACAACAAGCTCTGTGGCAATTTAAACTGAGTGTGCCCCCATTCTCTCCCTGTCAGCTTGGAAAGCTTACAACCCTGTAGCTGTGAAAAATACCTTTGTAATCAGCTGAGAGAGCTTGGGCCCATCACACTTATAGACCCTCCAGGGACCTGCTACTGTTTTGATTTGTCTGGTGGCTCACTGATCATATCCATGTTCACAATTTATCTTTATTTGACCACATGACATTTGTTAAATACAATCATCATCCAAGTTATATAAAACACAGGTGGCTAAAGCTCTTTCACTGGTTGAAGACCAGAGATGGCCGACAGCAAGAGAGACAGAGACAGAGAAGAGAGACAGATAGGCAAGCATGAAAAAAACAAAAGAAACAAAAAACAAAAAAAAAAGCCAGGGAAAACCATGTCCCAGGAGTCTTTGAGGAGCTCTAGGGTAGTCCTCAGAATGGTCAGGCTGTCCAGGTGCCCGGGAAGGAGGTGTAGATGGCACCTCACATTTCTCACTTCTAGCTGACTTCTGCTCAAGCAAGAAGTGAAGGTTTAGGCAGAGTTGTAAATTACCTTCTGTCCACAGAGCCCTCAGTACAGGCTGAGATGTCTGTCAGATGAAGTCAGAAAGACTTCAGAGGCCACACATAACAGAAGATAGAGCCTTTATGTAATTATCCCAGCAAAGTTGTGAACCAGACAGTAACAAGAATAAATCACAGAAAAAAGAGGAAGCTGATTCCATCCTGGTGTATGTGGTGCACCTTCCTTCTCTTTTTGTTTTTGCTTTCTGTTGTTATTTTTGAGAAAGGATCTTTCTATGTAGCCCTGGCTGTCCTGGAACCTGTGTAGCCCTTACTGCCCTGCAACTCCCAGGCTGGCCTTCAATTCACAGAGATCCATCTGTTTCTGTGTCTTGAGAGCTGGGATTAAGGCATACACCATCACCACCTGGCTGAAAGCAGTCCCCCCAGACGCTGTACTCCCCAAGTAGGGTTTCTCTTTGTGCAGCCCTGGCTGTCCTTTAACTCAGTCTGTAGACCAGGTTGGCCTCAAACTCATAGAGATCAAATTTCCAGTTTTTAACTCAAAACTGTAAGACATTCAAGGAAACAAGGAATTATGGTTTATAACGATTAAACAATAAAAGCAGTCAGTAGCAGCTGAGGAGTCTCAGCCTTTGGCTCACTAAGTGGTTTTCAACCTTCCTAACTCTGTGATCCGTTAATGGGGTTCCTTATGTTATGGTGACCCCCAAACATAAAATTACTTTGTTGCTATTTCATGACTGTAAGCTTGTTTCTATTAAGAATCATAATATAAATATGATATGCATGATAGGGTCGTGGCCCACAGGTTGAGAACCACTGAGATAGGATTTAAATCAAACATTTTGAGTATATACCAAAAGTAAACAATGACCTGATTTCTGAGTTCAAGGCCAGCCTGGTCTACAGAGTGAGTTCCAGGACAGCCAGGGCTATACAGAGAAACCCTGTCTCAAACAACCAAACCAAACCAAACAAACAACCAAACAAAAAACAATGACCTGATAAAGAGAAAGATCTAAAAATAGAAAGCCTAGAGTAGAAAAGTTGAGTAGCTGAAATGAGAAATCTGTGGAAGATGGTATGAGTAAAGTCTATTGATTGTGATTTTCCAATGTAAGGGGCAGAAATAAAGATAATGAGAATGAACAGAGCGTTAGAGACAAGTGTGGTATACCACATATGCCACGCCCACACTGTGGGAGTTCCAGAAAGGAGAGGAGATGCCAGAGCACTGGGAAAATAGTAATTCTGCATATTGGATAATTTCAACAAATACAAAATAGTACAAGTGTCATATATTCCACACCTAAACACATCCTAACCAGTTGAGAGACAAAGACAAAGAGAATCTTGAAAGTACAGGAACACAATGATCTCTTAGATGCAAGGATCCTCACTGCTGTTAAGACCTGACTTCTCTCAAAGCAGGTAGGCCACTCACAGCCAAGCTAGAGGGGCTCCTGTGCACATGTGAGTACAAGAACCTGGGGAGGCCAGAACTTACAGGTGGTTTTGAGCTCGATGGTGGGTGCTGAGAACCAAACCACGGTCCTCTGAGCCATCTCCCCAACCCCACCTCTTCTCTTTTAAATAAGAGAATAAAACTGTTGGTGGTTTTAATAATAGATAAAGATGGGCTTTGCCTAGTAATAGTAGTAATGCAGAAGCTGTAGAAGAAATGTGATTGCACAGGGAGTTTTGAATTTAAAAGAACTCCAAACTAGATTGGGGAATGAGGTGAAATATCACCTTTTCAAAATGTATAGTTCAGGGCCTGATTAGATGGTTCAGTTGTTGAGAGCACTGGCTGTTCTTCCTGAGGACCTGAGTTCAACTCCCAGTACCCATATGGAGGTTCACAGTCTTCTGTAACCAGCTCTAGGGGCTCCATGCCTTATGGAGCCTCCATGTTCACCATGCATACATGTGGTTATGTGGTATGTAGACATGCGTGCAAACAAAACACTCATAGATTAAAATAATTAAAAATAATTTTTTAAAAGTGCTGGGGACGGGGAGTTCTCATTAGTCCTCAATCCCTCCAACTCTGCTGGCAACCACAGATCTGCTTCCTGCCTCTTTGGAAGTACCTACTGTGGAAATGTCATATAGGCGGTACCATATTATATGTGGCCTTTTATGGCTCGTGTCTTTTCAGGGTTCATTCATAGAAAGTGTCTGTGCCCTTTTTTTTTTTTTTTTTCACTTTTAAATTGGGAGACGTTTGTTTTGGTTCACAGTTTGAGAGGTTTCATTCACAGTAAACCTCCCCTATCGCTATGGGCCTGTGCTGACACAGAATAACAAGAGCATATAGTGGAGCAAGGCTGCTTAACCCATGACTCAAGGTAGAGAAGGGAAACAGGAAGAGGCTTGGACTCAGCTCTGCTCTTCAAAGACATAGCTAGGAACCCACTCCCTTCAACCAAGTTTTTCACCTCCCAAGAGTCTTTCAGATTAAAGCAGTGATTAGAGTTCTCATAATCGAGTTGTCTCCACAACTGCCCTCACATGGACCCAGAGGTGTGCTTTAGTAGCCTGCCAGGTAGTTCTCAGTGCAATCAAGCTGATAATCGTGATTAACCATCCCAAGTAGACCCTTTATCACCTTGACTCCAAAACATCTCAAATTATATTTTGTTTAAAGATTTATTTTATTTATTTTATGTGTATGAGTACACTGTAGCTGTACAGATGGCCCTGAGCCATCATGTGTGTGGCTGCTGGTAATAGAACTCAGGACCCCTGCCAGCCCCACTTGCGCTGGCCCCACTCTCTCTGGCATAATTCACTGTAGCTGTCTTCAGAAGCACCATAAGAGGGCCTCAGATCTCATTATGGGTGGTTGTGAGCCACCATGTGGTTGCTGGGATCCAAACTCAGGACCTTCAGAAGAGCAGTCAGTGCTCTTACCCACTGAGCCATCTCGCTAGCCCTCAAATTATATTTAAATCTCTCAAGTACAGACAAAGAGAAGACCATAGTTCCACTTAGCATGATGTGACTACCTTGGTGCAGTGGAGCACACTCAGTCTGTCCTCCACCTTCCCAGCACCTCAGTATTATTTAAGAGTTCAAGTCAAGGCCAATGAGATGGTTCCGCTCAAAGACATGCAAACCCATGGACCTGATAACCTGAGTTTAATCTGCAGATCACACAAAATGGCAGGGAGTCAGAACTCCATAGAGTTGTCTCCGACCTCACTCACATATGCATGCACACATACACAGAAAAAGGTTTTTATGTTCAAGTTTGAAGTTTCTTGTACTCAAGAAAACATTTAGCTGTGAGCCCCTGTACAATCACAAAGAAAACATTTCCAAGATAAAGTGGCCCAGAGTAAGCATTCTTTCCCATTATAGACAGGGCCACTGGGGTGTAGAAAGGACTAGAGACAAAGACTGAAACTCAACAGGGCATGGTGAGTACCAGGGACTTGGCAGCCCCAGCCCTATGGGCACTTTGGTTACAGCCACATGGACTTTCTGTTGGCTCATTTCCTGTGGCTTTCCTTGGCATGCATTCCATGTTCCTGTCTTCTCCAACTTCCTGTGGTTTTTTCGTCTTCTTCGGCTTCTTTGTCACTGTTTCAAGTGCCCTCCCACAAGTTTCCCAGGGTCTGACGTGCTCCACATTGACTGTCCTCTCAGAATTAGTGATCTCTTAATTGTCACAGTTTTTCATGCCTGTAAAACCAGCATCCCATGGAGACCAAGCTAAGAAGAGTTTGGGTCCCTTGGTTTATAGCTTCAGTGTTTTCCAGGTGCCTAAGCAGCTGAACTTGAGGAAATATTTCCTTAGGAAACCTTGTACCAACAGTGCTCTCTTAAAGGAAAGGCTTCCAGCTCTTTATACTTTGGTACCCTTGATCTTGTAGTTCCTGGGACCATCAAAACATTTCTTCCAGAACCATAGCTAGTGGTCATTTTCTTCTCCTACTTCTCTGTTTACATAGGACACAGAAGTTTATATAAAGCAAATAGACTAGAGACAATTTTAATGAACTACACATCAGAGTATCTGAACATGCTAACTAACCCTTGTTAGCAAGTGTTAACTTCTGTGCTCCGGCACATTCAGCCTATGAGCTGTCTGGACAGAATGGGTGGAGAAGACACCCGACAGGAAGTAGGATAGTGACAGCTGGGAAGAAAGCTGAAGCATTGGAGACTGGAAGCACCTGTGACAGGAGGGCACACTGTGCACCTGTACCTCCCTTGAAGCCTCCCTCTTCACAGTTCCCTCTGCCCAAACCTCCCTGCATTTTGTTAAGTTTTCTCAACCTCGCTTTCTGTAAATAAGAATCTTCCTTGTTTCGGTTAAGTTGGAGTGGTGTCACTTGCTTAAACACTACTCTATTGAAAGGGCAGAAACTGAACCTTCACCAATCAGGAAGACATTTGTGGTAAAGCATTCGTTCAGTGTGTGTAACCGATAAACAGCTTGCTAAGAACATGCTTTCTTGTAGAAAAGAAAACCAGAAATCCACATTCATTGCAGAGATCGTGTCTAGATTGGTAGGCATATCACAAGATTTGCCTGTGACAGGCTCTGGTGGGTGTGGGTGCCGCTTCACAGCCCTCAGTTACAGACTTTCTGTGGCAGTGCTTTACCACAGTGATGACATGCTCCTAATTGTCTTCATTGTGGCAGCAGACGTGCTCAGACTGGCTGTGCTAAGTCACCTCAGAGTGTCTGAATCTGTAGGTGATGAGCTTCAGAAGGCAATTCTAGTTAGGAAACCACATCAGCAGAGCGGACACGTTTGACTCTTCTATGTGGAGGGTACACAGGTGGGATCCTGTGAGCTGTGGGAGGCTGCAGCCTCTAGTTTGGTTTCCTTTTTTTCTATTGTGTATGAATCTTTTATTTGGATGGATTGGTTACCTAGGCAACAGCTGCAGGGTAAAGATAGATTGGCTGCTTGGGGAATGCAGTCATGGGCCCCTTCAAAAGGCAAAAACCTGCCATGTAAAACAAAAATTAGTGAATGCTTGGGCTTTTGTTTAACTGACTTTTGCTTAACAAGAAGCTACACTGAACTATATAGTTTTCAATAGAGCCTCTGGAATTCGGTGTGATTCTAATTGTAGCTTGTTTTGAATTGATTTAAGTCCTACTGTGTACCCACTGCTACAGGCCATTTGAGGGTTTTCCAGTGAAGTGCAAAGTATAGTTTCTTCTCTGAAAAGATGGCAGTCTGTTGTTTGTTTGTGGGGTTTTTGGTTTGGTTTAGTGTGGGGTTTTGGTTTTTTCAAGGCAGAGTTTCTTGTAGCCCTGGCTCTCCTGGAACTTGCTCTGTAGAATAGGCTGGCCTCAGAGATCCACCTGCCTCAGCCTCCAAATGCTGGAACTAAAGGCATGCACTACCATGCCCAGGTGTATTGTTATTTTGTAATCCCCGCTTCTGAAGTTAGAGGATCCCTGAGTTCAGTACACAGCACCACCACTACCCTCAGAACTCCTTTTTAAATCAGCATTGTGACTGTGTGATGCAGACAAAATGTGTGAAAGAACCTAATGGAAGTAAAAGATGGGCCAGAGATAATTCGTTGAAATAAGATGCAATTTAAAGGCCTGCTCAAAGTGTGGGCATTAACAGAATCTGAATTCTTAAGCAATTGACTACAGACTCTCTCAGCCTATAGGATTTGTGTGGCTACATCATTAATGTCATCAGATTACAGTCTTACTCCAGAAGGCAAAGAATAACATTGATTAACCATGGTTGACAGTAACCCTTCTCTCTGAGAGGAAAATCTGTTTTCACTGAAAGCATGAGAGTATTGTTTTGGGAATCTCACTGCTCTAGCAATGCTAAGCATTTGAGAGCCATGTAGTAATTTTCTGTGGGATGTTAGAGATTGAACCTGGAGCCTCGTGCATTGAGCACACACTGCTGACCACATACTCAGCACACAGAAAAATATCTGGATATTTTTTATGCAGTACCTTCTAATTGCCAATTAAAATTAGCTGGCCTTTCTTGCAGAGCAGCCACAGGGTAGAGTGAGCGGCATTATTATAAGCATTTGCTTGCTTTGCCCATCTGCCTCCCTTCAGAGGTGCTGAGGATTCATTCTTGCTTTGTTGTGATAAGGAATTTTATCAATCCAGAAACAGAGCCCCTTACAGCTCAACATTCATCAGGTTTTCTCCGATTTGCTTATACCTAACATTTTCATTTTATTGTTTGTTCTGTTCATATTTACTTGCTGTGGTTTTGCTAGACAGGAGAGGCGACAAAGAGAAGTCATACTCAGAAAACCTGACAGTCAGTGAGCACAGTGGGCATCCTCATCCTGTCCTTAATCAGAGAGTTGGAGGGGGGAGTATGGGAGTACTCAGAAATATTTTGAAGGGGAGAACTCTGAATCCAGTGCACCAGGGCAGGATTTTACTATGTGGAGCACATGATAATCCTCTGTGCAAACCTCAAGTCAGTAGGTGTGGAGAGTTGCCAGTCAGCTTCTTTTGTGTGTTGAACTGCAAAAATAGTTGCCACCATAATAGAGATCCACAGTGTGGCATTTTGTGCAAGTGTCTTTCATCATGACATTTGCAGCTTTTATAAGCTCCACAACTACACAAAGGTAGTTTGTTAAAAGTCTTTTGCTGAATGATCAGGAGTGGCTTCCTGTTAGGAGTTCATGGGTACTGCTGTGAATGCCTTCTCTATTTCCAGAATTACAAATAGAATGCTTTATCATAGTAAGGCTCTGCCCCACCTCAAGTTCTCATTCCGAGGAAACGCTTACTGCTTAAGAAGTCATGTTGTTCCCTGGCACTTACTCTTAGTCTCCAGATCCCAAGCCACAGCTGGGGACAGAGTGGGTTTGCTCCCTTTGTCCTGTGTGCTGCCTGTGACAGTCTCCTCGCTGTGCCTTTGTTGCTTGCACCTTTAAGGGTTCATCTTATGGACCTAATGACTTGATTCAAAAGAAAAAATAGAGTTTGTTTATCTTCAGATATCATTGGAGAGAGGGATGGTTATACCTCAGGCTTACCGGAGCCTTCCACCACCTTTTCTTCCTTAACTTTTTGTAGTGTTTTGGTTTTGTCCTGTGTCTAATTGTGTATTTGGTATGGAGAAGGAGCATGTCTATTTGCCAGTGTGTTTTCAGACAGGATCTCTCACTGAGGAGTTCACAGATTTAGCTAGGCTGTGGTCAACAAGATGCCAGGATCCTCTGGTCTGTACCTCTCAACACTAGGATTGCATGCTGCTACAGTTAAAGCTGGGTACTGGAAAACCAAACACAGTTCCCCATGCTTGCTCAGCAGTCACTGTATTCACTGAGCCCCTGCCCAAGGCCTACCTCACTTTTTTTTAAAACTTTTTTAAAATTTATGTTTATGTGAGTATGTGTGTGTATATGTCTTTTTTTTTTTTTGTTAAGGCTTTTTTTTTTTTTAATGTATATGAGTACACTGTAGCTGTCTTCAGACACACTAGAAGAGGGCATCATCATACCCCCTTACAGATGGTTGTGAGCCACCTTGTGATTGCTGGGAACTGAATTCAGGACCTCTGGAAGAGCAGTCAGTGTGCTTAACCTCTGAGCCGTCTCTCCAGCCCATGTGTATGTCTTTATAGGAGTGAGTGCAGTTCTACAGAGGGCAGAAGAGGGCTTCAGACCCTGCCAGAGTCACAGGCAGCTGTGGACTACCCTACAATGGGTGCTCTGCAAGAACAGTACGTGCTCTTTAATAACTAACCCATCTCCCCAGCTGTGCTCCTCTTTCTTGTTATCACTTGGTTTTATTCCTAATACTGGATGGGTTGAGAGATGCCGTTGTACAAAGCACCTCCTTCTCCAGGGCACCTGCCCCCATCTGTACAAACAGAGCCAGCCCATGCTGCTGTCTGAGCTCACGAAGGTCCTGGTCTCCCCAAGTGCTCTGATTCTGAGGGGCCTGGCTGTGAACGGGAGTCAGAGGCTGTCCATGGTGAAAGTAAAAGGCCAGCCAAGAAAGATACTCTTTCCCCAGAAAGAGGCAGGAGTCAGCTGGCTCCAGTGGCTCTTCAGGTGTACTCTTATATTTTGGTAGCTACTCCCTATTTGCAGTTGCTCTTTGTAAAGGGGACAGCTCTTACTTGGGAGTAAATTTTAATTCTTTGTGTGGAAAAGAAGAACATAGTCTTTTGCCTTCCTAATCTGGGTTTCTCTGTAATTCACTCCAAATTTGATAAAGATGATACCCGGTGCTTTATAGAAGTCAAGACACTTATCTCTCTCAGTGGAAGGGATCATGATAAAACCTCCTTCACATGGGCTGGGCCACATGACTGTGATCCCTGGAACCCAGATCAATATGGGAAAAGAGAACTTACTCCACAAAGCTGTCCTTTGGCCTATGCCCGCCCCCCCCCACACACACACAAAGTTTGTGCTTAATTTCCTAAAATATACTTTCTCAGGCAAAATAAAGAATTACACGATGAGTCTTGAATCCAGCAGCAGAGAAGACCAGTTCTTGCTGCCAGTGTGCAGGCTTAGGAAGGCTGGGGCCCCAGCCAGCAGCTTTGCTGTGTTCCTTGAAACCAGAGCAGTGCCTGACACAAGTACTCTGAAAAACCATTTAGGAGGCCAACTCCTAAGTTAGTGCAGTTAACCTGGGCTACAGTCTCTAGCCCTTGTAGAAAGGATGTGTGTTTGTTCAATAAATGGCTGAATTAACTGTCCTTTATGGTTCCCAAGGCTTGTTCTTGTTGCTTATGTTCGTTTTCTACATTAACCCAAGCACTGTGACATTATAAACAGCAGAAGACTGCTGAAGAGAATTCCTTGATTAAATGCTTGCATTGCCCACAGATACCAAGATGTAAGTTTGAAAGGGGTTTTGCTGGGGCATTTTCCATGGCACGCTAAACATACTGAAGTATTCCCTACCTTTGCATCTTCCCAGGAGCACTCACTGTGGGCCTAGTGAGGCAGTGTCAGACAATCCATGGACGAGACCGGACCTGCATCCCTCCTCGGCTTCCCCCAGAATGGGTCACCACCCTGTTTTTTATCATCATGGGAATCATTTCCTTGACTGTCACATGTGGTTTGCTGGTGGCTTCCCACTGGCGAAGAGAAGCTACAAAATATGCTCGATGGATAGCATTCACTGGAAGTAAGTAACCGTGCTTACTAAGTTGTTCTAGAAGGCAGCACAGTGGTGGCTTCACGAAGATAATCAAGAGCAGTCTTAAGGAGCGGTAACTCTTCCCGGAGCACCTCTCATGGCCATGAGATAGACAGCACAGTCCCATCAGCTCTTCAGCATTCTCACTGCAAGACCAGGACGCCCACAGCTGTCACTGCTGTGTGTGGATGCTCTTTTAATGAGGCTTTTTTACTCTCTGTAGCAGACGTGGTTCAGGTTTGTGATGTGGAGCTACCAGTAGTCTGAGTGGTTTCCACCTCTTGAAGGTACTGGTATCCACCCTCAAAGTAAAGATAAATCTAGGAAAACATGTAACTTAGATGAAGGTGATCATTTGCTTTTTAATATTGTTGATTTTTGTTTCTTCTGGGTTGAATAACCATTGAAAAACCAACACATTTAGGTTTTTTAGTAATTGTCAAAGTTTCTTAGTTTCTTACTCGACTAAGCTATTCCCTGTGGTATCATGAATTTATATATTACATATAATATTAACTTGTAATTTGCAAAATTGGTTTAATTTCTGAACACTTTGGAAGATTATCCCAAGTTTAAGGAAAACGTACACACAACACACACAAGAACATTTCTGTAAATCTGCTTTCCTTGTCTTTAATTTTTTTTCACCACAGGGGACATTTGGTAATATTTAGAAACATTGTTTATAATCACAACTAGGGAGCTATTGCTGGCATCTAGTGGGCAGAGGCCAAGAGTGCTGCTACCCATCTACCCACAGAGAGAAGTGTCTGGTGCACAGTAGCAGTGGCCATTGGTCTACAGACACGGAATGAAGATGTGTGCAGAACACTCAGGTTTCTAGTACAATGGCTTATGCTTATCTCAGCTTGCATGTTTCAGATTAACACCACTCACTTCAGCTTAATGTTTTTGTTTATAATTATTATAACTGGAGTGAAAGATAAGCTGAAGACTCCCTATTAATATTTTAAGACACAGTTTATCTCCACTAGACACGTAGCTGAGTTAGAGCACTGCCTTGTGAAGGCCGTAGGCTCCGTCTCTAACCACTAGAGGACAATCTAAATAAAACCACACAGTCAGTCCTTAGAGGCTTCGGGGTAGTACTGTGCCTTCAGGAATCCCTGTCTTCCGGCTTTCTATGGAACTTCATTTCTGACTTTGTTTTAGTTTTGTCTACACATCTCCCTTAATATTAAATTTTAGATCAAGCCGCCTTTGAGGTAAGCAACTCTTCTTCACCCTTATTAAGCAGTAAGAGAAACAAACATATTTTTTTTTTGCCAGAGACCTGAGACAACTCTTTGCAGAAAGTAAGGGCCAGAAGCAGTTATAGAAATGAGGCCCCTAACTGAAAACTGTTGATGAGGAATTAATAAAGAGAATCTAATTCTTTATCTTCTACTTACATACACAGTGACTTTCAAGGAAGAGTCAATCATTACTGAGTAACATAATATCAAGGAGTGCCAAAAACTTAAACTAATGAAACAAACTTACATGAGGCCAGGAAGCAGAAGATACATACCCATGGGACCAGAAAAGGAGAAGAGCTAGGGTTTATCCTTGTTTTTCATTCCCCTTCAACAAAAAAGTCTTTAAGTATATATAGTTGACTCCAAAATACAGTGTATTTTTCTTTTGTTTTTGAAACTGCATGTGTGTATGAGAGTGATTCAGAGTCATGGGTGGCAATCAAGTGAAGCCTCATTCGTTGCTATCACCAGCCCTCAGTCCTCTCTGCCAGAGGCACGTACTATTTTTGGAAGTTTCTAAAGAGTAGTGTTATATATATTGAAACACGTATCTACTCTAAAAAAAATTACATAGTTTTATAAAAATGCCTCTATTCTGTACCTTTATAACTTAAAATGGCTTGGAGTAAATTTATTTAAATTGACATTTACTTTACTCTGCTCGCTGGCTGGATAGCAGTTCAGGGAGGAATTTAGCTCCCCCTAGTGGTTCTGACCTTGGAGATGTACCTGAGCCCTGCTGTATATGATTCTTTCATTAGTTAGGGAAGTAGTTTTTATAATAATGTGAGTAAGTTTCTAATGGTAGACCCTCTGTCAGGAGAGCCCCTACATGAAGTACCCTGCCTTTCGGGGCATGTGAGACAAAAATGAGTTTTTCTTTTAAGTCTGACCCTGTTCTTTCATCGCTCTGTGTGTGTGTGTGTCTGTGTGTGTGTGTCTGACTGTCTGTGTGTCTGTGTGTGTGTGTGTCTGTATGTGCACCCGTATGTGAGTGCATGTTCATGTGGAGGTCAGAGGTTGATGTCAGGTGTCCTCCCTATCACTCCCTACTTGGTTTTTGAGATAAGCTCTCTCATGAACTGGGCGATCACCATTTGGCTAGACTGGATGGATTGCCAGAGAGCCCTGGACATCCACCTCCTGCCCCATTCAAGTTACAGACACATGAGCATGCCCAGCTTTCTGTGTGGGTGCTGGGGACCTGAACTCACCGTGTGCCTTACCCAGGAAGTTATCTCTCCAGCCCCTTTCCACTCTTGATTTACCTGTTCATCTATTGCTGCTCCTGTTGTCACTACCAGAAACCAGTTGCATGGAGGTGATGACGCTATTGTTACAAGCTTACTTGGGACCAGAGCCTGATCTTCACCTGTGATAGCTGGTTAGCTGCTTTAAGATCTGAAGTAACTTCACAGTTCTTAAGAACTTACAAGAAAAACTCCTCCATCTACATAAATCTGGACCCCAGAAAGTATAGGGAACCAGGTTCCCTAAGCCTTAAAATTAAGATTGAATAGGAAGTCATTGCTTTTTCAAAATTTAATTGAGCTTTTCCTAATCAGTTTGAAAAATACTCACCAAAATACTAACTGTAACTGCAGTTGCTAAATGAAGACTATTTTTTTTGTCCATTATAAAGGACAAATTTTTTTTCAGTAGAAAGAAATTGCCCATTAACAACATAAACTAATATTATATGTACATCCTATTAAAGTGCTTCTGTTTTGCTGTTTCCTAAGCTACTCAACATCAGAGGGAAAAAGTTGTTTTAAGAATAATCTTGCCTCCGATGGGCAAGTGCGTGTGTTTACACATGGTATATGTGTATTGACACAGGATCTCACTATGTGTGCAAACTCAAGCTAGCCTGCTACTTGAGATCTTCTTCCCTGTACCTCCTAAGAGCTAGGATTGGCTCATATGCACACCACTCAGCCCCATGGTTCCTATTAGACTGGTTTTATTTCATTCACATACACTGAGTCAATGTTCACAACACATTTAAAAGTGTTTATTGGTGACTAGTCAAAAAGACCAAAACCCAAATGAAATCTAATGCCTGCATTTTTCACTTGTAGGAGTCACAAAGAATCTAAGTTTGCTTGTATGATATTGTTTTGTATGATCATTTGTCTAAAATGAAATAGGTTTTCTGTCTATACAACATAAAATAATCTACTGCAGTGCTACAGAGCACAAAAGAATACTGATATTACTCAAGTGATATATTACTCAAGCAAATATTACTGTTTAATGTATTATTGGAAGTTCATCCAGGAAAAAATTCCATTAAGTTTGTCTAATTGAGCAGGGTTGGGCCTGGTTAGTACTTGGATGGGAGACCGCCTGGGAATAACGGATGCTGTAGGCTTAAAAAAAAAAAAAAAAGTTTGTCTAATTGATTGACCTACCCAGAAAGTTTTAAAGCTATTGTCAACTGATAGAGTTGTCCAGGGCTCCCTTAATATTCCTGGAGATAGGTTTATCTTGGAAAAGGTTTCAGATCTTCATACCCAGAAGCTAGTTCACCTGTATTCACAGAGAGCCCTGTTCTAAAAATGCAAGGCACCGTGAGCTCTTGACTGCTGCCTTCAAGAAGCAAACACCTTCTCAGAAGAGCTAAGCTTGCTGTGGGTAATCTATGTTTACTGGGAAAAGCATTTCTTTGGTAGCATGGGAAGACAGGAGTTGGTAAAGGTTAGGCAGGCATTACTTCTGCCCAGATACTGGTGTTTCTGGTAATCTTTCTAGAAACATTTTATTGAAAAATATATTTCATTGTGTTTGTAAACCCAAAGGTTGTTTCTCCCCTCCTCACTTTCTTGTCTGTGTGTTCAGAAACCTAATAGAGATGTTACTATTCTGGAACACTGTCCATGACAGATAGCCACTTTGACAGTTTGCTAGCCATTGCAGAGGTCTCACCATTTCCAGCTGGTTGAAAATCAAAGTAAAAGAAATGGCACTCATTTTGTGCACCTTTTTCCTAGATTCCCTCTGCTGCTGTGAGGAGGACTGGCTGACAGCTGTGAAGTAATGGCGACAGTGTCTACTTAGCACTCCTGTCAGCCTGCACTTTGTTAGGGACTCGATATGGTTTACTTAGCACTGTAGTACATTCTAATATTTCTCCTATTGAAATGAAACAGGCCAGCTAATAAATACTAGGGCCAGAATTTCCCCCAACTCTGCCCTTAACTATAAATGATTATGACAGACAGACAGATAGAACTTTACCCCTAATTCTATCCTTAATTACTAAATGTTTAAGACAGGCAAACACAGGAGGCTAGAACTTCATCCCTAGCTCTTTCCTTAATTACTAAATGCTTCTCTCTCTCTCTCTCCTCTCTCTCTCTCTCTCACTCTCTCTCTCTCTCACACACATACACACACACACACACACACGCACACACACATACACACACACATCTTAATGCCCATAATTCAAGATCCTCTAAGAACTTGTATAAGGACGTGTAACCCAGCTTTCTTGTGTGTAGTTTGCTGGGCTTCGGAGAACTGTGTGCAGTGTAGTGTGTGCAGGTCCTCTGACCAGGCTCATTATGCTACCACAGGTTTGGCCTTGTTTTCAATCCACAGGCCCTTATAGAAATTGTCTTGTACCAAGTTTTCATTTTTTTTTTTTTTTTCATCACCAAAGCATGTTACTAATGTTGTGTTTTGGTTTGTTTTACAGTGATCCTTTTCTGTATGGCTGCCCTAATATTTCCAATAGGATTTTACATCAATGAAGTCGGAGGTCAACCTTATAAGTTACCCAACAACACAGTAGTTGGGTCATCATATGTACTTTTTGTCTTATCGATTTTCTTCACAATAGTAGGACTTCTGTTTGCTGGCAAAGTCTGTTTACCAGGCTGACGAATGTCTAAACGGCTTAACTTTTTATTTTTTTATTTTATTTTTTATTTTTAGAGGTTGGGAGGACAAAGAGGAGGCATCTGGGCAGTCCTCTCATAGGAAGATGCGTAGATGAACCTGATGCCGGAAAGGAAAAATTGCTTTGATTTGTTCTCACTATGCACTTTGGATTTTAAAGAATGAGAGCCTTTTCCATAACCAAATACAATATTGACTAAATCTCCTGAGCATATTCAGGCAGGCAGTCTGCACTGTGATAGCAACCTAGTGAAGGAGAGTGCTTTGTACTGAAAGCATGTGGCCCCTTGTGACTCTGTTGATCTGTTTTTAATGTCTAATGATTCATTTGAGAGGGGGGGGAAAGTCTAGTATTTATGAATCATGGTGGACCAGAAGGGTGCAGAAGGTTTGTGTGGGGCTGGCCTCACTTCCTAAGACATTAGTGTTCTCAATTTCCTCGTCATGTAATGAGCCTCTGGCACCACAATGGATTGCCGTTGCATTACTGCACCAAGAAGCCAATAGATCAAAACTTGTTTGCTAAAATGTATGTAAAGATTCTAAAATTCCCTAATCTCTGTGTACAAAAGAAAAAAGAAAACACTAAGAAACAAGTTTGGGGTGGGTGGGGGAAATCTTCCTTATATTTATATAAATATATATATAATATATATATTTTGCTGATGCAGTATACAGTGTGTATATGTGTGTGTGTGTATGTGTGTGTACATTTGTATATGCACACATGCAAACAGTTCCTGGATGAGAACTCTGAATGCTTGCTAGCAAAACACTGTGGTGTGCAACCTAGAACTCAATAGAAAAAAGCCATTTATCTGAAGGCTGCATAGTGGAGAGAGTCTTCAGTTTACCTCATTCTTTGTAGCAGCCCTTGATTTTGACAGGTTTCTGTAATAGGTACAAATAACTCCATACCTTTCTAGGTGCAATTTTAAGTTAAGCTAAAGATACTTTCTAGGTTTAATTTATTTGTATATGATAGTAAAGGTAAGGTCATGTCAAACCTTATAGTTTGGGGAATCTGACACTGTTGGAATGAGTAACAACTATCATCTATTGTACAGACATTCATTTTTTCCACTGGTTCAGTCTGCGACATTAACAATGCAGTATGTTCAAGCATACAACTTCACATAAACATAAGGTCACTAGCAATTATTTGGCTGTTTTGGCTATTTACAACACTAATTCTGCTCTCCCGTAACAATTGCATTTTATCTGTATTATTAGTAGATCTTCACCAAACACTTGAGCAATACAATATTTCCTTTATATTCTTTACACCTATGTTTGCTGAAAAGCTAACGCTCTTGCATTTGCTTTGAAGGCTGCATTAAACCCACACAGCCTTAAGAGTTTTTTTTTCTAGAAACAGCAATGCAGCTGATTCTGAACTCACAAGTACTTTTAAAACCCAGTCCTTTTCTCCCCACATTCCCATGCCTGTGTCAACATCTAGATTCTTCCTGGTGAACACTTGTTTGAATCTGGTCACAGGGCTGTTTCATGACAGTGAAGTGAGTTTGTCCTCTGTAGAGTGAATGGCAATCCAAGTGTCTCTGTCGGTGGGCAGAGTACAAGCCCCACAGAGCCTGCGCTGCATACAAGCAGGAATGATTCCTAAGAAGCTTGATTATTCCTCACAGGATGGTATTGAGAGATGGGCTCCCGCTCAGATTCAATCTAGAGTGGAAGGCTTGGTCAGTCCTCACCAGGGTGTTTGCTCTTCACCTGTCTCAGTATTAAATTGTGAATGAAAATCCAGTGTTTGGGCTCATACAGGAACTTTGGAAGAGTGGACCCTTCTGTGTGAGAACCCTGCAGTCAGTCGGAGGAAGGACACTTTCCACCACCTGTTCCATCCAGGCAGTTCTAAGGCCTCCACTAGACATGTTCTGTGGACATTCGGGATTGGGCTTTGATCAGTCGTCAGTCAAATGGGTCACTCCGAAGGAAAGGTTTGGTAGTTGGCATTATACCACTGATACAAAGTATTAGCAAAGTATAGTTCAAATTAACTGACATGACCAAGAGCTTTTCTCTTTAAAAAAGATGGATTTTATTGTAAATAGTTTCTCAAAATATTTTTAACTGGATCATGAGCATGGGGAGAGAAAGTTTCTCAGCTGCTATGAATTTCCCCACTGTTTACTTCTCTCATTTACAGTGGTATTGCGTAAGATTACAAAATTTTAGGTTTTATTTGTATCTATTACCCAAACCATTAAATTGTCTTTAATTTCATCATTGTCTTGGAAGACCAGTGCATGAAGAGCTGATGGGGGAAAGCCCCTCTAGCCACTCAGCGCTCTAACCCAGGATTAGAACCATCCCATCGAGTAGTATGTGAAGTCCAGTCTTTGTAAACTCTCTCAGACCAAACATTGTTGAAGTGGACTCATCCGTATAACCTAAGTCCTGTAAGTGGAAGGACAGACAGCTGCCAGCAGCTGCTTTTAAAAGGTCACTACGAGTACTACATAGCACAGTATTAATTTATAGCAGGAATCATATCTTGTAAAATGTATATAAAACACTTTTATGGTGCAATCATTTGTCAAGTTTTGTCTGTTACATTGTTCTTAGAGTGTACATTCTTCTCATGCCTAAGAATATCACTGTAAAATCTGCTGAAAACTATTTTTAGGTTTTATTTGCACAAGACTGAACTAGTTTGAGTTTTGGGGAAGCTCCTATCGAACAAACCTAAACATCTGTAAAGATAAAAATCTTCAGTTCATTAAAAGCAACGATTAGTACAATTCTTTCCAAAGGTGATCCATGTTGTGTTGTTAGTGTGTGGGTGTGATGTTTCTGACTCTTCCGTCTCTCACAAACCTATTTTTTGTTCCATCTGTTTAGTTTTTGAAGGATGCCTTTTTTTTCTTTTGTAATGTTCTAGATGACCAAAACACATTCTTGGGTTTTGCCTACAGCTTTGATTTCTCTGTGTGGTGTTGTGTGAGTTCACTGTTTAATCTCTTCAGTGAAATAAATAGTCCTGGTGACAGGCAATCTATTGGTTTAGAGGAAAGGTCCTTAAAAATTGTTGGAAACTAACTTTGGATCTGTTCTTAGCTGTTATTTTGCATCATGGGCTTCATGAGAAGAACATGTTGCATTTATTTTGTCTTTATTAAAAGACTACTAGTCACCGGTTACTCTGGTTATAGTAACTGTTATATCAACCCACTTTGATCTTATTTTTCAAATTAAATTTACATTCACAAGTCAAAACAGTAAGCTGTCTTTTAGAAAATTTTTGAAGGATAAAAAATGAAGGAAAAAGGTAGTCTGTGTAGGTAGAATTGTCTACACAGAATTTTAGTTGTATTACCTTGGGAGATTTTAGTTTGTGGTCAAGGTCTGTATATTATCCAAAACTTTATTAAGAATTGTTTTCTAATTGGTTATAACATTTTTCAATTAATAGTTTCAAAACAAATTGTTAATACAACTGTATAAAGTGAACATAATTTCTTCACTTGTATTTTTGTTATTGAGCAAGTTTATCAAAATAAATTGTCTACTAAAGAAACTAAAAAGGCTTCTATTACTTTTAATACATTTTAACTTTAAATGTTTATTTCTAGAGATGTAGCTCTCTTGCTAAAGAAGTTACTTTGTAGAGTGTACACCGAGCCCTGTGTTCAGTCCCCGCCCTGAGTAACCTGGGTAGAGTGGGGCTTGCCTGTAGTTCTAGCATTCGGGACGTAGACGCCAAGGCTTACAGTAATCTTCAACTACACAGGAAGCTCAAGGCTAGCCTGTCTCAGAAAAGTACTGTAGCACTTTCACTTATGGAGACTTTGCCTCCTGGTTGACTGTTAGCATGGTGTGTGAGCCCACACTTTGCTCACCTTTAGTCGGGAATAGTTGTAACTTGAATGAGACTGTGCCCCATAGTCTCAGATGTTTGGATTCTTGGTACCCAGTTGGTGGCTGTTTGAGGAGGTTTAAGAAGAGGTGTCTCCTTGAGGAGAAAACATGTCACTGGGGCTAGGCTTTGAGATGTCAAAGCTGCATGCCATTCCCAGCCCTCTGCTCCAGGCTTGCAGTTCACAATGAGAGACCTCAGCTTCTGCTCTGGCCACCGTGCCTGCTGCTCTGCCATGCTCCCCCACCATGGTTGACGTATGCCTCTGGAACCATAAGCCAAATAAACCCTTCCTTCTCTAAGTTGCTTTGGTCATATTGTTTTATCACAGCAATGGAAAGTAACAGTACAGCTGTCATTAATATTCCACTGTGTAGATCAGGACAGCTTCCCAGTAAAATAAATCCTGGGCCCTTTTCTCTGGCACTTTTCACATTGCTTTGACATTTCATATTAATTATTTAAGACAGATCTGTTTGTCCATTAAAGCAGCTCTCTCTTACATCGCCTTGATTTTCATTGAAGTGCAATTAAAGAACCAAAGATCTACTTGGTTATTCATATTGTCTCCTTGAGTAAAAGTTACTCTGCACATCTAACAAAGATGTGGCTAGTCCACTGCTACGCATTTGACTGATGGGTCAGTGTCTAGCAAGATGGACTTACTAGTTGGAATGCCACCACATGCTTGCCACTCAGCACCACTGCTTGGGCCATCCGATACCTCTGGTGCCAAGTGCTATTATGAGGGCAGTTCTCACAAGGAGAGACTGCGTTTACAGAGGACCATTTATTTAGTTCCCAACACCCACATCGGGCAGCTCACAATCACCTTTAAGGTCAGCTTGAAGAGATCCAGTGCCCTCCTCTCCTTGCTTCCACGGGCACTGCACACACATACACATAAATAAAAACACTTCCTTTTAAAGCCCAGGAGTGTTGAACATGATAAGTGCCCACTCGTAACCCACCTTCCCAAGAAACATTAAGAACTTACTGGGTATTTTCTTTTTCTTTAAAAATGTTTTTAAATAGTTACTCTTTGACAATTTCTGACACATTCACAATATATCTTGATCCTATCCACACTTCCTTTCTCCCACTCTGCCACACCCCTCCAGACATGTGCCCCTTCCACCTTCATGTCTCCTCTGTAAATTGCTCTCAGTAACCCATCAAATTCGGCCCTACTGCCTGCATCACAGGGCAACCTACCAGCAGACACACGCTGGATGAAAAGTTGCTGCCAGGGAGGCAGAGGCAGGCGGATTTCTGAGTTCAAGGCCAGCCTGGTCCACATACAGAGTGAGTTCCAGGACTGGAGAGGCTATACAGTCATGTGACCTACTGTTCCAGGTCGCTTCTGTTTCTCCCTTTCTTTTCCAGCCTCTAGGGGAAGAGAACTTAATTAAACCCACTGCAGAATGGTGAGGAGGCTCCAAGAAGCCACCAGCACAGCCACAGCCACAGCCACGTTATTGGTGAGATGGCTCAGAGAGTAAGAGCACCGACTGCTCTTCTGAAGGTCATGAGTTCAAATCCCAGCAACCACATGGTGGCTTACAACCACCCATAATGAAATCTGACATCCTCTTCTGTGTACTCATTTATAATAATAAATAAATCTTGAAAAAAAATGTTTAACAACAACAACAACAACAAAAAGGACCAGGTGGTGGTGGCACACGCCTTTACTCCCAGCACTTGGGAGGCAGAGGCAGGCAGATTTCTGAGTTCGAGGCCAGCCTGGTCTACAGAGTGAGTTCCAGGACAGCCAAGGCTACACAGAGAAACCCTGTCTTGGAAAAAACAAAAAAAAGAAAGAAAAGAGAAGTTGCTGCCAGCCCCACAGCCATCAATTGCCATAGCTCCACAGCCGAAATAGGGGAATTTTCTCACAGATACAATCACTATTGGAAAAGTAGAGCCTTGTTATTTCTTGGCTATTCCTGCAGTTGATTAGTTTAACAAGAGGTGAGACTCTGTACACACATATGCCAAGACTTTTTAGGTGCCATTGCATCTTAGAGAGGATGTCTGGGGACACACGTCCTTTATCTGTGTAGGCTATTTCTCCTTTGAGGGTTTGAGGGAGTGTTTTGAGGCTTTTTGTTTTATTTTTTGCTCTTATAAGGAATGCTTCTCAGATTACAAAAAAACTTACCAAATACCAGTACTTTACAGTCTGCCAGTCTGTTAAGGCAGAGTGCTGTGGGGAATAATAATGGTATTCAGTATGTTTAGGGAAAAGAAGTTACATTAAATCATATAGTCTGTGCTTTTCCCTGTCATCTTTACCCTTTCCTAGCTCTCCAGGCTGAAACTGCCCCGGCTCTCTCTGTAAGTTGTAGTAATTGGTTTAAGTTTGGGTCTCCAACACCCAGCTCCTTTGACTTCAGGTGCAGAACTCCTGCTGCAGTGCAGTGCCTTGCCAGTTTGGCTAAAGGAAACAAAAATAGCTCGTCCAAGTTGCATGATTTTGTTGGCTCTGGCATTAGAAGCTAAATCCATGATTTGTTTCTAGATGCAGAATGCAGAGAATCACAAAAGCACCCTGTTTAAAAGCTGCTCCTTACTGAGAGCACCTGCTGAATATTATCTTCTTTGTTCAAAGAAAAAATGAAAAAATTACTGAAAATTGTCTTTAATCTCAGTTTCTTTCTTGTCAAGGCTTCTCTTTGCAGTCATATTCAGTGGTATTACACAGCATTGGCATCTTTAATTGGTAAAACTAAGACTACCACCACCCATTGGCTTCTAGCACTTTTTCAGGATTTAAACCCCCAGGGAGATATCCCATTTTCCTCCAAGGGCACTTAAAAACCAGCCACATTCTTCCTTGGAGGAAGGAAATATATCAATTACTAAGGAACCCAAATCATGCAGACATCCATGGATCTCAGGACTATTTGTCATCTGTCCACACATACACTAATAGGACTTAAGGAGTCTCATGCCGGGTGGTGCAGTGGCCTTACTGTGCCTGCCCCATATGTGGGGTGTGACAAACTGGTGAGCTAGAACCCATCTCTTCTCTTAGGTCTTACCACCTCACCAAAGTGTTGCTACCAAGCATGAAGCAGGCCTCTACTTCTTCTAATTTTCAGTCTGGTTTCTTGATGTCTGTCTTCTGGAGAACATCCTTGGCCTGGTAGCTTCCCTCAGAGACATTTGAACCTCACAGTCCTAGTTAAAAAGCAAAGACCAAGGGGAAAAAGGTTGGCTCTGGTTAACTGGCTTGTTATGCTACCACAGGACCCTGAGTTCAGCTCTCAGTGCCCATGAAATAAATCAAGTGTGCACTTGTGCAAGCCTGTAAACCCTGGTGCTAAGGGGGAGAGACAGGAGGACTACTGGGATTTGCTGGCTCCCAGCCCTGCCAAAAGATAAGAGGTTTGGGTTCAAGGACAGACCTTACCTTAAAGAAAGTGGAAAATGATAGAAGACGACACCTGACCCACTTCTCTAACCTCTGAACATACATGTGTGCATGCATAAGCCACACACAGAAAGGCAAAAAGCAAAACTTTTGAAAAACTGCTCCTTCATGTGACTTAGTGCCTGATCCCACCTGGCTGCAGAGCTAGATGGCAGCCACAGTCAGTCATGCAGTTGGTTCAGGGAGCATGGTGGCATGTGACCAAGGAGCCAAGCTTCGTCGGAGCTCCTAGGAAGAAAACTCTCAGTTGCTAGGTTGTGGGGGCAGAAATTGGTGTTGCTGGGTCCAGATTTTCCTGCCAAACCTAAGGAGCCTTGGCCTGAGAATTGAGCTATCACAGAAGAGAGCTGAGACAGAGAGACCATTTGGCCGAAGCCTGCACACACACACACCCCTTAAGCGAGTTTGAGTTTCTGTCTCTTTTAATTAAAAGTAACTTGATACACTCCCCATTCTTTTTTTTTTTTTTTTTTTTTTTTTTTTTTTTTTTTTTTTTTTTTTTTTTTTTTTTTTTTTTTTTTTTTTTTTTTTTTGGTTTTTTTTTTGTTTGTTTGTTTGTTTGTTTTTTTTGTTTTTCGAGACAGGGATTCTCTGTGCAGCCCTGGCTGTCCTGGAACTCACTCTGTAGACCAGGCTGGCCTTGAACTCAGAAATCCACCTGCCTCTGCCTCCCAAGTGCTGGGATTAAAGGCGTGCGCCACCACTGCCGGGCACACGCCCCATTCTTGACTTTAAACACATTCCTCCCCTCTCCTCCTTTGGCATGTCTCTCTTAGTAAGGAATTTAAAAAAGCAATTGACTTCGTGCTGCTTCTCAACCTCACAAGAAGCACCTGTTCAGTTTGAAGTAATGGAAAATACAAGTTAATCTCTGAAAAATATATCCCACCATAAAGTGGGAATAATGTTACCAGGTAAGAGCTTTTAAAAGAATGGCCAGAGATGGATGAATGGACCCAGCCAACTCCAAAGAACTAACCTACCCAGGCAGAGATACACACTTTTCATCTCAGTACTCTGAGTTCGAGGCCAGCCTGGTCTACAGAGTGAGTTCCAGGACAGCCAGGGCTACACAGAGAAACCCTGTCTCGAAAAAAAAAAAAAACAAAGGAAAGGAGACATATCCCTGTTGTGCTTTGATACTCAACAAGAGACACACTGTAGAGAGCTACAAAAGGTACGGTGCTGGGTGTGGTGTGTGTGCCTGCAGTGCCAACACTTAGTCAGCTGCACATTCTGAGCCTGTCACACAGCTTTCTCCTCTCCCTCTCCCGTGGTCTCCATAAACCATCCTGGCTTTCTTTGTAGCACAAGTGGATCCAGAATGTGCTGAGTGAGCTCAAGTGAAAGAAGGCAGCACAGGAGTTCTCAGTGTTGGGCGTCCCTTGAAATGTTAAAAAGGGAAAACACAACAAGACACTGCGAAACCCTTTGTATCTCAGAAGCAAGAGATGAGGAAGTAGATTGCCTGTCTGGGACCCTTACATTTCAAAAAATAATGCCAAAAAGTTAACCAGCTTCCACCCAGGATTCTCCACCCGACCCAACCCTTGTATACAGGGTCTCAGTGAATACAAGCTGGCTCTGTACCTGTGGCCTCCCACCTAGGATTCCCCTCAAGGTGGGCACATGTGCCCCCTGACCTCTGTTCACATCACAGCCCTCTGATCATAGTACTGTCATCCCCTCGATCCTTTCTGACCTGCCCCTTGCCTGCCTGCCTTGGTGTTGACAGTATTTACACAGGGCATTTGCAACCCACAGAACCTGGCAATTACCATTTTCTGTTAGGGAAGTTTGGTTGTTTTTGATTTGGCCTGGAATGAGCACCTCAAAGACAAGTCCCCAAGTCACAGGAGTTCCAGCTTCTGAAGCAAAAGGTTCCGGAAATGAAGACCATCTTAAGGGTAACTGGGATCAGAAGAGCTTAGCCACTTGCTAGCTGGGGGACCCTGGGTGGAGCCCCTCATCTCTGTGTCTGTAGAAAGGTTCAGAGGAGTGTGAAACTGTGCGCCAAGCGCTAGTTACATCACAATCGCTGAGGCCATTGTTAAAGGGCCCTGCAGCACCGGGGCACAGGCCTGGGCTACTCTCCTAATGAGACCAGACCACACAGGTGAGTCCTCTTGAGTCCCTGGGTTTGGGAACTGCTGGAGTGAATGACCTCTGGAGCACCTGGCTGCAGAGTCACTGACCTGCTGACTCCAGCTAGGCCTTGGCCTGGTGCTGGTAGATCTCCTAGGGCTGGTTCCCGGTCCTCAGGGGAACTGAGGAGGAAAGCTCTTGGGCTTCCCTTGTGTTGTTCCTCCACTCCTGCCACAAGAAGGCAGCAGGCAGCAGGGCTCCACTGGCCGAGACCATAGTCTGGGCCGACAAGAGGTTCAAAAATTAGAAAAGCTGGTCACGTCCTGCCTTTATCAGGAAAAGAAACAGACTAACCAACCCGACAGAGGGACTTGCAACAGTCAAGGAGCCCCTTTATCACTGGGGTGAGCAAGCTCTTTGCATTTCCCTGCCCCAAGCTGTCTGTGGTGCAGTCTGTTACCTTGGAGACCAGCTAACACTTACCTCACAGGCAAGCTGCTCCATAGAGTTGTTTGGAGGAGCAGAGAGGTCCTGCTGTGCTTTCTTCCAAAGATGGAGATGTAAATGAAGAAATGCAGATGAAGGTGAGTGTCACAAGGGTTGGCAAGTGGGGAGAGAGAGTGGTTAAGCATTGGCCAAAGGAGAAAGATTTATGTACTTGGTGCTGGGCTCTGTGGCAGATACCAAGGCAACTTGATATAGGACATTGTAGAGACAGCAGGACTTCCACGGAGTTTCCACTGTGGGGTAACACATACGATTCTGGGGTTTCTTGGAAGACAGGGGGTTAAGATGTTTGTAGAAGTAAGCATGGCTTAAGGATGGTATGAAATGGTAAAGCATGTGAGTAGGGGTTGCCAGGGAACAGAGCAGGGGGTGTGTGATGGGGGGGCTGATAAGCAAGAAGTGGTTCTGAAGGAATGGCAAGCTTTGGGTCTCAGAGTTCCAAGGAACTGTGCAGGGTTCTATACAAGAGTGATGGCTCACTCTGGTAACATGGATTGCACAGGAGCAGTGGAGTAACTGTATTTAGATAACCAGGCCTAGGCACTAGGGAGATGGCTCAACAAGAGCACCGGCTGCTCTTCCATCGGGACCCAGGCTCAGTTCCCACAACCCACCTGGCAGCCCACAACTATCTAACTCCAGTTCCAGGGACCCAGTGCCCTCTTCTGGCCTCCTCCAGTACCAGGCACACACGTGATACACATACATACATGCGTGCAAAATGCTCCACATTAGGTAAATCTTTTTTAAAAATTAAACCATACACATAAAAATAAAATTTTAAATCTACAGTAGCAACAAACAAGCCCTGGGCCAATAAGATTGCTCATCAGATAAAAGCATTTGCCACCAACCTGACAACCTAAGTTGATTCCTGGGACCAACATGGTGGAAGGAAAGAACCTCCTCAAGGCTGTCCTTTGAGTACAGGTACATTGTGGGGTGTACCTGCAGGTACATATACGCTAAATAAATACATAAATGGGTATAAAAATGTTAGCCCTCTAGGTTGCCTTTTCATGAATTAAATAATTGAGAGTTTCCTAGACCCAGATGTTAACTAGCTGGGAAGGTAGCTGACTTCTTTTATCCACTAACTCTAATAACAATGTGCTTTGACCAAAATTGTAACCTGCCCATGGATCCATCCATTCTTCTCTGGACCCACCAACCAACCAGGGCAGTGCATCCTCAATGTACCCCTCTGTGCTGAACTCCATACCTGCATTGCTCAAGGATAGTCACAGTGGTTGGAAAACAAAAGCTGAGACTAACTGGAACCCTCAGACAATAGCCTACACTGGAAAAAAAAAAGGGGGTAGACACTGACTGGGGGTGATCCAGGCCTCCCAACGAAAGAACAGGCATTCCATCAGACTATCGGGCCCTAGGGCCTCATAAGTTAAGAGAATAGCTTTTTAAATTTTCTTTCCCCAGGACAGGGTCTCACTATGTAGCTCTGGCTGCCTTGGAACTCACAAATAGACTAGACCAGCCTCAACTCACAGATACCTGCCTACCTCTGCCTCCTAAGTGCTGAGATTAGTGGCAAGCACGACTATACTCAGCAAGGACAGCAATTTTTGAAAGTTTCTTCCTCGTGGTTTAAAGGTATTTTCTCCTAGAAGGTATACTTCAGTTTGTCCTTGGGAACAATCTGGAATTCTCCACTGCACTCCACATTCTGAAATTCCAGAATTCATTGGCAGAATGAAATAGCACGCTACATTGTACCTGGTGGGCTTTTACCTTGTGATTAGATTTAGAGCCAAGGGACAGGCATCTTACATGCATTGACAGCAAAGGGCCTAGGAGCCCAGTGGGGAGTAGGCTCTGTGGACTAATGGTGAGAGCCCATTGCCTCATCCCCGCAGGGTCCTTACTGCTGATCGCTTCCTGCAGTAACTAGCTCTAGGCATCCTTTCAAGCACAACAGTCTATTGGTAAACATTACAAAGTTCTTGCCCTCAAGCATCTTCAGTGGGAAAAAGGGGGCAGATGGTAACCACAGAGAAGGAGAGAAGGTGAACCGTGCAACAGAGAGGAGCAGTGCAGCCAGCAGAGGGATGCTGTTCCAGTTAGGTGCTCACAAACAAGCTGGCGTTTGTACCCAGTCCAGAAAGGGAAGGCTGTGTCTTCTTCATCCCTGTCCCTCCCAGGATCAGCACACTCCATCCCCGAAGAGGCACTATAAAAGGTAGATAATAACTGGGGTGCTTGAAGGTACAGCTCATGCTCTAGCTACCAGACACAAACTCCAGTTAACCTAGGGAAAGGAAGCCTCGACTGAGAAAATGCCTCCATCAGACTGACCTGGGTAAGCCTGTGGAGCACTTTCTAAGTAATGATTGATGTGGGAAGGCCCAGCCTATGTAGAGTAGGGCCACCTCTAGACAGGCAGTTGTGAGTTATATAAGGAAGCAGGCTGAACATGTTAGATTCGGCGTGGGTCCCCCCACTCACGAAGAATCGAGAGGGAGAGCGCTGCAAACTGCATGAGGTTTTTATTGCCAGTATACTGGGGTCATCCTGCACTCGGAGCAAAGGCGACCCTCAGGAACAAAAGCACACACTTTTTATACCTTCCCAGTACCTAAGTTTACAGCATGAGTTGGTTATCTCTCATTGGTGGAGCCCATTGTCTTTTGTTTCCATTGACCTCTGTGCCCCAGGTAAGGAGGAGATACCGATTGCATGTAGGAGGGGTTGGGGGAGATTCACCCTCCCAGGGACATTTCCTGGAACCGGGCTTTACTCCCCACAATTAGGGCATCTCCTGGGGACTGATGTTTGCTGGGTAGACCCTTCTGAAGCTCTGTCTTTAGGCTTAATGGACATTCCTTGCTCCTTGGTATTTTTATGAGGTGTCCCTATTTGCTCAATTCTTACAAACAAGCCCTAGGGAGCAAGCCAGAAAGCAGCATTCCTCCATGGCCTCTGCTTCAGTTCCTGCCCTGGGTTCTCATACAATATAATCTGAATACAGTTTCGATTCCCTCTCGCTCCCTGGCAGTGTTCTTTCACAGCGACAGAGGAGTAAACTGGAAACTTATGGTATTCTACAGTTCTGTTACACTTGGCATTTGGCAGAGTATTCTCACAATGTCATCTTGGCTTTTGACAGTGGAGTTAGTGGGCAGAGCGGTGATGACAAGTCCCATCTCATTCTCAACTGAAAAGCCAAAAGTCCAGGGTTCTCTCTAGCACGCCACATTGTTAGCTTTATGTAGTCAGCCCTCATCCATTTGCTCACACAAGTCACCCCAGAATCCACTGGTTAAGGCCTAATTGCTGCAAACTGTTAATCACTCCCCAAGGAGAAGGGAACGAGACACTGGGGTTACAGATGTTAGGGTTCTCATTACCACTTTGACCTGGAACATCCAAAGGCAGGAAAGGAACTAACAAGCTGCCAAACGAACAGCACAAGGTCGAGAGTGGGAGTTCACAGTTCTCAGTGAAGCCATGAAGCCACACCCTGCCCAGCTGCTCTCAGCCTGTGCCTAGCCCTGGAGGAGGGGGAGGGAGGGATGAATGCAAGGGTCAGAAATGTTAAGGAGCCAGCTTGCTTACTAGAAGGGTGAGGAATTGTAATGAATGGTGTACCTCACAGAACCTGAGAAGCAGGTCATTAGTGAGTTCTACAAGTGCCTGGGATGAACAGAAATCCTAGAAGCAATACCTCCTACCCTCCCTTTCCTCAGTTGTGCCACATGCCTGTGACCTCAGCACTCGGAAGGCTGTGGCGGGAGAAATTGCACAGTTGAGGCCAGCCTGGGCTGTGTCACGTAACCACTCTCCCAAACAGCTAACACAATTCTTCCCTCTCGGCTTTCACTCCCATGCACCTTCCAGTATAAAGTGCCAGTTTGTAAACGGCATCCTAGCTAGCTGGCGACTGTGATTCCAAGCTAAAGTGAGCCCCCTCAAGGGAAGGAACGTGAAAATCCACACAAAAGGGAGTCTAAGGCGGGAAGAACGCTGGAGAGTTCTCTCGAGACTGTGGTGGCTTAGCTGGACCACCTAAGACCAGTCATGTGTGGGGACAGAAGAATGCTACAGAGTACAAACAGCAACACAGGCAAAGGTCCTGTGCTTAAAGGAACTGGAAAGCTCTCTGGGACCTCCCAAGGCCGTGGTGGGAGGACAGCAGTAAGTTGGGAGCTCTAGAGAAGGAGGTGGCCAGCAACCCAACCACATGGCATCTGGAAGGCTGTTTTAAGGGCTCCACCCTAGGAACAGAGGAAAGCTTTTGAACAGAAGTGAATCAGTTAGATAAGGATACCAAGGGATGCAGCCCGGCCAGTCACCCTGCAGCTGGCAAGAAAGGTCAGAGGACCTCAGGCTCAAAGAACACAAAAGGCACACAAGGAGGCAAGGAATACAAGAACTGTAACAGCCTGTGCCTAGCCCTAGAGGAGGGGGAGAGAGGGATGAATGCAAGTGATCAATTGGGAAGGGTTGTGGAAGACTTTCTTGAAGGCATGATGTGGCTCTTGCACTCCGGAACTCTGCAGCTGTAGTTATTTGTACAAACTTGGCCCCCTCAAAACTGTCACAAAGGAGGGAAGGGACATGAGGTTCCATCCTTCCCTGAGACTAAATCCAATTAATAGTCACTGGGAGACAAAGGAGACATCCGCTTCAGTGGTGTAGCCACCGTAAGATGTCCCACTCCTGTAAGCAACCCTGATTGAACACACTGGGTCATCAGAATTGTAAATAAAAATAAAGCAAAAATCAAAGACAATGGAACTGGTTGAAAAGAAGAAGGGGGTTGGTGAGGAGGGAAGACTGTCTGCTTGACAGTTTCAAGCAGAAGTGGAAAGTTAAACACCAAAATACACTATATAACTGGGTATGGTGTCTCACGTCTTCAATCCCAGCATTCAGGAAGACCTTTGTGAGTTCAAAGCCAGCCCAGTCTATCTAGTGAGTACCAGGACAGCCAGGAATACACAGAGAGGCCCTGTATGAAAAAAAAAAATTATATACATGTGTGAAAATGTCATAGTGAAACCTATTATTATATGTAATTAGTATATATGCTATTGAAAGCCTATGAAAATGGGGTGGCAGGAACGGGGGTGGGGAGTGCCAAGGAGACCAAGGTAGATGGAGACATTTGTGAGAGCTAAGATTGATGAGATTAGAGGATGGATTAGATAACAGGAATGGACATCAAGAACAAATCAAAGATGATGGTTTCTCTGAGCCAGAGAACAGGAGGAGGAGGACAGGCCTGTGTGGACTCACCTAACTTAACCTCTTGGACAGAGCAAGTTTGAAGTCCCCAACAAATATCCAGTGCCAGTGAGCACTGTGAAAGCAAGATGCAGCTCTCCCAGAGAGGGGATGAGAGGACTTGTTCTTAGCCAGGATGAGTGACCACGGCCCAGCAGCAGCAAGGATTTAGGTTGTCTAAATCCTTGAGTACTACATTTCCGTGTGTAAGTAGTTGTATAAACTTTCATAATCAAAGAATAAGAATCTTGCATTAAAGTATGTCCCAGTGATATCAGTGCCTCAGTTAGATAGGTCCAGCTTCATGGGGAAAATCTATAAAGATTATCAGTGATGTGGGAGCTAGTGCTAATCCCACTGAATGAGAGTAAAGACCATTATCCAAATTAGCCAAATTTATAGCAGGCTTTATTATATGTGCATATTATATAGCCAGTCCAGTGACTGCCTCTCCATAACTGTAGGATTTGAGGTCAGCCCCCAACGTAGGAGAAGTGGGTGTTTATAGCCTCAAAACTGCAAGGCTAGGGTTTACAAGGGTTGGGAGATTTTCAGAGGTATTTGGTTACATAGGAACTTGGCAGAACAGCTCAAAATTATTAGGCAGAACATTGTTATCAGGGTAGAGGTCAGGATACAGTCAGGGAGCAAGTCAAGACATGGTCAAAATTTTCTACAGAAAACAGGAATGAACTTATTTTGACTTTGTAACAAGATGACTTCTAATCTTAAAATGGAGTTATGGTCCATCCAATGATGGTCCATCAGCTAGGAATCTGTTAATATATAACAAAGCGTTTGCCCCATAGTTGAAAGAAAGTTAGGTCAGAAACAGTGGTGGAGAATTGAATTGAAAACTGCCCACAGCCAGGAGTGGTGGCGCATGCCTTTAATCCTAGCACATGGGAGGCAGAGGCAGGTGGATCTCTGAATTTGAGGCCAGCCTGGTCTATAAGAGTGAATTGCAACACAGCCAAGGTTATGTTGAGAAACCCTGTCTCAACTGGGGGGGAGGGGGACTGCCTTGTAACTTTTTTTCAAACCTTATTTTTGTGTTTTTGGGTTTTTTTTTGTTTGGTTGGTTGGTTTTTGTTTTGTTTTGTTGTGTTTTTCGAGACAGGGTTGTTAGCAAATAATCCTTCATCACGTGTCCTTTCACATGCTTGCTTTAGCAGAACATCCTCTCTTGTGTCTGCTTCAGTGAAACCTTCCTTCACAAGTCTGCCTTAGCCTTTCAAACCTGGGTCCACTTTAATGAAACGTTCCTTCATGTGTCTGTCCTAGCAAAACACCATCCAACCAACTTCCCAAAGAACCCTTAAAGTTTCCACTTCACTGTCCCAAATAATGTGATTTTAAATCTCAACAATTTTAACTCCACAATCACAAAGTTCCAATCAGTCCAATCAACCCTGGAAAGTCTCTTAACAAGGATGTGGCTTGGGGATGAGAGATGGGAACTGGGAAAGGAGCTGGTGGAGAAAGGGTAGATCTTCAGTTCAGAATACCAAAATCTGGAGTCATGATGGGATAGATGTCTTGGTTCTTTTTGTTTGTTTGTTTTGTTTTGTTTTGTTTTGTTTTTTCGAGACAGGGTTTCTCTGTGTAGCCTTGGCTGTCCTGGAACTCTGTAGACCAGGCTGGCCTTGAACTCAGAAATCTGCCTGCCTCTGCCTCCCAAGTGCTAGGATTAAAGGCGTGCGCCACCACCGCCTGGCCGATGTCTTGGTTCTTGATGTATAAGTGAGAGTCACTGAGGGTGGATAGTAGTTCAAATAGTGAACATGTGTAAGACTGCCTAGGAAGAGGGGACATGAGAAGGTTAACCTGATTAGTTTTACATCAACATGACACAAACTGGAGACACCTGGAAAGAGGGGCTTTAAATGGAGAGAGGGACTTTAAATTGAGAAAATGCCCCTAGAAGATCTATCTGGGACAAATCTTTGGTGCATTTTCTTGATTGATGATGGATTTAAGAGAGCCCAGCCCACCAGGAATGGTACCACTCCTGAGTAGGCAGTCCTGGATAGTTTAAGACAGCAGGCCGAGCAAGCTATGGGAAGCAAGCAAATAACCATGGCTTCTGCTTTAGTTTCTACTTCCATATTCCTGCCTTGAATTCCTGCCCTGGCATTCCTCAGCGGTGGATTATGGTCTGAGAGTTGTAAGATGACTAAGTTGCTTTTGGCCATTGTATTGTATCTCAGCCATAGAAATCTTATGCCATGGATTTACTACCTTGCTTCCAAGAACATCACTTAGAAGGTACACAGAGAGATGAGCCTGGGCAGAGGCAGGCAAGCAGCAAAGATGCTCCAGAGAATGACTCCATGGGAACCATGGAGGGACCAGCCTACCACCCACTCTCCTACACACATCTTTCCAGTCTAAGTGTGTGTGCATGCTCTAGACCCTTCACACAGAAGTAAAAATTCCCTGAGGAAGGATCTGATTGCTCAGCCTGAAGTACCTGCTGTGAACTACTGCCTTCATCAGGATTTCTTTCTTTCTTTCTTTCTTTCTTTCTTTTTCAAGACAGGGTTTCTCTGTGTAGCCCTCCCTGGCTGTTCTGGAACTCACTCTGTATGTAGACCAGGCTGGCCTTGAACTCAGAAATCTACCTGCCTCTGCCTCCCAAGTGCTGGGATTAAGGGCATGTGCCACCACTGCCCGGCTTTATCAGGATTTCTATTGCTGTGATGAAACACCATGATTAAAGCAATTTGTGGAGGAAAGGATTTATTCTGCTTACCCTTCCACATCCCAGTTCATCCTCAAAGGAAGTCAGGGTAGGAACTCAAGCAGGGCAGGAATCTGAAGGCAGGACCAGATGCAGAGGCCACAGATAAATGCTGCTTACTGACTTACTCCACATGGCTTGCATAGCTTGCTTGCTTATAGAACTTACCCACAATGAGCTGGACACTCGCCCATCAATCACTTAAGAAAATGTCCTACAGCCTTGCCGTACAGCCTGATCTGGTGGAGGCATTTTCTTACTTAAGGTTTCCTCCTCTCAAACGACTTTCTTTACCTTGTGTCAAGTTAACATAAAACTATCCGGCACAGCTTCGGACTCAGGAAGCTGTTGTCTGCACTCACTAGGGATTCACTTTTTGAGCATAAACACAACTCTTGCAGAGAACATAGCTTCCTCTGGGTATTTCCCTGTTCTCCATCTTGAAATCCCTATATTCTGTCCCAGTAGTCTTGTGTTCCATCCCTGGAAAGGCTGGGCTCTTCCCATGCACAATCTTGCCGCTCCCTTGCCTTCTCCTGCTCTCCACAATCTTAGCATGGCTTCCTTGTCAGGCTTCAAGAAGGTTTGAGTTCAAAAGACACCCCTCTAGACTCCTATTCAAATATGATCCTATTCATAGCATTTGCTAGTTTGTAAGTACTGATTTTTTAATGGGAATAGAATTATATCACTTTGCCCTTCCCTTTCCTCCCTCTGGCCCCTCCTCCCAGCTATCATCCCTTCAACCCTTTCCATTCCCCAATCAAATTGATACCCTCTTTTTCTAATGATGTGTGTGCATGCACACTTGCGCTCATGTGCATACACACACACAAATACATAAATACAACTGGCTGCGTTTGTATTTGTTATGTATACGTGGTTTCAGGGCTAACTCATACATTGGCCAGCCAATAAGGAGGCTCATCCCTGGGAGAGTCTAATTCTCAGGCTTCAGGGAGTCACTAATTGCCTGTAGTTCTTTAGGAGTAGTTCCTCTTAGAGTTCTCCCTCATCCATGTTAAATGTCCCTTGATACTGTGATTGTTCTGCTCTCGTTTATGCAGCCATTTCTAGGAGAAACTTTCACAGCAGACTACCTGGTATTTTAGCTCTTATAATCTTTCCACCACCTCTTCCACAATATCCAGGGAGCTGTGATGGAGATGTAACCACTGGGGCTGGGAGCCTAATGGTTGGCTCCTCTCTGCACTGTATGCAGTTGTTGTTTTCCGTGATGGTCTCCATCTGCTGTAAATGAAAGCTTCTTTGATAAGGATGGGAGTAGCTACACTTATCTGTGGGTATAAGGGGAAGATTAGAACATAGTAAGGACTTATGCTGGTCTGGTCTAGTAAAGTATATTTCTAGTATATACGGGAGTAGCATAGTCTTTTTTAAGATCCATTACCTCACTAGCCCATGCAAGCTGCCTAGGCTTCCAGTACCAGGCCTGATAATCCCTCCTGCTGAGTGGGCCATTAGTCCATCAGATAGCTATTGGTTGTCACTGATACATGAGTGCTATTTATTGTACTGTTATGGATATATTTCTATGCTGGCCGTTGTCATAGTTCAATGTGTGACTGAGTAGGACTGTCCAATTGCTTCCCTGCCTTGGCAGCTTGCATAGTATTTTTGGAAACATGGAAGCTAAGTTGTTGAAAGAGGTTTTTGGGTCACATGAATCATTTGAGTCCTGTGTCCTAAGTCTGCTGTGTCTTTAGCTAAAGGCTCACCCTCAGCCTCTGAAAGGCAACCACTGGCCGTGCCAATGGTCTATATGGTTTGGGGAGTAACTGGGACTACCGTAACCACCATTCAGTAGGAGGTTTCTCATACCTAGTACAGGCATTTTGTTAGTCTATGGTTCTTGTGATTCTTTGAGACTTTATCAAACAGTGTTAGCAGCCTGGTGTTGTATGTCCTTCCTCCCCCTTCTTTACTGACCTCCCTCCCTATCACTACTTTTTAATATTTGTGTGTGTGTGTGCATACACATGCACCATACATACAAATGCATGTGCATGTGGAGGTCAGAGGACAACTTTCAGGAGTCTGTTATTTCCTTCAGTGTAGGTTCTGAAAATCAGTCTCAGGTTGTCAGACATGATGGCAAGTACCCTGACCCACTAGGCTATCCCATCAACCCACTACTGATTTTTTTTAAAAAAATATGTTTCCTCATCAAGAATAGAAGTGCTGGGCTTGGAGAGATGGCTCGGAGATCAAGAACACTTGTTGCTCTTGCAGAGTACCTGGGTTCAGTTTCCAGCATCCATGACAGCCTGTAATCATCCAGAATGTTAGTTCCAGGGGATCCAGGCCTCAGTGGGCACCAGGCATGCATACAATTCACTACATATATGCAAGCAAAACACTTATACATACAAAATAAGATAAATCCTTATTTTTTTAATGACTAGAAACTCTGAAAGTACAAAGGCAATATCCATCTCGGTGATTCCCAACTGGGTGTTGCTTGCGAGACCCTAACCAAGACTCTCGGGGCTGGGTAAGAAGGCACAGAGTCAACAACACAGACTTCCAGAGTCAGGCAAGTGGCAAAAGCAGACTCATTTATTGCAAGAACTGGGCAAACTTTTATACCCCATCCCAGTATCTCATTGGCTTTCAAGTACCCAGATCCAGTGCTATCTCTTTCTCATTGGCTCACCTCCATCACCTAATTCAGCATCAGATGAGGAGGAAGTGTCAACAGTGCTGGCTGACCGGGTGCATGTGCTAGCATTGAGGCTTGGCTAAGTTTCCCCTATGACTGGGGACAATTGTGACCACCAGGGGGCATGTCTAGGGCTCTTGGGATTGTTAAAATGAAGGAAACAAGGCACAAGTGACTGGTAGAAGCCAGAGATGCCGTTGAGCACCCTCCAGTGCACACGGCAGCCCCACAACAGAACTGTTCACCCAAATTCCAGAGGTACCAAGACTAGCTGGCCATGGGCCTTTAATCCCAGCATTCAGGAAGCAGATGTAGATCTGTGATTTTTGAGGCCAGCTTGCTCTTTAGCACATTCTAGAATAGTCAGGGCTACGCAGAGGCCCTGTCTTAGAAGAAAAATGCCAAGGGAGTGCTTGCCATCTCGTCGGCGGCCTCGCCCTTGTGGAGCACGGATCCTTACAGCAGCAGGTGCCTGATGACTGCCCAGTGCACTCGAGCTGAGCTGAACAAACCCGGAAAATGGCTGTCTGTACATTGCATTTACGTTCTTGCATGGCTCAGGAGAGGAAAACTTAGGTGGTTTCATGATGACGACTCAGAGGAGCCATATCTTCCCACGGTCAGGGCGATACATTTCTGGAAAATCCCTGCTAAATCTGGCTTCCCAGATGAAAATAGCAATAAGAATTTGCTCGTGAGAATTGAGGAGGGTGAGCCTTGAAGCAAGAGCTGAAAAATGGTCATTGTGACATCTTACACAGAGTGGGACTTTTGAGATCTACCTAAATTGCAAGGAAAAAAAAATCTCACGAAGCAACATTTTATCAAAACTCTGTAGGAGCGCGTTTCCACACAGAACTAAAAAAAGGTTTCTGATTCCTTTAGGAGCCCTAAGAGGAGGGGGAGAGCAGGGGGAGGGGAAGAGAGAGACACTCATGGTGGAGAGGCTGGACAGTGATCAAATCACTTTGTTTTGTAGCATGGACAGAAACACTGACAGAGATCCACAGAAGCAGCTGAGCCAGAAGACTATGAATGACCTCGCCCCAAACACACAAGATGGATTGCTGGTTACACATGTTAACCAGACCCAGGACTTACTGGTAACAACCCTACTGCCTTAGCTCACACACACAAACCATAGCAGGGAATTGGAGTGCGCTGAGCTCTTTCCTCAACAGGACCCAGCACTGCGAATGTGTTAAATAGGCCTCTGTAGCCCCTAGATTTAGAAATGAATGAGGAGCCGGGCGGTGGTGGCACACACGTTTAATCCCAGCACTTTGGGAGGCAGAGGCAGGCGGATTTCTGAGTTCGAGGCCAGCCTGGTCTACAGAGTGAGTTCCAGGACAGCCAAGGCTACACAGAGAAACCCTGTCTCAAAAAAAAAAAAAAAAAAAAGAAAAAAAAAATTGAAACAAGGAAGCCAGGCGTGGAGGCACAGACCTAATAATCTCAGAGTTCTGGAGGCAGAGGCAAAAGGACCAGGAATTCAAGGCCAGCCTCGGCTCTCTGTTACTGTGAAGCCAACCTGAGACACATAAGACCCTGTCTAAAAATAAAAAAATAAAGAAGAGATGCATATAGAAGGCGGCATTCAGTGGGGTCAGCTGCCAGTGATGCGCTCTGATTGCATCTCAGACCACTGACCTCCCTGGTGTGGGAAAGGCCTGACTTGCCTTTATCAGTTACAGATGAGCCTTTCGCTTCTCCTCCCAGAGCAGTAAGAGGGTTCTGACTGCCCTGCACTGAGCATTCAGTGTTGTCCATTTAAAGTGACCGCTTTGCAGACCCAGGGCCCCCACCCCAACCAAGAAGCTATTCACACTTGGTACCCACAAGCAGAAGGAAAATCAGTTTTCTCTAACAGAGTATTTCAGGGCAGAGAAAAAGAGAGCATAAAGTCAGGCAGGGGGATCTGGGAGGAGTTGGGGGAAAACATGATAAAAATATATTGTATGGGCTGGGCATATTGGTACATACTTTAATCCCAGCACTCAGGAGTAAGAGGCAGGTAGAGCTGTGTGAGTTCAAGGCCATCCTGGAATACATAGTAAGTTTCAGGACTACAAAGATACCCTGTCTAGAAAAATGCACAAACACACATATATGTATGTATACATATACATACATATATATAATTTCCATACATATAAATATTATATACATATAACATAAAAATATTATATGCATACAATATAATATTCTTATATGAAAACTTATTAAATAAAAATTTAAAATATGCATATATACACATATATATGATATATATACATGTATATATATATGCACATAACTTAACATTTTTGAATGCCCACTTTTGCAGAAGAGCAGGAGAGCCTTCAGTGTCACAAGTGATGCGTGTAGAAATGGGCTCTCAGATATACGTAGGGCAAAAGCCACAGCCTGAAACGTGACAGATCATTTCAAGTACAAGATCAGTGTCATGCACACGGTTCCTGGAGGACAGTGCCACCCAGTGGTCACAGGATGCAGAGCATTGTTTCCTGAACCGGGCGGTTAAGACTGGTGCCTGGCAGCAAGCCTATCAAAGGCAGGACAGGTAGTCATAGCATTAAATCATTTAATGAGAAATCCTTTCCTGCAGAGAACCGTAGTTCATGCTCATTCAGAGAATCAATGTAGTGTTTGACTCGATACAGCTTTTCCAATGAGTCCCAGCTCCATTGCTGTGTGATCTTGGGTAAATCACTTAACTGCTCTGTTCCTCAGCTTCCTAGTCAGAAAGTGTCCAAGTCTCATGGGATTACAGAACTGCTATATGGAAAGTGCTCGGCATAGCCTAAGTGCTGTGTTAGTGTTTGCAGTAATTAGGAGTGTGTGTTCACACATCCCGAGCACTTGCTAATTTCTTTTTGAAACCAGACAGAAATGGTCCTGAGCAAAGAATGCAAGGTGAGCAACACCAGCAGAAGTTGGAGCAGCCTTTTGTTTTCACAGCCTTTGTTTTGTGACAACTCTGCTTATAACCAAATCGGAAAGAAAAACAAAAGTGTTGTTGAGAACAAAAGTATTGCAGAAGGACCCAAGGTCAAGTCTGCGCCCTCAAGGTCACATCTGTGCCCGAATGTCACTTGCCCCTCACTCAGTTAAGAAGAGGGCAGTGCCTGCAAGAAAGCTGAGGCCCAGAGACGCCTGAGTGTGCACTCCTCCTGCCTTTTCTCCCGTGGCGTCTGTGCTCTGCAGAGTGGCTCATTCCACTGCTGTAGACAGCTTTTGGCCTCCAATCCACTTGCCCACTACAGTGAAAACCCTGATATACCCAAGCCCAAAGATGGGCCACCAAGGGTGTCAAGGATTAGCTCAAGGCCAATTCCATAGTCATCAGATGCTACTGTGTGTGTGTGTGTGTGTGTGTGTGTATCTGTATCTGAGTATGTGTGTGTGTGTGTGTCTGTGTCTGTGTCTGTGTGTCTATGTGACTCACAGTAGGACTGAGCTGGACTCCAAACTCTGAGTGAGTAACATCTTCTCAGCCTTTTACCTGAGATTAAGTGAAGTAAATGGTCTAACTGCATCTGTGTCCAAGGCCCTTCTGTAGCACACAGACAGCAGCAGGCATTACACAGGAGGCTCTTGCCTGACCCTGCTTTACACATCTTTGCTGACCCTGTGCAGCTTATACATGTGCAACCTGTACTTTTATAACACCACTTCTAACTTACTACTGTCTTCATTACAAAGCACATGACCAAGGTAACTTGAAAATAAAGTGTTTAGTTGTGGGCTTGCTTACAGTTTTAGAGAGTTCATTCATGACCCTCATGGTAGGTATGACTGCAGGCAGACAGGCAGGCAGGCAGGCATGGTGCTGGAGCAGTAGCTAAGAGCTTACATCCAGAGACAACAAACATCACAAGGCACAGAGAGAGTCAGCTAGGATGTTGCGACTTGGGAAACCTCAAAGCTTATGCTCTGGAACACACTTCCTCCAACGAGGCCATACCTCCTAATCCTTCCCAAACTGTTCCTTCACCAACTGGGGACCAAATTCAAATGTATGAGCCCAAGGGGCCATTCTCACTCAAACCACCACAACTACACTACAGCTCATGCTGTAGCTACATACTCCAGCCTGTCCATACCTCCATGACTCCACCTGACATGGCCTCCCTTGCTGTAGGCAGGGCTGGCTCCTTCTTAGCCCTCAGTGCCTGTTCAGAGAGCTTCTCTGACTGCCTCTCAGCGAGGCAGTTTCTCAAACCACCCTTGCCATTTTCCAGCCACTTTTCTCCCTGCGCTCTTATTAGGAGTGTTCCTTTTTGACACTCTCCTGCATATTTATTTCATTTCCTGCTCCCCATTCATCTATCCACACTAGAGTACAAGCTGCAAGAAGACAAGAATATTTTTAATTGCATCATAGCCAGAGCACCCAAGATGGGATCAGTCCAAAGTGATAACTCAGAAATACCCTAGAAGAGATCAACAAGAGAACGCTGGCTCAGTCTTAAGTCAAGGCTGTCCAAAGCTAGCTCTGGAAAGCATCACCAGTGCTATGGGCTTGTGGTGGAGCCTCTGCTCCACTACCAGGTCTGCACACATAGCCTGAGCTGAGTCCTGAGTGACACAGATGTCACTAAGCACAAGGTATCATCACACATTTGATGGCTCAGCCCTGTGATGAAGAAGGACTTATTCCTCTATATACCCACCCACCCACTGCTCTGGTTCTGGGCTCGGGTGAAGCTAGAATGCCCTGGTCTCTGCTTGGCCATTTAGTGTTTGTTGAGGTCTCTTGGAAATCTAGGGGACAGAACTTACCTGAAAAGATCTAGAGCATACATTTTTGGAAATAAGCAAGATCATCCCACTGAGAGCAAACCAGAAATTTATCCAGACCTTGCTCACCACAAGGGAGCAGCCCCTATGACTTGTGTTTTCTGTAGACTCAACAACAGCCTGGGAGATAGAACAATTCATGTGGAAGAAAGGGCCTCCAGGTACCTCTGACCAGAAGCTCTCAGCAGGTGGAGAAAGACTCAACAGAAGAAGGCATCTTCTGTATTGGCTTGGGAGACATACTTGACTCTCTCCAGTTGGTCCTGAGTTGGAAGCAGAGGCAAAAAAAAACAAAACAAAACAACAAAACCAAGCAAACAAAAAAACCAGAACAACAACAACAACAACAACAAAACAAAAAAACACGGGAAAACTAAAAGTCATTGACCAAATCCCAGCCATTCTGGACCAATTTTTGTAGAAGTTGTGATTCTACTATTGTGTCGTCTGGTCATTGTATATCTGTCTAATCCCTCACATAGTGAATATGTGAGCCACATTTGGGGCCTGATATAAGGGTGGTGTCACCAGAGCAACCAAGTAACCAACCTCATATTCATGTTCGGCACTCTCAGTAAGGGGATTAGCTTTGTTATTGCTGCTGTGATGTTGGTGTTGGTCTGGGTGGGTTTTTTTTTTTTTTGGTTCTTCAAGACAAGGTTTCTCTGCATAGCCCTGGCTGTCTTGGAACTCACTCTGTAGGCCAGGCTGGCCTCGAACTCAGAAATCCGCCTGCCTCTGCCTCCCAAGTGCTGAGATTAAAGGCATGTGCCACCACTGCCTGGCTGGGTTGGTTTTTCAAGACAGGGTTTCTCTGTGTAGCTTTGGTTGTCTTGGACTTGCTCTGTAGAACAGGGTGCCCTTGAACTGACATAGATCAGCCTGTCTCTGCCTCTTGAGTGCTGAGGCTCAAGGCATGTGCTACCACACCTCGCTGGTGTTGGTGTTTTAAGACAGGGCCTTTGCTCTGTAGCTGAGGCTGGCTTTGATCAGCCTCCCAAGTGCTGAGGTTACTGATGTGTACCACCGTGCCCAGTTAGCAAGAACTTTTAGAATACCTTTGGATTGGGTCTCTCAGAGTTCACAACCCTTCGATATCTGGTGAGGGGACCTAAGAGCATCCTCATCTCTGTCCTGCCTTCCCACTCTTTCCTGTCTGACTCTGGTTTCTGCCCTTTAGCAGCTGCAGAGAAGTGAGACCCAGACGTCAGCTCTGGAAGACTCTGAAGACTGGCTTGCAATGCACAGTTTAAAGTTTGAGAAACTTACCTTGGCTGACCTGATAAGCCAGGGCATAGTTGAGCTGTAAGTCTAAAGTTCTTCTACGCTTCCTTCCAAGCTCCCCAAGGCTAGGGTGGCACAGCCAGCCCTGAGCCTGAGAAACCCCCCCAAAATTTTACTCTTTCAGGGAGGATCATAACAATGCTGTACCCAAAGTGAATTTCACCACCCAAACCATCCACCACTTTAAATCAAGACTTTCTGAGTAAGTTCCCCTGCACCTTCCAGGACCCCAGAGTTCAAGGTCTTCATCTCATTTCATAGCCTGCACATGACTGGTACCAATCAGCAATTCCAGTGGACCTTAAGCTTGTCTCATCTACCTCTAGTTTGCCCTTTTCTCAAATGAAAATGTTGGACTAGACTGGTATCTCTCAGCCTTTGAAACCCTTGGTGCCCTCCAATGAGTATCTCAAACTTCCCGGCTTTGTTTGCTGATTAATGACTGAGAGCTTTGTCAGACTGGTGCAGCTCTCACCCTTGCAGATGTGTCAGGCATGTGCCCCATTTCCAAGCCAATTATTTTTGTCTTCTATGTATGAGTGTCTTGCCTGTATGTATGTTAGTGCACACATGTGTTCCTTGTATCCACAAAGTCCAGAAGAGGGTGTTGCGTCCTCTGGAACTGGTGTTACAGATGGTTGTAAGCTACCTTGTGGGTGCTGGAAATTGAACCTGGATCCTGTGCACACACTCACAAATATATTCCAATTATCAGTAGACAGGATGGTCTTTAAGATTCTATCCCAGCTGTAGCAATGTGTGAGCTACAATTACTGTTGCCTACAGTTTCCCAAAAGGTGACAATGGTAATAACATTTATTAATGTGCCAGAAACTCTGTTAAGGGCTGCATATAAGATCTTATTTTATCCTTAACAAATGTCCAAAACATTGTATTGTTTTCCAACTAATTACCAAAAGTCAAACCAAAAGGTGATTGCTCAACTATCATACAAATAGCAACTGATTAGTGGGGTATATCAAAATGCTTTAACTATACATTTTATAGAAAGTTCTTAGGGTCAGAATGTTCTAGATAATTACTTGATATTTAGTTAGTTCTAAGTTTGTTTGTATGTAATAGGGTCTGTGCAGCTCAGACTGGTCTTAAGCTTGAGATTCTCCTGCCTCAGCTTTCTGAGTTTTTGGATTATAGTATATGTCCCTGCATACACGTAGAGTTCAATAATATATGGCTCTGTTGTTTTGAATTATAAATTTTGTTTTTATTTGTTCTTTGAGAGATTAATACATGTATGCAATTAAATATGATCATATCTATCCTTCATTTCCTCCCAGATCCTTTTCCCAAACACCACCTCCCCACCTCATGTCCTAGTTATTGTCAGCTCCTCCTTCTCTTCCTTTTGATCCATCACTAAGTCCAGAAAGTTCTATCTATATATGCATGAGTGTGGGCTACACCCTGGAGCATGGGTGAGGTACCAGTCACCATTCTGCCAAAGAAAGGTGCGAATCAAACATCTTTACAGAATAGACAAATCTGCTTAGCTAATTAGTCATTTGGCACATTGACTTGGACAGGGTGTGCTGTGATTATCTTTACATGGAAGATGATGAAACTCCAGGCTCAGACAGAATCCTACACCTTACCAAAGGCCTCACAGTCCATAAAAGGCAAAGCAAGGTCTTAAACACAAGTGTGTCTCAGTGTGAGGCTCAGTGTCTTAGCCCTATCTTCAGACTCATGTCTCCATCGTATCTCAGTGTGAGGCTCAGTGTCTTAGCCCTATATTCAGACTCATGTCTCCATCGTATCTCAGTTTGAGGCTCAGTGTCTTAGCCCTATATTCAGACTCATGTCTCCATCGTATCTCAGTGTGAGGCTCAGTGTCTTAGCCCTATCTTCAGACTCATGTCTCCATCATGGCCCTACCTGCTACTCTTGCCTAGTGAATTTATATCCACCAACCTCTGGCTTCCACACTCCTCTCTCCCAGCTGCTCTCAGTGAAGTACCTCAGTAAAGATTCAAGTGACTGAGAACTTCCCATGAGCACCTGACACGTGATGGTGTCCACCCCACCCCAGGAGTGCTTGTTTTGCTATAGGCTTCAGAGGTCATTACATTTCTACTCTTTAGAAACTGATGTTTTTGCTAATCAATCCAAGAACAACTGCTGTGGTCAGTCCCCAGGAGACTTGGGACAGTTTCTTCTGTAAATATCTGAGGGACTAGAGAGATGGCTCAGTAGCTAAGAGCACTTGCTGCTCTTGCAAAGGTTTCCTAGAAATCTCATAACCCCAGTTCCAGGAAACCTGATGCCACCTTCCACTTCTACCTTCCACAGGCAGCAGGCATACACATGGACTGGATACACCCAGGCAAAATGCTCAAATGCACAAAATAAATTAATTTTTAAAAAGGACTCAGATCCCAGCGAGAGCAAGGGAGTCCCCCTTCCTCATAAGGACACTGCCTGTACCCCAGCAGCTCACACAAGGTCATCAGTACCCAGTCTTGCTTCACAGGAAAACTGCAGCCAAGCCCTGATTCCCACACAGCTCTTGCTTCTTGGCCTGGCTTCCTGGCAAACACACACCTTAGCTCTGTCTTTGTTACATTTGCGTTATATTCTCCACAAGGCCTTAAAAAAATGAAAAATTCAACCAGCCAGGTAAGCTCCTGCCTCTAATTCCAGAATAGGGAGGCTAAGGCAAAAAAGAAGGCTGGGCTGGTGAGATGGCCCCGAGAGTCAAGGCTGACACATAGGCCTGAGGAGCTGGCTTGAATTTCTGAACTCTAGAAGGTGGTGGAAAACTGGCTCCTCCTATTAACACATTTGCACCCTGAATACATGCATGCATGTATGCACACACACATGTACACACACACTCTCTTCCATCCCCTCCTCCTTTTCTTCTCCACCATCCCCTAACGCATATAAACACATACAAAGTAATTTTTTAAGTTAAAAAACAATAAAAGAGAGAGTCTGACACCAACCTCAGTTACAGAGTGAGATTCTCCCTCAAAAGATGTAGAAAAGGCCACATCCTTAAAACCCAGTAATAGGGAGGTACGGGAAGGGAGAACCCTGTGAAGCTGAGGCCAGTCTGATGATCTACCTAGCAAGTGATAGGCCAGTTAGAGCTATCCAATGAAACTCTGTCTCAAAAAAAAAAAAGAATCAAAACTAAAAGAGAAAGTTTTTAGTTAAAAATGTAGATAACTAAAACTTGTAAAATCCTGCCACCTTTCTATGTGTGTTAAGTGACAGTGCTCTGTTGATGAGCCTTCCTCTGTGTAAGTGACGTTGGTGATGAGCCTTCCTCTGTGTGCGACAGCGCTCGGTGATGATGCTATCAGATGGTGACAAGTCTTTCTGGTGTCCCAACAGCACTGTCAAACTCTATCAGCAGAGGATGTGGTGGCTCACAGAGAACAGCAAGAAGGTAATGGTCACGTGTGTCTTTTCCTGCCTTCTGCAGCTCAGCTGCTTGGTTCGAGTCCTTTCTACTACAGTTGATGGTACACCAACTCAAGTTGGCATTCACTGAAACACAACCTCCTTACCTCACACACATGAAGCCCACAGACATAGCTGTGTTGTTGAGGTCTCAAGACCTTAAAATGTAAAAAACCCAGGCAGGCATGGCTGCACAGACCTGCAATCCCAACACTGGGGCAAGGTGAAGACAGTGAGACTTCAGGCTGATGAGACAGCTCGAAGGTTAAGGCAGCATCAGCCATACCTAACAATCTAAGTGTGATCGCCAGGGCCTACATGACAGGATAACCAACTCTGGAAAGTTGTCTTCCAACCGTCACATGTGTATTTGTTCTCCCCCTCCCTGCTGCCCTCCACCTTCCCCTACCCCGACACACACACAACGTGATTTTTATTTTAGTTCTTTTTGTTTGTTTGTTTGTTTTCAAGACAGGGTCCTAGGCAGTTTCTTTGTTGTAACCCTGGCTATCCTGAAACTCACTCTGTAGACCAGGCTGGCCTCAAACTCAGAGATCCACCTTCCTTTGTCTCCCAAGTTATGGGATTCAAGGTGTGTACCACCATGCCTAGCTCTTTATTTTTTATTTTTTAAAGAAAATTGAGAGACCAAGGGCTACCCTGGGCTATATAGATTCTGCCTCAGAAATCTAAAAATAATAAAATTGTTCTTTTGGCCTAGTTTAATTTTAGGGGATGATCCTCCCAAGCTTGGAAAGATGGTCATTGATGACACAAAGTTCACATCACCATCCAGACCACTCCAGTCAAAGGGACCTCACACCATGGTCCCTAGTCCTAGACTCATCTCTCCATACACTTCTTCAGTGCAGTCATTATGGTCAAAGAGTAAAGCATACCAACTAAGCCTGAGGCTAGTGCGCATGCCTGGGAAACGCAGAGGCTGGAGAGCTTGGTCAGCATGGAGGGCTGGGGAGGGGTGACAGGTAAGTACGTCTAGGTCTCATGGACTGAGGAGACCAGTGGCAACACGTGGAAAGGCAGAGTGCTGCCTCCAGGAGGGAAGCAGTGTGTCTGCATCCGCGGCGGAGCTACAGCAGGGTCACAAGCTAGCGCTGTACAGGCCGCATCAGATCTGAAACACTGTTTATTTTGGTTCCTTAATTTCAAATAGTTTTCACTTTAGCTGTCTAAATTTCAAAATCTGCACATTTTTCTTTTATGCCTGCTCTGACACCTCTGACTTAAATAGATGGGATAAAATAGTTATCAGGAATAGTTGAGCGGGCAGGATTTGTGAATGGCTTGGACAGGATGGAGCCAGGGTGCCCAGGCCAGTGCTGAAAGCCATTTACTGAAATGTGAAAGGCTGAGGGAAGAACAGGTTTGGGGGAAGTCAGGAGGCCTTGACTGGGATGTAAAAAGTAAGAGAGTCACCAGGCGGTGGTGGCGCACGCCTTTAATCCCAGCACTTGGGAGGCAGAGGCAGGCAGATTTCTGAGTTCAAGGCCAGCCTGGTCTACAGAGTGAGTTCCAGGACAGCCAGGGCTACACAGAGAAACCCTGTCTCAAAAAAAACAAAAAAACAAAAAAACCCAACCAAACAAAAAAGTAAGAGAGTCTCACCAAACATCCAGACAGATGGAGAGCAGTGGTCAGTGGCACAAAGCTGGAGTTCCAAAGATCACCTAGGTGACAGCACTCAGAGGAGAAAAGTCAGGGCAGGACCTGGGACACGAGAGTTGATGCGGAGACCCTGAAGGAGTGCTGCTTACTGGCCTCTCCCTCTTGGATGCCCTGCCTGCTTATGTATAGCACCCAAGATCACATCTCAGGGGTGGCAGTACTCACAATGAGCTGGGTCCCTCCACATCAATCACTTATTTTAAAAATGCTCTACAGGGGCTGGTGAGATAGCTCAGCAGTTAAGAGCACTGACTGTTCTTCCAAAGGTCCTAAGTTCAAATCCCAGCGACCACATGGTGGCTCACAATCATTTGTAATGAGATCTGATGCCCTCTTCTGGTGTGTCTAAAGACAGCTACAGCTATATTTTAATGTATAAAATAATATACATTATTTTATAATAAATAAATCTTTTTTAAAAAATGCTCTACAGACTTGCCTACAGCCAGATCTTATGGCGGTGGTGGCGCACGCCTTTAATCCCAGCACTTGGGAGGCAGAGGTTGAAGTTGCCTCACCTCAGAGACTCTAGCTTGTGTCAAATTGACATAAAAGCCAGCCAGTGCACCAACTTAGAAATCAGTGTTAGTGTTTCATCACTGACAGAAGTGGGGATAAAGGACAGAAGATTGACTCTGGTTTTTGGGTTCAAAGGTCTCAGTCCATCGTTAGCTTTTAAGTCCGTTGCTTTTAAGCTGTGATGAGGCAGAACACCGCTGTGGGGAACATGTGACAGAGCAAAGATCATGACAGCTGAGGGGAGGGGAAAGGAAGAGAAAGAGGAGAAAGAAGAAAAGGGAGAGGTGAAGGGGCACAGGACAAAATGCAACCCCCAGGACATGCCCAGTGATCATGTTCCTTTAAGTAGGCCTCCTCCTTTAAAACTTTCCACCACCTCCCAACCCAAACCCAAATTAACCCAAATTAATTTGGGTTATTATCAATAACCCAAAGTTACTGATCTATGGTAGATTAGGGCCGGGCTCTCGGTGACTTCATCTGTTACTTGTGAACCAAGCTTAAACACATGAGCCTTTAGGGGAACCCCGTGGGAAGTCTCTATAGCAGGACCCAATAGTCTGCCTCTTGAGGAAGGCAGAATCTCACACTGTAGCCCAGGTTGGCCTTGAGCTCACAAAAATCTTCCTGCCTCAGCCTCTCAAATACTGGAATTATAGGAGGCCTGATCCACCATTCCTGGGTGAGATTTTGCATCTCTAAGGAGCCCTTACGTGATGGTCATGTAGCAGTTTCCTAGGACACTGCAGTAGGTACTTACAATATGAGACAAAGAAGAGAGCCTGCCTAACAAGGCCCTAAATGTCATATGCTGACAGACTGTCATTGCCAGCCTGTATCGTCAGCTACCTGGAGTTCGAGGAAGCTGAGAACGTAGATTTGATCCCGGGTACAGTCAAGATGGAGGTCACGAATCCCCTTCACACGTGTAGCTTCGTAAGAAGAGGGAGGTGAGAACTGAACTTGAGTCTCAGAGACATGGAGATAAAGATGAGTAGCTCTAAGTGGAAACAGAGAAAACAATAGAGGAAGGAGAACTTAAGTCTTTTGTGAGATAGGCAATAGTCTAACCTGCTTGTATGGTAACAGAGTACACAGACATGGTGCTTGTATGGAAACAGGAGTACTGACAGGAGCCCAGTAGGGCAGGGCCTCAGGTCTTGCTTTTCTCTTGTAGAACGGGGCCCCCTCCTTGTCTCTTCCTGTTGCAATGAGAAGGGTTGCTCACGTCTCTGCCTCAGAAGTAGAGGTCTGGGCTGCTTGTTTGCACGTTTCCTCTTTGGTTTTAGGCATTTGGCCTCATCAGGGGATCAAGAGTGGGCCTCGTCATAGATTCCTCCCAGGTCAGCAGTGGCCCTCAAGCAGAAGAATTCCAAAATGACCTCACAGTAAGTCTCTTGCACAAGGAGTACCTCTCCAGCCTCCCACTGCCCCAGCCTCCCTACCTGCAGGACAAACTCTCTTTGTTTACAGGAAATGCAAAATAGGGCCATTCACAAAGAACAGTTCTCACTCAATTAGCACCTTTGGGGAAGATCTGTGTCAAATTCTGTGAAAGCTCACCACAGACTCATTTTCACTTGCAGTGTGAACTTCTAGTACTCTTCCCACAGCGAAATCCTCTCAGCCAGACACCCGAAATCTTTGTAAAAGCTCAGATTCCTGAAAGACAGGAAGCCGGCTGGAGTCTGTGGGGCTGACTGCAGTGTAGTACAGCACAGTTCTGGGCTCCTGGCCTTTTTCAGATGGGAAAGCTATTTCTGGTTACTTTGACTTTTCCAAAACAGAAAAGTGAAGTCAAATCCCAGCTACCTCCACCCCTTCCAAGCTCTGTGCCCCTGGTACCTCCTCGGTAAAGCAAGGGGGACTATTGCCGCCACACACAGCTGTCAGGATAAGAGGACTTTTATACTAGAGGGTGTAGCCAGGTTCCGTTCCTACCCTTTTATCCACAGAGTCTCATTGATGAGCAGCTGAGCCTCAAGGAAAAGCTGTATGTCCTGTCCTTCGGTGTCACCACCAGCCCCCTCTGGCTGGACCCTGTGGAAGCCAGCACTTCCACGTGAGTAGCAGCCAGGACTCCACCTGGATGCCCACATATTGGGATCAATGGAATGTTTGCTTTTATGATTGTGTGAGTAGTGTGTGTGTGTGTGTGTGTGTGTGTGTGTGTGTGTGTGTGTGTAGTGTAGCCCAGGCTGGCCTCAAGCTTACTATGCAGTTGAGGATGGCCTTGAACATCTGATCTTCCTGCTTCTACCTCTTGAGTGCTAGGGTCACAGGGATGCTCACCTGGTTTATGAGATGCTAGGGATGAAAACCATGGCTTGAATGCATGCTGGGCAAACACTACCCATTGAGTTCTGTCTCTATAACACTTCACTGAAGTTAACATGCAAATCCCCAGACCACACAGGAGAACACACAGCAGTGTGTCAGCAACAGTTGGAAAGATGGTCGCCTCCACAAGCTCTTCCAAAATAAAGGATAAGACCACCACAAGACAGCTTGCTTGCTTTTTACTTTATTTATTATTTCCTATTTTTATTTTTGATGATCTGGAGATGGAACCAGACCTTGAAATGCTGGCCGAGTGCTCTGCCACTGAGCAGCATCCCCAGCCCCAAACATCACTTTTATGCAGCAAACTAGAAAGGATAGCTTTATTACTATGAAAATAATACAGGCATGTTTTAAATAAACCAAACCAATGGATCAATAACAATGAATGAATCTCCTTTATAATACCACTTCTATTCTTACCACCCAATGATATTTTATGTCTGTCTGCACAGATGAGCTACACACACACATACATCCATGCTCCATCTGGTTTAGGCAGAAGCAGGACAGCTGGGCCTGTTGGTGCATGCCTGGATCCCCAGCTGATCAGGATGCTGAGGCAGAAGGATCAGCCTGACCTTGAGTTGCTAGCCTGGGCAACTTAGTTAGACCCTTGTCTCACTAAGAAATAGAAATTGAGAGTAAACAGAGGGTAAAAGGGCATATGGCTTCGTGTGAGAGCATTGGCCTGGCTCCACCCCTGCTACCATAACAAGTGAGCAGCATAAGCAGGAGCTCAGGCCCTGCTCTGTGCTTTGGCTTCTCCTCTAGTTTAACTAGTATTTCCAATCACTGCATATAGACTCACCTCACCAACAGTGTCTATGTACTATTCCATTGCATAGATGTCCTCTAGTTGGACAAGTTAGTGTGGGATTTGGGGGATTTTGGAAGGAGGTATATAAGAATGTCTGTGTCTTAGTCAAGGTTTCTATTCCTGCACAAACATCATGACCAAGAAGCAAGTTGGGGAGGAAAGGGTTTATTGAGCTTACTTCCACATGGCTGTTTATCACCAGAGGAAGCCAGGACTGGAACTCAAGCAGGTCAGGAAGCAGGAGCTGATGCAGAGGCCATGGAGGGATGTTTCTTACTGGCTTGCTTCCCCTGGCTTGCTCAGCCTGTTCTCTTATAGAACCAAGACTTCCAGCCCAGGGATGGCACCAACCACAAGGGGCCCTCCCATCCTTGATCACTAATTGAGAAAATGCCCCACAGCTGGATCTCATGGAGGCACTTCCTCAACTAAAACTCCCTTTTCTGTGATAACTCCAGCCTGTGTCAAGTTGACACACAAAACCAGCCAGTACAATTGACCCCTTGTCAACTTGACACACAAACACATCACTATTAAGCCTCAACCCTTACTTTCTTATTCATCCCCAAGATCTAAAGTCCCACATTTACATATTAAAAGTTCAATCAATTTAAAATGTCCAATATCTTTTAAAATTTAAAGTCTCTTAACTGTGGGCTCTACTAAAATGCATTCTTCCTTCAAGAGGGAGAAATATCAGGGCACAGTCACAATCAAAAGCAAAACCAATGTCTGGGATCCAACTCACGATCTTCTGGGCTCCTCTAAGGGCTTTGGTCACTTCTCCAGCTCTGCCCTTTGTAGCACACACATCTTGTCTTCTGGGTTCCAGATGCCTGTACTCCACTGCTGCTGCTGTCCTTGGTGGTTATTGCATGGTACTGGCATTCCCAAAACACTGCTGTAACTAGGCTTTACCAATAGCCTCTCATAGACTGTCTTCACGGTGCCAAGCCTCAACTCCTTTGCATGACACCTTCAGTCCTGGGCCATCAATTGCAAACTGAGGCTTCACCTTCACTTATGGCCTTCCATAGCCATGTGCCCCATTATTGATTTTTCATAAAAAATAAATAATAATAAATAATAAATAATAAATAAAGATTAAATTCTACCTTGAACGCATTATTGGCAGCAGAGAGTACTTCAGCCTGACACTCGTTCTCTCTGCTCAGAAGGGAGACTCGGGCTCAGTGGTGAATTATTTGCAGGTTTGTGCAAGACTCTGGGCTGCATCCCTGGTACGTAGGAGCAAAAGGGAACTTGACAGCAACAGTAATGAAAACAGCAAACTAGGGTTTCATTTCTGCGCTGGAGTTGAACCCAGAGGTGTACAGATGCGAGGCAGGCCCATGCCAGAGCTGTTCCTTCTGTCAGGATGAAATAGAAGTGGAAAGAGCAGAAGCGTTGAGTCTGAGTTCAGCTGTGTCTGCACTTACCAATGAGCGGCTCCCGAGACACACGGACCCCGCTATACAGGCATGTACCTTCCTTTTCCCAGAGAGCTATGGAAAAGACTCAGATCCTAGTGCTCAAGTAGCAGAGCTGTTAAGAACTCAGGTTCCAGGGCTAGAGTTGGTATAAAATCCCAGTCTGACCAGTTGTCTATGGTACATGCCAGGGTAGGCACATTCTAACTCCAAGCCTGAGTCTCCTTGTCTCTAAAATGTAAATAAACATATCCACCTCAAGAGTTATGGTTAGACTTAAATGGGTTAACATTTGTCTGGGCTTGGCACCTCATAAAAGTCCTAAAGAGTCAGTTACATGTCACATAAGGACATTTTGGTAAACAACAAATCTGATGTGGTCCCATAAAGTCATAGTGGAACTGGATGTGGTGGTGCTGGCTTTTAACCCCAGTATTCAAGAGGCAGAAGCAGGCAGATCTCTGTGAGGTTGGGGCCAACCTGGTCTACCTAGAGAGTTCTAGGCTAACCAGGGATGGAAGGAAGGAAGGAAGGAAGGATAAATGGATGGAAAGAGGGAGAAAGGAAGGGAGAGGGAGAGGAGGGAGAGAGAGAGAGAGAGAGATATGATGATGATGATGATGATGATGATGATGATGATGATGATGATGATGATGATATGCCTAAAATAAAAATAAGGACCAAAGATAACAGCTGAACATTTCCTATCTTGCCAGAGCTGCTGCGCTTCCAGCCAGCTCTGGTACAATGTGTAATGCTTGATGATAACAGGAAATGGCTGTCTTCCTAGCTGGTATATCTACTGTCCCCATGCTTATCTCTCCCCGTCCTAGGGATGTTACCCAAGGCCTCATGCATGCTTGGTAACACCTGTCCTAATTAGCTTACATCCCCGTCCCTTGCCTATGCTTTTGACTAATGTTTTATTTGTTTTTGTTTTTGTTTTGACTAATGTTTTAGAGAGCTCCCTTTCTATTTATAACAAAGGCTTGCTGTAAAACAGTACATTGTGTCACACCACTGCAGCCTCATCTTGTACTCACTTCATCTCCTTCATTGCCTTATTTTCCTTCATGGTTGCTTCAACCTCCTGCCATTCAGTGTATCACAACACTAGAGGCAATAGGCTGTCCCACAGATTTACCCCATAGCGCAGGTATGTGGTAGGCTGAGCCATCTAGGTTTGTACAGTTACATTTATTGATGCCACACAATGGCAAAACCACCCACGGTCTATAGTTTGAGTATCTTGTCCAAGCATGAAGCCTCAAAGGCTCTTGCCAAGTCCAAGGGAACCTTGGAGAACCGGGTTCTTAAGCTGCGTGTGGCCGTAGTTAGTTTGCTGTGTTTCCTTCCAGCCTCCAGGAACTCAAGCTCTGGGTAAAGACACTACAGCCTGAGGGAAGCAGCAATCTGCTACAAGCCTTGAAGAAAGTCCTTGCTCACAAGGAGCTGAATTCTCTAGTGATCATATTGAGAAGCTGGTAAATCTCCTTTCTCACTAAGCAGGTGGCTGGTGACTCGAGCAGTGTCTGAGAAAAAGAAAATGTCACCAAGCATGATGCTTCACACACACTTGAAGAATAATTGCGTCCATAGGCCACCCAGGCACATTTGGACAGGGGAGCCAGGGCTGGCTAAGGCTGCTGCCCACCCAGCCCCGAATCTTACCCAGGTGACCTGGAACACAGGTGATCAGTTAAGAATGAGTAAAGGGGCTGGGAAGGGAGCTTAGTAAAGAGCTTGCAAGCTTGAGGACCTGAGTTCAGATCCCCTGAACTCATGGAAAAAAACAAAACAAAAAACAAAAACAGAAAAAAAAAATCATTACATGCCTGTAATCTTAGCAATGGGGAGGCAGAGACAGCAACAACTGGTGCTTACTGGCCGGCAAGACTAGCCAGTCCAGGTTCAGTGAGAGACACTATCTCAGAAAATAATGTAGAGTGGTGTTGAAAGATACAAGGCATGAACTACTGGCCTCCACATGCACACATACATGAGTGTACAATCACATACATGAACACATGCATATGTAAATACATACACACACACACAGAGTGAGAGAGATGTTCCCTGGAAGTTACCATTTTGATCTGAGATGTTCCCAGCACAGTTTCAGTGGGAACAGTCACACCTTCTCTTCCTTCTACTCCCCAGTCCAGATCAGCCTTCTGAATTCCTGTCTGACTTCATCCAGCAGTCCACCCTGGGACGGAGCCTCTTCATTCATGTAACCACCTACAAATGTGATGATCATGTGCCCTCTGTGAGTGTCTGAATTGTCCCCCAAACTGTGGACTAGAGCACACCTCTCACAATTGCACCCTCTTCTCCCATGGATAAATGGGAAGTGTGGGAGGGCCTGAAGGCTCAGCCAAGAAAGGTTTGTTAAAACATCGGTGTGGCCTTGCCACCACAGCTGACTCTGTCACCATCCCCCAGGCTGTTCTGAAGAACCTCACAGATGCCCTTGGGGGTTACTACCACTGCTACAGCCCAGAATCAGAGGTAAGCCTTCTGAAGACCAGCTGCACCCACTCCCTGCTTCAAGGCTATTCCTTGGGGATCTGGCCGGTGTAGACCATGCCATGAGCTTGCTTTCCCTACTTTACCATCTTTGCCTTTCATGCTCAGTGACTCGAGGAATCATATGATCCCTGAAAGGGTAGAGAGAACAGGGATAAGCTGAAGTCATAGGTTCCATGGGTAGCTTGTCTGATGAGCTGGTCACACCTTTGTGAATCAGGCGGGTCAGCTTCAGAATCCTCCATCACTGTCTAGGAATATGATCACAGCTTTAGCTTGTTTCACTTCCTACCAGTGCCCCAGACTGAAATACTGACTCCACATTTTTCCTCTAAATAAGCCCCCACTATTGAGAGAGACTCACCAGGCAGGCAGAAGGGGCACTCCAGTCAATGGCAATCCACTCATTGCTGTCCTTGTCCCTGCTAACAGCTAAGCACCGCCTATACTGTGTGGTCAGAAGAGGTAAAGGTCAGCATACAGCAGCTCTGTCTGGCAGATGTAGGATTCAGTCCGGTGGGGTGTAATAGTTCATACTTTTAATACTGGCATACTGAATCAAGAAGATCTCAAGTTGTAGGCCAGCTACACAGGGAGACCATGTCTCAAAACAAAACAAATGGAATGTAAGCATCAGTTAGCAGCCATGCCTGCCAACAGCCATTGAGGACACCACATGAAGGAGTGTTTGCCCTTCACAAGTCATCCCAGATAGTCCAACCTCATTTAGGTGTCACAAAATCTAGCTTTTCAAGTTGAGAAATCAAGGACAGGCATCAGCTACTTCACTGTTCCAACTCTGATTACAGATGTCACAGATTGTAGAGGCTAGAAAAAGAAAGACTTGAGACAGAGAGAGGGGGGGGGGGAGAAGAAGAAGGAGGAGGAGGAGGAAGAGGAGGAGGAGGAGGAGGGAGAGGAGGAGGAAGAGGAAAGAAGGAGGAGAGAGATTTTTAAAACCAGCGCTTATAAATCCCAGCACTCGGGGGTGAAGGCAAGCTCAAGGCCATCCTTGGCTACATTGAGAGCTTGAGGACAGCCTAGGCTACATGAGACCTGGTCTTAAAGAGAAAAAAGAAATAAAGATCAGCAAGATGGCTCATTGCTTTTACAAGGCACTTGCCACCAAGCCTGATGACTTGAATTCCATCTCCTAGGATCTACATACTGGAAAGAACTGACTCTCACAAGTGGTCCTCTGATCTCTATACATAAACTATGGTACTCTAGTATGTCTGTGAACATTCAGACAAATAAATTGGACAGACAGACAGACAGACAGATAATAGATGTAATTAAAGCAAGAACAGGAAAACAGCACACATGAGCACTCCCTAGTCACCTTCACCTTAGCAGACTCTCAGGCAGTCATCAGTCTGCTGCCTGTCTCTATGGATTTAGCTGTTGTGAGCATTTCACCTAAGTGGAACCTTACACCTTTTGTAGCCACTTATCTAACTTAGCATGAAACGTTGTGGCCACTTCAGTATTTCACTTTTATGGATGGGAGACATTCTGTTGTCTGTTGTCTGGATGATCAATTCTGTTTATCCCTTCATCTGTTGATGAACCTTGGGTTTTCCACTTTTTGGTTATGTAGTGAATGCTGCTGATGTGAAGCAGTACAAGGCACAAGTCTCTGTGTTTAGTCATCTCGTGCAGAGCTAAAGTAGGCCTGCTGGGTCCCGTGGTAATTCCTGCTTTGATTTTTGCTGTTAATAATGTGGGTTTTTTGTTTGTTTGTTTGGTTTTGTTGTTGTTGTTTTGTTTGTTTTTGTTGGTTTGGTTGGTTGAAGATTTTGTTGTGTTTGTTTTTAAGACAAGATCTGGAGCTAAAGATGCAGCTCAGTGGTTAAGAGCACTGGATGCTTTTCCAGAAGACTTGGTTTAATCCCCAGTAACTCCAGCTCCAAAGGATCTAATGTCTATTCTGACCTCCAAAAACATCAGGCACACGCATGGTGCACAACATACATGCAGGCAAAATACCTATCTATATACATAAAATAAAATAAAAATTTAAAAGACATAGTCTCACACTATAGCCCAGGCTAACCTCAAACTCATAGCAATCCTCCTGTTTCTGACTCCTGAATTCTGGGATTGTAGGTGTATACCACCAGACTCAGCTCTCTGTGGGGTTTTGAAGTGCAGTATTACTATATAGCCCAGGCTAGCCTTGTACTTAGCAATCTCTTTGTCTCTGCCTCCCAAATGCTGAAAGTACAGGTGGCCACTAACACCTTTGGCGTCTGTTTGGTTTTTTGAGAAGCCTACTAACTATTGCCACAGCAACTATAACATCCACATTCTCATCAATACTAGACAAGTTTTCTAACTCCTCCCTTCCCCAGCAATATTTCTTATTTTAAAATTATTATTCATGTGTGTACGTGCATACACATGTTGGGGAGACTCTATGCCAAGGTATGTATGTGAAGGTCCAAAGACAACAATATAAAGTTAACCCTTTCTTTTCACCTTTACATGGATTCCAGGGATCAAACTCAGGCTTGCAGAGCATGTACTTTTCCCTACTGAACCATCTTGCCATATCTATTTTTAAAATTGTTATTGATGTCATCATTACCATCTCAGAGGATGTAAAATTCTTTCTGTGTGTGTATGTTTCTACATAAGCCCTGGCTGTCCTAGAACTCACTATGTAGACCAGGCCAAGCTAGCCTCGAATTCATAGCGATCCCCCTCCTGCTCACCCCCCTCCCAAGGGCTGGGATTAAAAATGTGCACCACACCTGGCTTAAAATGTTCCCTTTTAAAGTTAGAATATCCTCCAGTGGTTTAGAATTCTGCAGGCCAATACTGTACACATGGGGCAGAATGCCTTGGTGGACCCTGTCTGGAATATGGACCTTGGCTTATTATTACCCCAGTTTTAAGTAGATAGCCACTCTGCCTTGGGAACTGATCTGGCTGCTTGCCTTCTCTTATCTTGGCAACTACTGACATCCCTGTGACTTCTGAATAGCTCATTGCCTCCATTACCCCCCAGCTCTATACCAGTAGGGATATGGATGAGCTCCTGGCAGAAACCCACAAGGCTCAAGGCCTCCTCAGCCAGGTGCAAGCCCTGCTCAACAACAACCCATGTGAAGAGTTGATCAAAGAAGTAGGTGGCACTCGATTACTAATGTCTGGGATTATCACTGAGACACTAGTTATATGAATTAACCTCTTAGGGCCTCTGCTTTTCACTTTAAAACTGTGCAGTTCAAGGCTCCCTGTGTGACTTGGGGGACTGGTCACTTAAATTTCCAGAAGCCTGTGTTCTAAGGCTATGGACAAACTTGTCATCTTGGGTCCTAGGCATGGGAGGAAGGTGGACAAAGGGGAAAGGAGCAGGAGGTTTCTGGAGACTTCTTCCTGTTCCCTGAAAATTCAAAAACTCCTCAGTGATGGGGGTGTGGATGATGGGAGGAGACAGCAGAATTGTTTTCAAGCCACCTGCTGGTGCTTTAAGAAGTGCCACACAGGGACCAGGTGAATGGGGAAGAACTTTCCAGCTCTAAAATGTGCTGTATAACGGGAGTGTTTTAATTGCATGTAGATCTCTATAGAGATTGCCAAAGGGCCGTTCACCAGTCTCTTGCCTAAACCTCCAAAACATGAAGCTCCTCTCACAATCAAATTCCCAGACTTGGACAAGACTTCTACAGAATGGCTGAAGATCAATGGTCTAAAAGGTATTAAGTCCCCAGAGAGGGCAGGACCCAGATGGCTGACTAAGCTTGGAACCTTCAAGGCTTCCCAGGCAATGCCTCAAAGCTAACTTTTTTTTTTTTCAGCCAAGAAGTTAAGCCTTTATCAGGTTCTGGCACCCAATGCCTTCAATCCTGTGGAAGAATTTGTGCCTATTCTCCAGAAAACAGTAGCAGCTACTATCCACGAGGTAATTCGATGTCGTGTTTCTCTCCAGTCCTCTGCCGGGGTGCTCCCTGTGCTGCTGCCTCTCCTGTTATGTCAAACAACAGAAGCCACAGGGCATAGCCAGACAAGCATGAATGGGTAGCCTGTGGGATTCAGGCTTTCCACCCAGGACTCTAAAATGCTTATAAAATCTAGTGTGAGGCTGGAGATGCATCTCAAGATGGAGTATATTCAACATGCACGAGGCCCTGAGCTCGAGCACTAAAATATAAACAAACAAATTGAAACAACTACCATGACTGCTGGTTTTCAGAGATGTGAAAATGGGGACTGGAAAGATGGCTGAGTCTATAGAATGTTTGCAAGCATGAAAACCTGAGTTTGATCTTAAGCCTCATGTAAAAAAAAAAAAATGCCAGACATGGTAGTACACACATACTTTTAATCCCAGGACCAGAAAGGTAGAGACAGGAGGCTCCCTAGGGCTCACTGGCAAACCAATCCATCCTTCTTGGTGAGCTCCAGGAGGTGAGTGGAGTTCCTGAAGAAGGTACCAACAGTTGTCTTTAATACCATGGTCGTCTCCTCCATGAATGTTGTCCTCCACCCCACTCAAATAGGACAGACTTGTTTTCTTGTTGCCCTCATTGCCTTGCACACACACTTGTACCGTGGCTGCTAGAACACATTTCTTCATATAGAACCCTACAAAGTATGAACCTTTAAAGGGCTTTCTTCTCTGACTCTCTGTCCTCAAGTCTAGTACAAGCAGTCAATGAATATTCCCTGGATAGCTGAGTGATGGATAAATGAAAGGAAAGTTGGAAAAGAGGAAGAAAGTGACATGTATTTGGGTGGATGGAAAGTTGGTGAAGATTCATAGAAAGTAGATGGCTAGATGGATAAACAGATAAAAGGCTGAATGATTAGATGGATGGATGGGTAGATAAATGGGTAGATGAACTGGTAAATAGAAATATTGATAGATAAATAAATGGAAATGTAGATGGGTGATGGATGGATGGATGGGTAGGTAGATGGAGGGATAGATGAATATCCATTCATGGTATGGTATAAATGGTAGAATGAGTATATAATTGGATAGATAGGTGTGTGAGTAGATGGATGGATGGATGGATGGATGGATGGATGGATGGATGGATGGAAATATTAATGAATGAGTAGGAATGTAGGTGGATAAATGGAAGGAAATTGGAACAGGCGTAAGAATAGAAGGGGAAATGTGAAGACAGATTAACAGGAAAAAAAGAAAATACAAAAGAATGAAAGAAAAAATTCAAGAGTTGGGCGGTGGTAGCACATGCCTTTAATCCCAGCACTTAGGAGGCAGAGGCAGGTCGATTTCTGAGTTCAAGGCCAGCCTGGTCTACAGAGTGAGTTCCAGGACAGCCAGGGCTATACAGAGAAACCCTGTCTTGAAAAAACAAAACAAAACAAAAAATTCAAGAAAGGATGGAAAATGGCAGAGTAGAAGAATGGGATAAGAGATAACCAGAACAATTATTAAAAAGATGATTAGAAAGATGGGAGGCTGGAAAGGAAGGAAAAGAGAGAGGTGGGACGTGGACAGCACTGGTAATGCATAGATGACTAACCTAAATGAAGCCACAAATAAAGATGATGGTTTAATGTAATATAACCAAACAGGAAGGATAACAAGTAGGTATTGAGTATCTATAAGACCTGTCTGGGTTCCCAAATGTAAGAAGAGAGAGAGA